>NC_134459.1:116709898-117315731 GCF_047948215.1 Lycorma delicatula
TTATAAAAGTTAGAATGTAAATAAATCCAAATGGCAAAACAACAGCACCTATCGGATTTAATTTACACTACTCTCTAATCACGGTATGCGGTGGAAAATAATTTTTTAACGAAAAGTGTTGTGGCTGCAAAATCATTACAATTAATACTGAACATTAAGAAACTTACAAAACATTACGGAACCTTATAAAATTTCACCTTTAACTTTATAAAATTCAGAATGTAAATAAATCCAATTGTCAGAACAGCACTACCTATCGGATTTAATTCAAACTATTCTCTAAATACGAATTTTAATGTAAGAACAACACTAAGCTACGAGGCAAGTAACTGATATGCGAAATAGCAACAAAATAAAAAAATTCCTAGAATCCGATCGCACAACCAACTACCGGGTTTGACTGATAAACCAGAAATTAAAAAAAAACTTCTAAAACACGATCGCAGCTCTGCCTACCGGACCCACACGCTGCCTACCGGACCCAATTGTGAACCTTAACCATCCCAAGATCAACAACACAAATAAATTAAAAAAACATTTTCACTTCAATACTGTACCTTACAAATTTGAACAATGTATATTTTTTAATTACACTTTAAAACGTTGTTTCAATAAATAATAATACAATATAATATTTCTCAATACGCGCACAATTCTAAACGCAATCGCAGTGCTGCCTACTTGTTACTTAATCAGTTGTGATTTTGTTTACATTGGCAACGGCCATACGGGCTCTTTGTGATTGGTCGTTGTGTTTGACAGCGGCCATCTTGCATTGTCTGATTGGTTTTCCTTTGTTTACATTTCCATCTGAATTATTAGCCTCTTATTTATTAAAAAACTGTTTTCTCGCGATTTTTTGTATCACAATAGTAACACAAAATTACGAAATATTTTTCTCAATTTGATCGCAGCACCAACTGTCGGGAAAACTAAAATTTTAATAGAATATTATTGAATATTCGATACTGCGATGGTAGTGCAGTCTGCCGGATCCAATGTAAAACATTCCAAAATCAACAACTACTTATAAATAAACAATTAATTAAAAAAACATCCAGTGGACCAAATTGTGAATCTAAATCATTCTCGAATCCCCTTGAACACACACACACGCACACACAAAATTTCATCAAAATCAGTCCAGCCGTTTAGGAGGAGTTCACTTTCATACACACGCACACAAGAAATATATACATAAAGATGTGAATATTAATATTATTTAAAAGATTTATAATTAGCTAATATTTGTTAAAATCTTTTATTAATAAAAGTAAGCGGGTAGCCAAAATAAATCAAGATTTAAATCATTGTTTTTTTTCCTAAAAAAAAGTTAGTTTTGTTCGATGCTTGGTTCTTATGTTTTAAGTATTGAGTGATATGTTATTTGTAACAGACAATGTTATATCTACATTTTATAGATTTTTATATATAAATAAAATACAGATCCAAATAAAACAAATACTTAATTACAATTGAATACATCCTAATGAATATAAAAGAAAAAAAAATTGAAATCACATTTATTATTAGTAATGAAAAAATATTATATTGTTAAAATTTATAAGGTCAATGTATCATAAAAGATTATTTTTTTAAAACGAGGAAAGACTTCAGAAAAAAAGCAGTAAGTACCAATTATCTTAAGTCAGGGAAACAACAAGACTCACATGTAAAGACCACATAATAAGAAAAAAAGCAATTTTAGAAAAAAAATAAAAAATAAGAGAAATTTATACATAAACAGGGATAAATTGAGAACGGGAAAACTAAGTAGTAGAGGAAATTAAAGTAAAGAAAAAAATAAGCTAAAATGATTGTTGGAATGAAATATGAGAAATCGTGATGCAATACTCAGGAATAATACTAGTATAAAAAGCGAAAAGTTAACTCTGCAGTAATAAATAGTCATCGATTTTTTTTTAATACAAAGAAAACAAATTAGACACTTTAAGTTGAAAATTATATACGAAGAATAAATAACTTAGTAGTAATATAAAATATTCTATTTTATGAATAAATTGAAGATTTTTTCACATATATATATGTAAATATTAAGTACACGTCAGCTTTTCATTTTATTATAGAAGTAAGTTTTATTTATTATTCTATATATATATATATATATATATATATATATATATATATAAAGTAAAAGACACATTTGTAAAGCATGTTAGAGAATTTTGTGTGATGTGTGTATGAATGTGACACTGGACGAGAACACGTTAACCGACCATCGTATAATCTCATTCAAGATTGCCAGCAACACTCCGGAAGTGCTGATAAATTTCAGGAGATCACGTTTCCAGAAAAGAAGAGCAGGGCAGTTCAGGTCAGCTATTCAGGCTGAGATTGAAAGCATGGCGGACATTGATCTGAATTTGTTGACTGAAACAGTCTATAGGATAGGCAAGGACACGGGTCCCATTAAAGAAGTGGCCGCAGAACGTAAAGGGTTTACTGGTGGACTAATGAACTCACGGCACTAAGGAAATTCTGTGTGGCCAGAAGACGATGCCTTGAAAGAGCACATCGACGGGGTAATGACGGGGCGGTTGGCAAGAAGGGAGTATAGAAGAGAAATTGCGATAACCAAAAACCGTAAGTGGAGGCAGTTATGTACGGCATTGGACGACGATCCGTGGGGTGACGCCTTTCGGATAGTATCGGAGAAGTTCGGTAGGAGGCTATCACTCCTAAACAAGAGAAGAATTGGTAACCAGTGTAGGGGAGCTGTTCCCGAGGGGAAGGGATTTTTGGAGGGAGGAAGTAGTCACCGAAGATATAGTTCCTTTCACGCTATAGGACATATGTTGTGCAGCTAAGAAGATCCAAGGTGGTAAGAGTCCGGGGCTGAACGAAGTTCCCGCGGAAGTCATTAAAATCATGGCTGAGGTGGTGCAAGATGTAGTACTGCGAGCTATGAACGTGGTGATAAAATATGAATGGATACTCGATGGTAGGAGGGATGGGAGGGTGGCATTGTTAAATAAGAAGGACTGGCTAATGGGGCACTCGACAAAGTATAGACCACTTTGCTTATTGAGCTGTATGGCGAAATTATTCGAGAAAATGCTTCTCAAACGAATAAATGGAGTTTTACGAGGATCAATACGACTTTCTGGCCGATCTTCAGCGTTAGACACATTGGAGCGGTAATGGGCATAGTCCGGAATGCATTCCAAGGACGAGGAAGTTAGCTGCAGTTACGCTTATAGATATACGTAATGCATACAATGAGATCTCGTGGGATGAGATTTTTCGCGACCTCAGGGCTAGACAAATCTCGGCATATTTGATAAGAGTAATCCAAGAATATTTTAAGGATATTTGTAGTAGGCAACTGTGAGGAATGTGAGGTGAAGTTCTCTGTAGAGAGAGGTGTTCCACAGGGCTCGGTATTAGGTCCTACCTTGTAGAACATAGCTTTTGACGCGGTGCTCAGGGAGAGGTATCCGGAGGGCGCCACACCGAGGCATATGCTGACGATTTGGCCCTGGTGTTAGTAGGAAAAACTGAAGATGAGCTGAAGACTGCCGGAGAGGAAGCTACCAGGGTAGTACGGAGTACCAGGTAGCTGTCCACCAATGGTCTTCACCTCACGGAGGAGAAGATGAAGGTGGTGTTGATGTTCCAGCCGGCGGAGGCTGAATCCCATCAGTTTCTGTGTAGGCGACAGTATAATTTACCTCAGTACAGCCATAAAATACCTGTGAGTGTGGCTGGACAGGAATAGAACAGTCTCCATACATGTGAAAGAGGCAGCCAGAAAGGGCAAGTGGGTGGTTGTCATTGAATTGAATCATGACTAACAAAGGAGGCCCAAGGACATGAAAAGGAGGCTGCTGGCAAGTGTACTCTCGTCAGTGGTTTTATATGGAGTGCATATGATTTCTTTCCAGAGCTCGAAATGTGGGTCAACTAATGAGGCTGCAACGCAGACTTAACCTTCGGATAATCACTGGATACAGCACCATAAGCACAAAGGCGGCATCGATGATGGCGGGAGTTCATCCGGTGGATTTGCAAGCTAGGTAGAGACAGAAGGTCAGCAGTAGATGAGCTGTACACGGAGCGGAACGGAAGGTGGCAAACGATACCTAAGGTAGATGGACATACGAGCTCATCGGAGATGTCAGAAGTTGAGTAGAAAGGAGCTATGGAGACACAAACTTCGATTTTACCCTATTCCTGTCTGGCCGCGGGTGTTCTCGTGATTACTTACAACGGATAGGTAGGAGCATCACCAACAAATGCCATGGTTGCGGGGAACAGGTCCGCGGAATATTTCCTATTCTTCTGCCCAAGATGGCTAGGTTTGAGAGTCGGACTGGTAGAGCAAGGAATAGTGGACGCGAGCAATATAATAAGAGTAATGCTTAGCAGCAAGGACAAGTGGGATAAAGTAATAACGGCGATCTTCGCCATGATATATGGAAAGGCGCGAGAGGAGAGAATTTTGACAAAATATGGATCAACGGAGGAACCGGGGCATGGAGTCCGAAGACAAATGATCGTGGGGCCAGCTTCTGGGAGCGGACAGCGAGGACTCCCCGGAGTCGCCATCCTTCAATCGCCCCCAGGGAACGCTACAGGGTCATTTAGAATCGAATAGAAGAGAGCCTGTGTGATCACGCGGGAGTTGAGTATATGACATAGGAATTGGTTCCGGCCCCTGCGTGATTAGATGGGGAGGTTTTTTAGTGGATGAGAGCCTTGCACTGCCTTCAGAGCGGGCCTGGTGGCTGCTGGCAGAGTTTTTTCCTCTCCTACGGAAAAAAAGTTTTTATAGTTGATTGGTTAACCCAAGAAATTAATAAAGGTAATATTTTTAAATAAAATTTATCTTATTATTGTATTTAATTCTATCCAATCAAGAGGAGTATAAACTTACATAAATTACATTGGAGTAAATATTCATATATATATATATATATATATATAGTGTGTGTATGTGTGTTCGCGTGTGTATGACTATGTAGAAGGGCTGTTAGTACATAAAAGAGAATTATTAAACATTAAAGAAGGAAAAATGTTCATTAGACGGAAAATCAATATAACTCGGCACGTGTAAACTCAACGAGGGCACAATAAAAAAAAATCCAAGTTTTTCAATATATTAACTAAATGAAAGATATAATATTATATAAATCTCAATAATTTTTCAACAAATGTTGATAAATAGGAAACTTAAAAATATTATTTTTACGGTTATCTAATCTTTATTTACTTATAATTATTTTTTTTTCTAGTTGTTACATTTGCAATATTTATTTTGTTAATATAAATTATTTCTTCATCATTCCAATTATTTTTTTAATTTCATTTTAATAAAACGAATCACGAAAACATTTTTATTAACATTTTTACTGAATTTAAATTAATTTGAAATGCAAATAAAAACTTGTATGATGGTCATATTAGTACAGTCAAAGTGGGTAATCGGTTGTCATTTGGGTCCAATCCCACTAGAGGTCTCATCAACGTTGTTGCTTATCCCCGACATTTTTAAAATATGTATTGATAAGATTTTGAAGGAGTGGCAAGCAAAATGTGTAGGTGTGAGGGTAGAGGTGGGCGATGATTATACACATTCACTATTTTTTTACGGATGATCAGGTGAGTACAGCTTCGGATGATTATAATATTAAATATATAATGAGGAAGCTGGTGGAAGTATATGAGAAATGGGGTCTGATAATAAATTTTGACTAGACCAGATATATAGATGTGAGGGAAACTGGAAGATTTAAATGTCACTAGCAATATTATTGATACTATTGATTATTATGAAGATTTTAAATACCAAGAAGCTATTCTGCCTAAGAATGGAACAAGTAAGGCTGATGTACACAGCACAGTGGCTCAGGACGTTTGGCTGAGCAGAAATAAAACTGGGTATGATGTCTGATATTTTGAGAAAGGATACAAAGATGCGGATTTATGACTCGGTAGTTAAGAGTATATTGCTGTATGTAGCGGAAATGTGGGAATTGGGAAAGAGAGATGAGGAGGATGATGGTGGTGGAAAATGGATTTTTTGCGAAGAAGCAACGTATACGGAATGAAGAAATCAGACAGAGGGTTCCACTGACGAGTACTGTTTTGGCGGATATAGAGGTGAGAAAATTGAGGTGGTAGGACATGTTCGTACAATGGAGCAGTTCATGTGGCCTCGAACATTTTTGGAGTGGGTACCTTAGGGGAAACGGAGAGGGAGACGTTCGATCTTGGATGGAGGGCATGAAGGAATCAATTAATAGACAAGAATTGGATTTGGGTGCTTGGAGTGATCGTGAGGCTTGAAGAATGGGATGTGAAAGACGGCAATTAACATAATGTTGTAAAAAATCGCAATTAAAAAAATTTAATTTGGATTTTAATCTATTGATAATTTAATTATTTATTATCTTTAGTTTAAATTTTACTATTTTTGTGCGTGAGTGTCTCTAACACACATACACACGCATGCACGCCCAGAGAGAGAGAGAGAGAGAGCGTTGGAGAGTGTTCGAGAGAGGGGGGGGAAACGAGAGGTTTAAACAGACATATAAACGCACAACCAATCAACCAACCACCCAAACACACACACACACACACACACACACACACACACACACACACACACACACACACACACACACACACACACACACACACACACACACACACACACACACACACACACACACACACAGAGAGAGAGAGAGAGAGAGAGAGAGAGAGAGAGAGAGAGAGAGAGAGAGAGAGAGAGAGAGAGAGAGAGAGAGAGAGAGAGAGAGAGAGAGAGAGAGAATTTGACCGTGTTAAATAGAAAATGACAATGGAAATACTCTGAAGTAAAGGATTAATTTGAAGAAATAGAAAATTAATTACAGATTGATTCAGAATCTGATTCAGGTTACAGTTATGAAAATAGTTGTTTGACTTCCTGAAAGGAAATTGAACTGAAAGGGTTGTAAGGCAAGGGTGTTGGATATCTAAAATATTGTTTAATCTTTTCTGAATATGTTTGCTGAAGATAAAATTAAAGATGTTCCAGAAGAGTATGATGGAATATCCTTACAGATAAAAAAAAAAATTAGTAGATACAAGGGAAACAATTCATCAAAGCATAACAAGAGATAATTTCAAAACTGGAAGATATTTTTAGAGAATACGATATGAAAATGAATTTTAAGAAAAAAAATGAGAATAGATATCAATATCACGATTGCCCAATAGATAAAAGAAACGAAGAAATGAATAGTAAATCAGTAAAGGTACTTAGACAGCACACTTCAATGAACATTGTAAAAGAGAAAAGGAATAAAAGACGATTTGGAATCTGAGAATATTGGAGAAAGTTTAGTAGACAGATAACATAAAAAATCAACAAGTAATTAGAAGAATTAATTAAAATAAAATTTTTAATCAGAATAAGAAACCCGACTGGTTAAGAATATCAGGAAAGGAAAAATGTAGATCAATCCATATTTTCGATCCTGTCATATTTTTATTTCGTTTTTTGTGATTTCGTAATTTGAAATTACAATTCACTAAGATTTGTACACCGAGTCCTATTCCAAAACTTGACCTCAAAAACTAAAGTTTTTATACAAACGAGAAGTAATTTTTAATCGACCCTTCCAGAAGTTTTTTTGTGTATATTACGTTCATAAAAACGCTCAATTAATTAGTCAGAAGGTCAAGCAATCATTTAAGAAAAATTCAAACAAAAATCTTTTAAAAACTTTAAATGCAAGTTTTTCAAATCAATGTAGAAAAACAAAACATTAAACAGAATTCTTAATATTAACGAAATGTATAAAGGACATGAAAAAAAAACATTATGGAAATTTCTTTTACTTGATTAAAAACATCAAAGAGAATATAAAACAGAAAAAATTATTAATTATAACTAGTATTCTTCGAATTAAAAATGACTATGTCATTTTTCACGAACTGAAAAATGACACTCGAAGATTACGAAAATGCTGATAAATTGTAAAAATTAAGAAAAGTAAAAAATATATCGACACTTACATACACTGAATGAACATGTAAAATGTCTTTATCTATAATACCGTTTTGTTTTTAACTTTTTAAGTTTCAGGAGAAGTAAATTAAGTTTGACTTACTAAGTGAGTACGGATGTTAAACCACGTAAATGTGACTCAATGGATATAACAGTAGATGAGGGGATTTACTTCTCCACAACAATGCCATTTTGACCCCAGTTCCTGCTTTACCAACTTATCTCTCAATTAGTTCCAGACTGCGAACATCACTATCTTTACTCTCTGTTTCCTTGTGTTTATATATCTCTATCTGTTTTATACAAACATTCGTGTATATATATCCACACATTTAAAAGCCTTATAGTTCGGCTTTTTCTCTTCACTTAACAATAATTTAAAAAAAATTACTTAGCAGTTTTAATTTTAACATGAATTGTTTAAAAAGAAAAAAAAATATTTTAAACATTAATTAAACCACTCTTAATTTTTTTTTAAAAGTAAATTACTAAACTAATGAGCCTTGATTATTAACTAGTGATTATTGATCGAAACAGAACTATTACCTTAACTGATTAATTTAAACTACTTCTAAGGTACATCTTGGAAACAAAATGTTGTAATTCATGTTAAACAAGTCTACAAAAAATAACATTTTTATTCACTTTTCATCTGTTTGGCATAGAGATTTTTGAATTGAGATAAGGAATGTAACAGAAAGTACCTTTTATCAAATCCAGAAGAAACATTTTAACAAATGATAATGAGCAAAGGCAAACTATAAAATTGAAAAAAAGTAATTATAAATGGTGTATGTAACCAAAATATCCTAATAAAAAAATGAAATAATAATAGTACACAAATTAATTTTGTAGTTTTTAATAAAATAGAGTGTAAATTATTAATACCCATACATTTATTAATTTATTTCCATTACCAATATTTTAATTTTATTTAAATAGGTTACCACTAACAGCATAGATTGGAAGCAGCATCCAGATTGGTCCAACGTATACTGGAAAAACTAGACTGGGCATCGTGACCACTTAGTTTAATATAAGAATCTATTAAAAGTATCTATCCTAACATTTTTTTTCCAGATCTATTTAATTTTTTTTTCCTGAGATGATTATATGTTTCTATTTTATTTCTATGCATGGATTACCTTTATACCATTGATTATGATATTGGTCAAAATTAATAGTTGCAAATGCGGATGTATTCATGCTTTATTTTCTACTTGTTAGCTCCCAGTTCAGGCAAGTCAAATATCTCTATTTTTAGATAATCTCTCTGATTATCTAGAAAACAGTATTAGCATACAGGTTGCACAGTCAATCAGAGTTTTTAAAATATGAAACATGTTAAACACAAAATTAAACCACGACTAAAAATTGTGTATGCAGTATTTACAAGTCTCTCTACACAACACATCCAACAATAATTAGCATATTACTTAATATAGTGTAATTGTAAATAAATAAATGTATTTAAAAATAAAAGTTTAATAAAGTTTAAAAGTGTGTTTAAAAAATTAAATTCTTATTTATTTTAAATAAAAACAAAAAAAAATGTAAGTTTTTGGGAATTGTTCTTCAACTTTGGTGTACTGATGAAAAGGTAAAGATAGACTTTCTCATATTTTAACAGACGAACATAAGGTTATTATTATTATTTGCATATTGTATTTTCCTGTTTTAGATGAATTATTATTGAAGAAATAGTTTACTCTGACTGCCAGAATATTAAACTACAAATTACTATTAACGTCTCTTGGTTGGGGAATACATAGGAAAAAAACAATATTTACATATCCCATTAAAATAGATGTGATATCAGCGGTGGTAAAGTGTAGCATATTTATTTTAATAGGTTATGTAAATTCCCAGTTTTATTAATCCAAAGCTGCACCGCTTATGCAATTAAACCATTATAAAAAAAAAAAAATGTGTCCATCAAATCTAATTTCACAAAAAAAATAAAAAAAAGGTTTTAATACTGAATTAGATAATTTTGTGGAATCACGCAAAAAAATGGATCTACCTAAATTTAGATATCTAATTTAATACTTTTATTGAATATATGGATGAAAGTGATATACGATGTTCTAGCCTCGTAGAAGAGGCTTAAGGAATTAGGGATAGAAGAAAGAAAATAAATTATAAAGTTTACAGGTGTTTAAAGGTAAAATACGGGATTTTCAAAAATGAATTTTTAATTAAAAAATTATTATAGAATGAGGTATACAATTAATCTTTATATAAAAAAAAAAAAAAAAAAAAAAAAAAAAATATTGTGGGTAGGAAAGGTAATAACTGAATTTCTTCCCAAAATAGGAAAAGCTAAATAAAAATACAGAATTTAATAGCAATAGCAACAACTACGTGTTCTTGTATTGTTAAAAGCTGTAAAAATACTAGAATCATGTTAACAGTACAATATACAAATGAAAAAGAAATAAACGTAAAATAGCAATCGTTAAACAAATATTTTATTAAAAATTAACAGTTTTTATATAATAAGATGATATTAGACTTGAAGAAGCATCATGTGAATTGTTATGTTTATTGTAAATTTCAGTATATGCGTGAAAGTTAAGTCTAAGTAAAAAGAACAAATAAAAGCAAAAGATATGTTAATGGAAAATGTTAAAAGAGGATTAGGTGAACAGGCAAAATAAAAATGAAGTAAAAACTCTAAATAATAATAATTTCAGAATAAGAAACGGTTGTTTGATACAATGTTAGAAGAATTAGTAAAAAGTGCAGAGAAGAGTTAAAATGAGGATGATAAATAGTTATAAACTACCCAGAAAGAAACAGGGTCTGTTATGAACTCTCAAATATTTTGCTTTAAGTGGAAAAAAAAAGATGCAATGCAAATAGTGCAAGAAGCCGTAAGCTGATAACCTGAGGTAAATTGGATGATTTTGAACAGAATTGAAAAGAAAATGAACGTAATTTAGGATTATGAACAAAGTAGAATTTCAAGGAAAAAAATATGAAATTTTCTTTCTATGGTAATCCTTTCTTTTCGTCGGGAGGAGGAACCTTTTATAGGCACCATGTAATCTCTACTCGAACTCCATTCCATGGTTTGTGGAACTCTCCTTTGGAGAACTATCTACTAAAACTCCTTCCCATACTTGGGATGCCGCGGCCATCTTATTTATTATCACAGTACTTCACGTGCCTTGTCGCCATCCACACTCCCCAATTCACCACGCCTCGAACCCATCGGGATCCTGCGTTTTTTTTTATTTATGACAGTCAGTGCTTTTCTTAAGCGCACTTCTTTATAGTAATGTAGACTAATAATATTATTTTATAATAGACAAATCTTTACAGACTTTTGTCTAATATTATTTTTTATTGGGAAAGTCAATAATGCATTTTTCAAGTATAAGTTCTAAATGTAATTAATTAATTTAATTAAATTTATATAGCTTCTAGTTCATTTACTAAAATTAATTCAGATATAATAATTTCAATGTGATTTTTTTATTATACTTTATAATGAAATTTGCTGCTAATAAAGAATAATGAGAACAGGAATAATTAAAATTATGTAGTAATATTTTAATATATCTTAATTATAACATGACTGATCTTTAAAAAAAAAAATTATTAAACTGACTTGAAAGTAAATTAACCGTAAATCTGTATTTATGTTATCATATAAAACAAAATTTTTAACTAATTT
Source organism: Lycorma delicatula (assembly GCF_047948215.1). Lineage (NCBI taxonomy): Eukaryota > Metazoa > Arthropoda > Insecta > Hemiptera > Fulgoridae > Lycorma > Lycorma delicatula. The sequence goes on from NC_134459.1 coordinate 116,721,601, forward strand.
TCATCACGTCTGATACGAAAGAAAATGTATATTTTTGTTAATTGAACTTAATATTCGAATGAATAAAAATATAACGACTAAACCAATGAAAATAAAGTAATTAGCATAAAAAGTAATGAAAACTTTCTCTAAAATTGTAGAAATTTACGAGTAGTTTACAACTTTACAGCTATACTAATCGCATTTCGTATTTGCTCTATTAACGAATAGCTTTTTAAATTATTACAAATTAATGTCGTAATTGCTATTTGTTAAATCCTTTTTGTTTTAAATTACTGCATTACTTTTTCTCTCATAATCTCGTTTATACAATTAATGTCGATTATTCTACGTTACTGCTTCGCTTAATTATTTTTATTTGGATGCACTACAATAATACGTGACTTCAATTTTTTATATTTTTTCTAATTTTCAATCCTGCCTTTTTCTGATTAATTAACTGGAACAGAAAATATGTTTGCTATCGCCTCTCGGCTCCATTTTTTATGTTTTTACTTTTACACTTCTTATTTTATTTCTTCTTTTAAAATACGTGAAGTAATTCAGTGTTTTAACTTGTGAAAAAACACAAGCTAGAGTGCAAAATTGCACTGATCTACCAGTAAGTAATTTTTTTTTTATAATTATATAACAAAAAACATTCTTAAAATGAATTTAAGGTGACATTCTTTTTCTTTTTTTTTTTTTTTAGATATTTTAAATAAATAAATATAGAATTTTTTGTCTCAAAAATTTGTGACTGTTCAACATACCAACATATTAGTGATAACACGTGTTTAAAAAAAACTAAATGTTATATTGTACTATAATTTTACTAATTATAGTAAGTTAACCATAGTTACTTTTTCAAAATTCTAATTTCAGATTAGAAGGAACAAGTACAGGAACTACATGCCACAGAATCGACTTTTTCAAATTTCCTTATGGAACCAGAAACCAGAACACAAATGCTGTTAGTGTTTTAAACACAAAATGCAAATTTTATACAAGTAGTAAGTGTATAGTACATACAAAACAAGATTTCAACACATTTGAAAAACAGGGAAATTTATAATCACACTAAATAATTCAATAAAAGTCAATGTATTAAACAAAAAAAACATATGTAACCTACTATTTGATTACCTAGTAAATAAATTTCTTAAACTTTATAAGAACAGTATTCCTTCTAACTAGAAGTGCTGATCTTTTCGAAAGATCCACTAGAAGAATTTCAATTTAATTTGAAACACTGTACTCATAATCTTTGTAATATATTTGTAATATTTATAACATAAATCACGTTTTACTTAGCTGGCCCACAATTTTTTACTTAATAGTAAATTTTTTACAAATTTTTACTTGTAATAGTGTAGCATTTTATGATGGTCCTTAAATATTTGCAAATATGCAAAAAAAAAATAAAGCTTTCATTTTTAACTACTACGTAATTTATATATATATATATATATAAATGAAATTAGTAAATCCATAAATTCTTTTTAAACAATGTCAGTATTACGATGTGTCAGCCCACATGCAAAGAAAGAACACTCATTTTCCATTTATAAAAATGTTAATGACTGCAACCAAAATAAATTAAAAAAAAAACATTTAACTGTATAAAATAAATAAAAATAAGTGAAAAAGAAAAGTTATCTACATTCTACTAGTTGTTAATTTATCATTTAATTAATCTTATTTCTATTACATTCACACTTACTCGTTCTTTCTCTATGTAATTAGATTAGATATATATAAAGATATGTAGGATATAATGTATAACATATAAATTTTATACACAATTTCATTTTACATGTAACAGTACAGGTCAACAATATATAAGCTTGCTGTTTGAAAGATGTTACGAGAATGTTAATTAAATAAAAACAATCCCTAATCGTTTAGTTAATCCAAATTGGTGCTTGCCACAAAATAACTTTCCACAGGTATTTTTTTAATTTCTTACATTTTTTATGTTATAAAGCCATAAAAAAACTATCTAGTGATTTAATTTTAAGCATTTTATTATATTTTAATGTCTTATAATAAATGATATGAAATTAGTAATATATAAAAAAATACGAAACATTTTTTATTATAGATTTACTCAAGTGCTTAGTGCATTGCATTATTTTATCGTGTTACTTTTTTAAGTTAAAATTTTCAACTTTATTGTTGTTATTAAATAGCGTGATGTCAGATTTTTGTTGATATTATTTGAAGTGAATTTATTTCCATTCAAAATCTGAAGTTTTTCGTAAAACATAAAAAACACTGAAGTTTCTTTTTTATAGTACTAAATATCTTTCGTTTAGAGCACCTTGCTTAATAAAACGAGGGAAGTCTACAATAAACTCGTAAACTGAGACAGACCAGGGAGATAATTATACTCACCGGGTTGGTCTAGTGCTGAACGCGTCTTCCCAAATCAGCTGATTTGGAAGTCGAGAGTTCCAGAGTTCAATTACTAGGAAAGACAGTTACTTTTTATACGTTACTTTTTTTGAATACTAGCTCGTGGATATCAGTGTTTGGTGGCTGGGTTTCAATTAACCACACATCTCAGAAATGGCCAACCTGAGACTATACAAGACTAATCTTCATTTACACTCATACATATCATCTACTCATCATTCATCCTCTGAAGTAATATTTTTTTTTTTTAAGAGGTGGAGGAACCCCATTTACGGGCGCCGGAACAGTGTCAGACTCGCTAGAAGGTTCCGCCCCTCCTGGAAATAGCTGGTAAATCATTACAACAGAAGGGGGGTAAGCGCCCAACACACATTCAGAACGAAACAAATAGCAAGGCACATACACACAAAAACAGATCCACAAATAACTAAAAAACCAGCAAAAAACAACACGTAACACACTAGAACCAAATATACCAATACGTATACATCACTCGAGCACAGACACACGCTCACCAACAACTCTCGCAACACTCATTCTTACCATACGCATACTTACATGCCATCAGCTTTAGCTCGGAAGTGGGGGAAGCCCCCGGGACCCCAGCAAGTGGAGTGACCGCGACTTCATTGCGCCCAGCCGACCCCCACAAGATCGGGGGGGGGGGGGGACTCTAGACACCCACTCGCTGTCCTGTTCCCCGCACCGGGACCCCAGGACTTCTATTTAACCTGCGGCTTTCTTCGGTAGAACGTAATTTCTCCATAATTGCATTAGCATATCGGGCAACAGCCGCCCAGTGATTCTCACTGGTTACATAATTTCCTGGAGGTCCTCAGGTGCAAACATTTCCTCTTTGTCAGTAGCATTCACGATCTCCTCACGCTGAAGTAATACCTGAACGGCAATTCCCGGAGTCTAAAACAGAATAAAGAAAGAAAAGGGAGATAATTAACAATTTTTACGAATTACGAAACATACTAATTAGTTATACGCAATCTTGCCCAACCAACTGAATGTTAAGCTAAAACGGTAGTATAGTACTACCGCTGGTCTGAGCTGTGTAGCAGCAAGCACGAATATTAGTGGGGCTGCCTAGGCTTTGTATTTTAATTTTACCTTTATCTACTTTGACTTATTTTACAATATTATTTAGTAATGGTAATTGCATAATTAGCTGAAGTTTATGACATTAAATCGCTGTTTGCAATATATTTGAAATATTTATTTTTAAAATTAATTAATTTATATCCTACATTTATTACACTTATCACTCACTCACTCTCTCTCTCTCCGTACTCTCTAAAAAATTAATTTCGATTTATCGGAATCTGGTGACTGTGTAAATTGCTTAATAGATATAAAAAAAATATATTATTTTAGACATTATTATTTTAACAACAAGAGTTATGAAACATTATTACGATTTATTTGTGCGTTTTTTATGACTCATTGAAAAAAAATCAACACACAAATATAAGAATCATAAACAATTATATCGTTATGAATTGATGTTACAATTTCAAACAATCACAGTTGTAAATATATATATAAATTTACCACGTCAAACAGCACAGCAGTAAAATATGGCTAGCCAACTAACTATAACTTTTGCTAATACCAAAAATACATTAAACATAAATATTTGTTTTTGCTTTCGGCAGTATTACCGAATACATACTGTTCCACATAAATGTTATTAACAATAGTAAATAAAATATTAATATTTCTATAGGCTTCTGAATGAAATAATGAAATTCTATTACGGTTCAAAAAGCAAAGTATTTATCTTTTTTCACCATAGCATATATAGCCTTATAGTGTTATTACTCAGTTTACAGTATTTAATACTCAGTTAAACATCCAGGGAATGCATTTGTTTCACGCATCCAATGGAAAATATACCAGAATCTAAACGAAAATTTCTTTATAAATAAAATTCTTGAATCAAAAATTTTTTTTGAAAAATTGTTTACTGATGTCAAGAAATTATTTTGATGCGATTAATGGAATTCGCATAAAATGAAATCGCAAACGCGATTAATAATAATTTTTTTTTTTTTTTTTTTTTTTTTGTGGAGGGAGGTGGAAATGCAATTACGCAAGGAGTGTCGGGCTCCCGTTGATGGTATTATCCAATCACTATCAGCAGACTACCGACTAAAACCACCCCCCTTTCTTCCAGGACTCGACCCGGACCGTTTAACACATTACTTCCGGTCGAGTCCTCCTATACTAGGTGCTACCCAATTTTCAGGACTATCCAGGTCAACCTTTTTGGCCTGAGAATGTTGCCGACGAATCGGGCTACACTTTCCCAGCTGCTCAGGTCACGGAGCATCATCGCAACCACGTTGTGGGGACTCAGTGACCGTAATCCGTAGTCCCTCGATCTGCCGCCCACCAAGCACATTTGAAAAAGGTGTTGCTCAACGTCGTCCCGTACACCGGGGCAATACAGGCAGTCGGGGGGGGCAGTCGCCTTCCCTATGACATGGAGGTAAGCGCGGAAGTACCCGTGACCCGTTAAAAATTGGGTCATGTAATACTCCACTTCTCCATGCCGTCGCTCCGTCCACGGTCTGACCAGAGGGATAAGCCTTGCAGTCCATCGTCCTCTGGTCTCGTGGTCCCAGGCCTCTTGCGATGCGAGGAGCGTGCGAGTGCGTTCCACGTTGGCAATGGTCACCTGATCTTCGCCTGCCCGTCGCCTCCTGTAGATCACCTGGCGCTCCCTTGCTAAAGTAGTAATGGGTATGACGCCGGCGATCACAAGTACTGCAGGCTCGGAGATCGTCCGATACGCGAAAGCGACGCGCAAAGCTGGGGTGCGTTGCACCTGCGAGAGCCGCTTCCAGTTTCTCGCAACTCTTAATGCCTGGGCCCATACTTCCGATCCGTATAACAGGATGGAATGCACCGTGGACATCAGCAATCCCTGTCTGCTGGCCTTCGCTCCGCCGACATTCGCCATAAGCCGGCTGAGAGCAGTTACAGCTCTCGTAGCTTTGTCGGCAGCTGTACGAAGCTGCTCAGTAAAGCTGAATTTCCAGTCAATCATCATACCGAGGTACTTTGCGGCCGGCTTGGTCTCGACAACCTCCACCCCGACCCGCAGGGAGAGAAGGGTGTCGATACGCTAGTTCGGGAGAACTACGATCTCCGTTTTGCTGAGGGCTAGAGAAAATTCATGATCGTCCAGCCAGGCACCGACTCTGTGCATGGCTCGACTGAGCCTCAGTTGGGCGCGCTCCACGTCGCTGTCTACGACAAGTAGCGCAACGTCGTCAGCGTACCCAACCAAGGCAGCTTCTTTAGGCATCTCCAGCCTCAGCAAGCCATCGTAGACGGCGTTCCAAAGGTCGGGGCCTAGAATCGACCCCTGCGCCGCCCCTGATGTGATCGTAGTCCTACGTCAGCCTGCTGCAGTCTCGTAAATGAGACCGCAATAATAATAATAATGCCTCGAGGAAGGTAATCCCCACGTCCGGAACACAACATCTACGTTCCACGTCCAGGGCGGCAACAGCTGTACTTATGTATAATACATATAGCTGGCCAACGGGGCTCCGAGTAAATTCCTCGGATATATTACTTTTTTGGACCTGTTTGCATCTTCAGGTCACCAGACGGATTGGATTTTTCGGCTACCTGCAGGATACGAACAATTAAACGATTAGGAAGTGGGCACATACCATATTTAGAGCTGGCGATGTGGCGGCCAGGGTCAATGTTATTGCAGGTATAACGGAGACCCTTCCGTTGTCCACATGCCCCCTGCGATGGCAAGCATGTAGCAATGGTGCCCATGTATGTCGGTGCATGGGGACTCTGAAAGCTTCGGTGAGTAGGAGCCTGAAGTCAGTACAGAGATTGTGCATCCGCTCTCTGCCGGTTCCACCGGACATATGGACATATGCCGGTTCCACCGGAGTACCGGATCGGACCTCCAAGGTTAGTAGCCCTAGAGTGGGGGTGTACCCCGGCGGCTAGCCTTGCTACAGAAGGGACCAACTCAAATGAACATACTTGAACAAACAAACGTGGCAGAGGGTGCACGTAAACACCCTCGGTTAGAATCCTCCGATTCGCCATAAGCGAAGAGGAAAAAAGTAAGGAGTCTGATAAGATTAAGAAGATGCTGATAGAATCAGTAAAGACTTAAGGAAAAGTTTATTTGGTTATAACGTACCTAAGCCAAGATTATTAATTATTACAAAGGAGAATGGAAACTTCCAAAAAGTTATTCCATTCTTAATCGCTAGAGAGATTACTAATTGTGCTGGTGGTCCTGTCAAGGAAATCCGGAAGACTTTTAATGGATTGCATGTCGAAACTATCAACGACATGCAAAGCCAGAAAGTCCAGGCATTGAAGAAGATCGGTGAATTTGCGGTATCAGTGCAACCGCATAGCACCCTTAATACATCAAGAGGAGTTGTTGTTTGTCGCGATCTTCTAAATTGTACAGAAGAAGAAATTGTACAAAAAATGTCGAGTCAGGGAGTGACTCAGTGTCGCAGACTAACCATGGGAAGAAATGGTGAAGTTGTTCCTTCGGCCTCGCATGTTTTGACATTCAATAGGCCTAACCTTCCTGAAACGGTTCGAGCTGGCATCTATCGACTTGATGTACGAGCTGTTATTCCGCAGCCTATGAGATGCTTGTGTCAACGATTCGGACACACTGCAGCTAGATGTGAAGCGCAGGAAATATGCATATGTGGAATGAAAACACATGAGGGTGATCCATGTAAAGACCCTCCAAGCTGCATTAATTGTAAAGGGCACCATAACTGCCGCTTAAGGAACTGCCCTATATATAAATTGGAAACGGCCATTCAAAAAATTAAAACCCTTCAAAAAGTTAGTTACCCTGAAGCGAAGAAAATTGTCAACTCACGAACACCTCGACCATCGACTACATATGCAGAAGCAACTACTGCTCCTTCCACATCTAAAATTAATGTGGAGCAGTTACTTAATACGATGGCATCTAGTCTTGTGACAATGATTGAAAGAACCAGCGCAGCCTAAAAAAAACTAGCAAAACCTGCGATTGTAACGCCACCAACTGATGTAATAAATAAAAGTTTTGAAAAAGGAAAAAAGATCACTCCGTCATCTAGTAATAAGGCTAAAGAAATTGTCCCGAGAATACAGGAAAAGTCTGAATCTACCGAAATGGAGGTGCAAGTCATTATTGAAAAAGCACCAGACATAGACGATAATAAAACTGTACGCATAGAGCCTCCAAAAGCTCAGAGAGCAGCTACGGTGAGAGCGTCTATATCAGCCGGCCCCAGCACAGCCTTAGAGATTGAATCCAGTTCATCAGCCGCCAAAAATGCATCGCTTGCGAGTTTAGATTCCATAGCAACGATGCTAACTGCACCAACCAAGCTTTCATCACCTGATGTAACCCGGCGAACGTCTTTGGCATCAGAAAGAGAAGAAGATGCCATGTCCGAGGCCTCAGACACACTGTCATCGGAAGTTGAGGCCGTTCGATGAATTGGAAAACGGTGTAAGAAAGGATGGCCGAAAGGAAAGCCTAGGCGGTAAATTTTGGATTTGAAGTTATAGCAGAATGTGAATTTGTAAACCGTTTTTTTTAAATTTTTTTTTTTTTGAAGTGGAATGGGGCTAATAACCAAAGTAGTCGATGCCCCTAAAAACCTAAAAAAAAAAAAATAATTACATCAAAATAAATTCTATTAATCAAGTGCATTACGTGTCAAAATGAAATGTTTAGAAATGTCCATGAATGTAACAGATTATTAATAACATATTTAGTAAACATAATTAACAATAATAACATAAATATAAACATAATATAACATTACTAAGCATTTTTTACATGTCATCTGGAGGACTACTAATCTTTATGTACTATATTGCCACGCATTTTAATTGCTTATCTAATGAAACGTGCAGAGTTGCCGGATAACCCAACGGGTTGGTCTAGTGGTTAACGCGTATTCCCAAATCAGCAGATTTGGAAGTCGAGAGTTACAGCGTTCAGTCCTAGAAAAGCCAGATATTTTTACATGGATTTGAATACTAGATCGTGGATACCGGTGTTCTTTGGTGGTTGGGTTTCAATTAACCACACATCTCAGGAATGGTCGAACTGAGAATGTACAAGACTACACTTCATTTATACTCATACATATCATCCTCATTCATCCTTTTTTTTTTCTCAGCTCCCCTGGGCCGGACTCCATGTGGTATTACGCCACCCAGGGTCTTTATACTCAAATAGGCCTTCCCGCCTACCAGCTATATACTGGCATGGCAGGTCGGCCTACCGGTAGCTCTTTTTGAGAGTAATCTTTTATTTTATATGCCCCTTTCAGACACCACGCAATACCTGGAATGTCGTGACGTGGTGTCGAGGTCTTTTCTCTATATCTTGTGTTTTATTATTCTATTATTCCCTAAACTATATCCCCAGGAGTCCCCAGCGGCTCATTGGAACCGACACTCCTCGGCATGCCTGCCCTCCCCGCTGAGGCTGTCCTCCCTTCCCTAACCTAAATAAAAAAACCCAGTCTCCTTTCGTCGATGTTTTTCTGCGATAAGATCTGTCTGCTGTAACACGCTATTTTCTTCCAGTTGGATTCCCGACTAGTCATAAAAGGTACTATAGCTTTGGGAGTCATCCCGTCGATCGCCATGTCAAATCTGAGGGCGGCCCATCTTTCACATATGAAGAAAGTATGTTCTGCATCGTCAATCTCTTAGCAATACATGCAGATTGCCTCTATTCTCCTTCCTACTTTATTTAAGTAATTATTAAATGAGCCATGCCCGGTGAAAAATTGCGTTAAAAAGTGATCCATCTCGCCAAAACCTCTTCTTATCCGCGGTTCGATCTCCGGGATGAGTTGTCTTGTCCAGCGACCCACACCGCTATTAGTCCACCTCTCCTGCCAGGTAGTATTGACCATCTTTGGCCTCTTGATCTGCTCTGCCCTTCGATCTTTCGACTCTATATCTCGCGATGAGGTCTATCGGCAGTACTCCGGCGAGAACACAAAGGGCTTCATAGGACAATGTCCTATACGCGGCCACCATACCTAGGAGCCCTCTCCTATGCACCCTCGCTAACTTCTCCTTGTTATGCCTGATATCTATAGCGTGACTCCATGCGGGAACAGCATACATCAACGAGGATATTATCGTTGACACCAACAATCTGCGTTTTGATGCTCTAGGGCCATTCTGCGTTGCCATTATAATGTTAAGACTCTTTAGCATTGCTTCAGCCTTCCTACATATGTTACTTATATGGTCAGTGTATCAACAATTCCTCTGGAAGGTAACTCCTAAGTATTTCAAACTATGCACCTCTTCTATAACTTTACCATTGATGAAAATAGTAATAGGATCCAGTACTCTTACAACTAAGCGATACTTCCAGTGAAGGCGATACAACTACATTTTTCCAGTGACAACTGCAGACCCCTAGAAATCATCCACTCATTAATGGGTGGATGGATAACTGAGTGGCCGCGTTCACCCTTTCTTGGACCTCAATTACCTTCCTGCCCTCAACTAGTACAGCGAGATCATCTGCATATGCCAAAACCTCAACTCCAGCAGGGAACATTCTGTGCAGGAGATCATCTATAACTAGCAACCATAGCAGCGGCCCCAGAACCGATCCCTGTGGCACCCCACCTTGCATCTCAAAATGAATTCTTCCTTCCTGGGCTTCAATCAAACATCTTCTATCAGAAAGATAGTCCTCGATTTGCCTCATATATAAGGACTCAATCCCTTTGTGGCCATTGCTCTGTTTATGTGACTCCAACTGATTGAGCCAAAGGCATTCTTTATATCAAGTGAAATCATTAATGGAATGCGTCTTGTGCGCCATGTGCCTCTTCTGACTTCATTAGCCCAGTCCGAAATCCTACAGATGACCTTCACAGTGGACTGCCCCCGCCAGAAACCCCATACTGGTTTGGGCTAATCCTGACTCCCTGTTCTAGTTCCCGAAAAATATGGCCCGCCAGCATTTTTCCCATGAGTTTTCCCATGGTATTCAATAGGGTCAGGGGTCTGTAAGTGGCGTCCTCCTTCATGGGTGCACCTTTAGGAAGGAGCACCACCCTGGCCTCTTTCCAACACGCGGGGAAAACTCTTCTCTCCAAACCGTAACTGGCAACCTCTAATATTTCCCAAGGAGTCTTCTGGACTAAACCTTTGATCACCGCTGCAGGGATTCTGTCCGGTCCAGGGCTCTTCTTTAACGCCAGACTTTTGGCCGCTAGTTGCAGTTCATCTATAGTAAATCTCCTGCTCTCACATGGTGTGGGTCCACTATCATCGGCTATCATGCTAGGGAACAATCTCGCCACATGCATTTCAGCATTAGCCTTATCCAAAATAGGTAATCGTCTGCCGAACTTCTTAGTTACTATACGATAAGCTTGGTCCCATGGGTCAGTATCGAGCTCACTGCAGAGATTATTCCAGCACTCTCTTTTCCTTTTCTTAATTGCTCCTCATTCACCCTCTGAAGAATTATCTAAACGGTAGTTACCGGAGGCTAAACAGGAAAAAAGAAAGAGTTGCCGGATGGTATGGTAACGACGATATACAAAATATTGTAGTTAGACTGTAACAGTAATTTATTTAGTCTGAAAACATGTTAATTGTACTGTATTCAGTTAGCTTGTGAACTTAGCTTGTGAGTGAAGAATAAACAAACATTGCGTTTATTTATTAATCATTTGAGAATAAAGTATGTTTGTGATTTCGGCATGTTTCCGCTGAGAAACATGCCGATTCACAACGTCCCTTATACCAGTGCCGATTCACAACGCGGCCTATATCTATATAAAAAACAATAATTTATTAGTCCCTATATAATTAATTAGTCATGCAGTACTCAAATACGTTTATAAATTTATAATATTATGTCCTTCAGATCTATTAAAACCCTTGATCTTTTCATACTATTATTTCGATACCATGTCTGTTACCGACACCGACAACTTCTAGCTAATAAAAAAATTTGATACATCGTTTATATTTAGATTAGTTTATATTTAGTTTAGTTTAGTTTTAGATTTAGTTACCTTTAGGAAAATATTTTTGAAAGTATATGTTTGGAGCGTAGCTTTATATGGAAGTGAAACTTGAACGATTGGAGTACCTGAGAAGAAAAGATTAGAAGCTTTTGAAATGTGGTGCAATAGGAGAATGTTAAAAATCAGATGGGTAGATAAAGTGACAAATAAAGAGGCGTTGCGGCAAATAGATGAAGAAAAAAGCATTTGGAAAAATATAGCTAAAAGAAGAGACAGACTTATAGGCCACATATTAAGGCATCCTGGAGTAGTCGCTTTAATATTGGAGGGACGGGTAGCAGGACAAAATTATGCAGGCAGGCAACGTTTGGAGTATGTAAAACAAATTGTTAGGGATGTAGTATGTAGGGGGTACACCGAAATGAAACGACTAGCACTAAATAGGTAATCTTGGAGAACTGCATCAAACCAATCAAATGATCTGAAAACAAAAAAAATATATTTACCATTAAATTACTAATAAAACCATGTTAACTCTCTGGTGAATCGTTAGAGACTAAATAATGAAAAATATATTCATTATTATTGTGTTAAAAAAATAATAAGTTAGAAGATCACAGGACTCTTTACAAAATAAAGAAAAAATCGTTACATTATTTCTTGATTTTATGTGTGACCTAATAATTTCAGTTATTGATTGTTTTACTGAACAGGAAAGAGAAGTCAAAGAGTTATTGTAGAACTTCTGGAAGTAATTATTCAAAGTAAACGATGAGCCTGTGGTTAGAATTGGATTTATGGATAACAGAAATGGACGTGTCAGAAGCAAACGAGATCAGGATCTGACAGCGATGGGGATGAAAAGATGGAAAGAGGAGAAGAATCGTGTAGGAGGCCAAAACCCACGTGGGGCAGTAAGGCCAGGATGCATAAAAAAATAGAAGATAAAAAATAATACAGGAACATAACATCATTTTTTTTATAATCCATTTTCAATAGTACTTTTGTACTAAAAAAATAAGTGATTTATAAGTAGTTTTTAAAATCATTAAGATGTGAATTGTTTTACCTGTTAAAAGAATTAAATGTACAAAAATAAATATGAAACATGAAGCTTGATATAAATCTGGGTAAAGATTTTAAAAACGTAGTGGTATAAAAGTTTACAGAGAATTAAAAAACAACATTTATTACATAGAATATACATATAAATACAAACAGAATATTATAAAATAATATCCTATAACAAAATCAGCCAATAAATCAGTACGTAATCTTATTATAGAGGATTATTTAAAGAACAATATAATTCATTCAAGTGTTCCTGAAATTTCTAAATCTAAGTCAATATGACAAATTCAGTTTTATTTTATTTTTATATACAATATGGGAATCCTATTTTCATTTAAAAAAAATTAAATCATAATCATTATAATAAATTTTAAAACTCTTGTTTTTATAGTTATTTTTCAGCAACTTGAAAAAAGCAATTAAAATTCTGTAAATATAAAAGTATATGTAGTATAATGATATGCCGTATATTATTAATCTTTCCTTAATGTGTAATGAGGTCTATACATTAGACAAACCTGAAATATAAATATACATATATATATATATATATATATATAACGATGTAGATTTCAAAAATATATATATATGTACATACATATATATTTAAAATAATAATCGATGTTTTCAGTAGTACTCAGCAAGAGTAGGCTGATTTAGCACGCTATTGACTTAAGATTGCTGATAAGTCATTAATATTTCCTAGGTTTTTTGTAATAGTTGATATCATTAGCAAGGAAATACACAGAGATAAAAGTAACTTTTAAACACAATTTATCAGGAGTGCGATTTAACAATGCTTAGTATAAAATTGTAGTTCAAGTCCTTGTAAAGACAGCTACTTTTATACGGATTTGAATACTAGATCGTGGATATCGGTGTTCTTTGGTGGTGGGGTTTCAATTAACCACACACATAAGGAATTGTCGATCTGAGACTGTACAAGACTACACTTCACTTACACTCACACATATCACCCTCATTCATCTCTGAAGTAATACCTTCAGTGATTCCCGGAGGCTGAACAAGAAAAGGGAAGGAAGTATAAAGTTGTAGGCTCTTGGAATATAAAATTATATTTAGGAAGTCTAGAAATTCGCCCTATTTGACTTATGAATATAGAGTATTAAACTTTGAACTAAACAAATAAGTATTTGTAAAACATTTATAAAAATGATTTACAGTATCCTCAGTTAGATCTTTTTTTCAAATTTTAAAATCAATCTACATCAAACTTCATTAGCTTTAAGTTTCACCTGTAAACTATCCGAAGAAAACTTCATCCGGTGTAATTTAACTATTTTGAATATCGAAAATTGCTTTATCAAATATCAATTGCTCAAATCAAAATAATTTCAAGAAGCTATTAATTTTTTTTCTTAAGTCTTATACTTTATTGGTTTCAAGGAGGTAGCGATTTCCCTCACAACTCATCTTTGTATTCATTAGGCAGCAATCGAAAGGGAAACATTTTTAGTAAATAATAAACTAGAAAAGCGATTATTAGCAACAACCAGGATCGTTTTAAAAGTACCTTATTTATTCAGCAATAGTAAGTAGATTACAATTAATTTACAGAATAGAGATTTATCAGAATAATTTTGCAAAATTATTCAGCTTTATGCTGACAATCTATAAGAAAAGTTAAGTTACGAGCTAAAATAATTACTAGTACAATTCGAATTGAAACGTACTCTTCCTTTTAAAGTCTGTTAAAAACAAAAGAAGAGTGTTCTTACAAAAAAAATTAACAATTTAAACAAAATTATCATTAAATTTTTGCTTTGCAAAGATAATCTTTAATTGCAAAAATTATTCAATTTAAATTAATTAATTATATAATTATTAAATATTATATATATTTAATTATTTAAATTTGTATTTTTATTTATACTACAACTGCATTTTTCAGGTGTTTGATTTTTAGAAGGCAAACTTATTGCTAATTTTAATTTACTAAAATATAATATTAAATTACTTTGATTTGGAGATTTATACGTTTAGAAATATAAACATTTATAAATAACTCTTTGAAAATATGTTAAAATATTTTTGGTTTTGTACCTAACTGAATTATGGGCAATATTTTTTTAATTTTTTTAATTAATGCTATTCTTCCCTGATATCAATGGAATGGAATGCAAAAGTGGCGGGAGTTTCACAAATTCTCCCTTCGAATCGCAGAGCCTAGACAGTGTTCCTTGCTGCTGTATGATTCTGTAATCGGGCGTTTTTAAGGGTTTATTTTAATGACGGGTCTAAGTTTCAAGTTTAGTTATATTTTATGGACGGATTTATGATTAGCATTCCATATCCGTTTGGACCAGCGGAATTATATAATATATACTGGATAATTATTTTTTAATTAATAAAATCATTTTTATATTTCAATAATATTGACGAAATTGGTACTTCTCTCTGTGTGTATATATATATATATATATATATATATATATATATATATATGTTTCATTGGAATATTATACGATAGAAATAAAAGTTTGGTAGAACATAAAAAAGGAAAATATATGAGAGGAGCCGAATGAGAGAGGAAACAGTGATTATATGTTTGAAGATTATGAAGAATGTATAGAAAGGAGCCATGATGTCAGGAACGAAGGAAATAGTTTAATTAGGGAATGCTAGTTAGCGTGTCAGATTATTACTGAAGCACCTAGCTATTACTGACGGCCAGTTTCACTGTTTATAATGGTTCACAGAACTGCAATTAACAGTTTACCAGTCACCGAACTCTAATAACATTTTAATCCTCTTTAAATTTTCAACAGATACAGTACACAGTAACTTTAACTATATTCCATGATGTGATATTTTCACTCATTAAATATAATTCCTAATCTATAACGGCACTTTCATCTTTACTTTTCCGCCTCATCAGTTTTTGTTAATTTTAATACCATTTCATTTAATTCAATGTTTATTTTTGCAAAAAACTTCAAAATCATAAAAAAAATGATTGAATGTTAATTAATAAAAGTAAAATTAACTTGGGTCAGTTTTTAATCTTTAGTTTACCTAATATTCTTTATATTATTTAGATTACAAAATTTCAAAGTAGGAGGAATACTGACAACTTTATTACATTTCTAAAAATTACTTCTGTAGATGTCAGTATAATACACCATTATGTTTAGGTGTGATTTTGCTACAGTGTTTGAAAAATCTATATTCTATAAAAAGATAATACACGATTTATAGACGAAAGAACAATCTATAAACATGAAATCATATATAATTGTTGTTTCTCGAAATTTTCTCGTGTCAGGCTAAACAGGAAAAACTTCCTTGTCCTTCCAGTCCTAAACAGGACTGCAGACCTTGGAATTTTTTTTTGTGGCAGGATATTTAATTTTAAATTGCGGTTATATATTTTCATGACGGGTATTCATAATAATTGAATGTGGAAGTTAAAAAAAAAAATAAATAAATAAAATTACCGCTTCCGACAGGATTTGAACCTTTTTTCTTTCTTTTTCTGTTTAGCCTCCGGGAATTACCGTTCGGATATTATTTCAGAGGATTAATGAGGATGATATGTATGAGTGTAAATGAAATGTAGTCTTGTTCATTCTCAGTTCGACCATTCCTGAGATATGTGGTTAGTTGAAAGCCAACCAACAAAGAACATCGGTATCCACGATCTAGTATTCAAGTCCGTATAAAAGTAACTGCCTTTACTGGGACTTGAACGCTGAAACTTTCGACTTCCAAATCAGCTGATTTGGGAAGACACGTTCATCACTAGACCAACCCGGTGGGTTAGAATCTGAACCTGTGCGGATATAATCCACTGGATTTCAAAAACTTCTTAACCACTTTGAACACCGAATAACTATAATCAAGTTTGAGCAAGTTCCAGAGCTTTAGATGCTGGAGTCCAGGCCAGAGGGCCAAGTTCTGTAATGGCGCAGATAGAAGTGGCCATTGTTTTGCGCTGATAGAAGTGGCCTTACGTGTGATAAGGGTGCCCATATACGTAAGTAGGAGCCTCGATGTACATCCTGCAAGTTGTACGGTCATGCGCCCGGAAGTCGAGGATGCAAGACGGGTCCATCTGAGTCTGGAGTTGTGTCTTCACAGTAACGTCATGGTGTCTTTGAGGGACAGCTCCCCCTTGGAGGGGTGGGAGATGTATAAATAAAAATTTATACAATGTATAAAAAAAAAGTTTCAGAGCAGAAATGGAAGATAATAGGATATAATCCATCTCCAATCTTCCAGATTAATTAGAAAAATAAATAAAGTGTGGTTACCAATCCAAAGAGAGATTCGATGATATTTTTAGCTGAAAAAAACTAGAAGAATTATTGACTCAATGGCAGAAGAGAGATTTAATTAAAGACTTTAATAAGTCTCTCTAAGCAAATGCAATGAAAAGTAGTATAAAAGTAGATAATAATGGGATGAATACTAAAATGATATTATTTACCAGAAGTCAAATATTATTGTTATTTAGGTAGTAAAATTATAAAGAATAAACAATGTAACGAAGAATTAAAAGTAGTAAAATGAAGAAAAGATAGAGTTCAAGCAGAGGAGAAATTTTCCGGTAAAAAAGAGTATTCATTCATTACTGAAAATGAAAGACTGAAAATTATTTACAGAATGTTGCGCTTCATAGAAGCAAAATATGGAACACTGGAAGATCAGAAAGGTAAATAATTAATCTGAATGTAATTTTTAGAGGGAAACTAAAAATTAGATGAAGTGAAGGTAAAAAAAGTAGAGATACTATGAGGTAAAACCCTTAGAGGTATTATGAAAAATAAAATAAAAGGAACCTAATTATTACGCGAAGAAAAATTGGAATTATAGTGTGCATATTACGATACCAAGAATAATTAACTAGTGTGAAAGCATAAAAAAATCATGAAAGAATATAAAGGTTAGAACACATAAAGTAAATAATTAAATATAATTGATTATCAAATATTTTAAATTAAAAGATTTGCTCTCATAAAATGGAATTTATACTTGTATCACTCCAGTCAAGCGAACAGTGTCGAAAAAATCAACTGACGAAATGAGGATGATTGCAAAATAAAAGAACTGAAAATAAGGAAAACGGAATATGTAGAACCAAAAATAATCACTTAAGCAGTTAAAAATTTAAATATAAAAAACAGTTCTCCATCGCATTATAAATTTTGTTTTAAAGAAAAGGCTTTCACTTGGACAATAAGAAAAATTAATAATATTAGAAAGTAGAGCATTAATGGATATTTGGAAACTCATGAAGGATAGAATAACCAGTGAATGGTGAATAACAAAAAAATAATTTGGTGAATAGTTCAACCATAATAGAATTGTAAACGATGAGCATACAACAAACTCAAGAGAACAGAACATAACCAGATCTGTAGGTGATAAACATATGCTAAATGTATTCAGAACTGGTGATGGAAATAAAGAAAAGAGATAATCGAAGCGAAGATGGGTTTAAGGAAAGAGATGGATCTGTATAAAAGATAATAAAGAGTAACCGATTAATTTCGCCGTTGGATCCATGAGATTTTTAAAACAAAAAGTAAAATAAAATAAGTAAAAAAGATTAAAAGTAAGGATTACTATTTTTCTTAATCTATCTTTTATATCAAACAATTTCCTGATTGTTTCTCCTATTTTTAAATCTTCTGTTTAATATGTCAACCTTGATTGAAATATACATTTTAATTCTTTTATTTGCAATTTAGACTTAATTATACAAGTTATCATATATAATTCAATTTAAATATGGCTTAATTTTTTTTTAACTGTCTTTTAATAAGTAAAAATGATAAATGATTTTCTTTTTTAGATTAACACAAAATCTGATTGATAATGTTTTATGATTTTATATATATATATATATATCATACCTCTGATGTATTATACAATGACAAATAGTTCAAAACTAAGTTTTTCCGACGATGTAGTACAACAAACTCATATAATGGAAATTAATTAACAACTATTTGTACCCTGTCTGTAACTATAATTATATAGCAATAATTACGCTTGCAGGCATATAATCATTCAATAGCCACGGTATTTATTATGTTTGTGTTTATAAACTTTACTCATTCGATAGAGGACTCATGGCATGGTACTGCTAGTAAAATTACTGATTAATATTAACCTCTGAATGGTATTTACAAGTGTTACTAAATCATTTACTTTGTTTTCAAAATATCTGAACTTTTTTATACTGGTAGTTCGGTTAATAACTTTTGGTAAAACTAATAGTAGGCTAACAAATATTATTAATAATAATATTATCAAAAAAGTTGCAGATAAATTGCCTTGTCATTAATTATTAACACTTCAACAATTTTTTTTTTCTATAGATATTTGGTAGCCAATATTAATTTTTTTTTCTAATGAATAAAAAACTATATTTCAATTTTTAAATGAAGTATTTAACTGGTAACACTAATAAACGAAAAAAATTAATGTTTCTCTAAGTGTGATACCTTTCTTGAATTGATTTTTTACGTACATTACAAATCTGTAAATACAAATTTTCTATCACCCTTAGTTTTAAATAAATTACGTTTCAAAAAAAAAATTAAGGGAAAATTTAGATAAAGTTTGTAAAATTTATAATTTTGCATGGCCTGTGTTAAGAATGATTTTGCTGATACTTTTCTTTTATAAATAGCTTCAGGCACATCCCGAATTAATGTCCAACAGTAGTCGGCTAGCATGTTAGTATTCTATTTTTCTATATAGCGGCTTTCCATCACCGAAATATCTTGGTGGAAACGTTCATCGTGTTTGATACTTACTTCTCCGAGGTTGTCCGGGAAAAAATGCTCATGTGAGTGGAGGAGTTCAAAGACATATTCTATAGCTCTGTATGAAGTTAGAAGTTGATTAACAATATCGTGGTAATTGTCGGATTTTTGTTTGCCGAGAAAATGTTTGCAAACGTATTTAAATGAAGCCCAAGCTGCAATTTCTACATTATTTAACACTGAATTAAATAATCTTTGACCAACTCTCTTATTTGAGGACCAACAAATATTCCTTCTTTAATTTTTCCTTCACTTACATTCGGAAATTTCTGCCTGTTGTACAAATATCCGGGACTATCCTTCTTCATTGTTTTACAACATTTTTATTAGTCCTAGCTTGATATGGGGAGAGGGTAAAAATATTTTTTTGGGTTCAACTAAGGGCTCATGAATAATATTTTTCCCATTTGGAGTTGTCTCGTTTCTTCCATTCTACGGTAACATAATATTTATCCCCAGCATGGCTGTCCCATTCGCAAAGAAAACACATTTACTTAGTATAGTCTAACTGCATGCCTAACAAAATAGCTATAACTTTCAAATCACCACATATGTTCGAGCTATGTTTTTTATAATTTATTTTTTCAAGAACGTCTTTCATCACATCGTATGTCTGTTTCAAATTATCATAAGCGATTGGTATCGATGGATATTTGTTACCGTTGTCTAGTAGAACCACTTTTAAACTATACTTGGATGAATCTATCTATGAAAAGGCGCCAGTCCTCAGGTTTGTGAACTTGTCCTAAGTGCAATATAAGCTCATCAATATTTTGCAATAAACCACATTATTTTGATCAATAAAGTACTGAGAAACTTCTTTTTGTCGACTTCGAAAGCCCGAAATTTTTGTATTTTTTTAAAAGTAAATTCCAACCTTGCAGTCTTGATCCTAACAATTCAGCTTGGTTTTATTATAAATCTAAATCCCTAACCAAGACATTTAATTCACTTTGTTATATAAGATGTGGCTTATTGGAAGATAATTCAAAATCAAAATCATTGTTCTCTTCTTTAGTACTGCCTGATTCTTCATCGCTGCTTTCGAAACATACAATTACAGGTGACACAGGAACTGGAATAATTTTACTGTGAGGTACAGGCCTGATTGCAAATTGCAATGAAGGATATTTTACAGTATGTTTCGATTTGTTTTAGTAATTCCAGACACACTTGTTAAAGAAAAGTAACAATCGGTTGCATGAACCTTTGATTCACGCCAAACCACAAGTACACCAAATGGCAAAGCCTTCCGTGTACCTTTCAGCCATCCTCTTAAATATACAGAACAATTAGTGCATACTATATGAGGAAACCACGCCTTATCCTGATTACCAATTTTACACTAAAAGTACAAATGATATACTTTTTTAATTAAAAGTGTAATTTTTTTCTATCTGATTTTACGGTAAACTCATCACATGCATAACAAAAGGTATCCAGATCATTTACACAATTTCGAGAGATTATGATAATGCACTGTTAACGAACTTAAGACAGCTATAAGACTGAACAAAATTAATTGATTTCTAAACCCAGTGCTTAATACAAAAAACAGCTGTGTTTTCAGCTACATGTTTTGACCTACACAGACATGATTAATTTTGTCCATGAAGGCTCACTCTTCAGCATTAGATATGATGTCATAATATGTGACTATGATATGATTTAAATCTTTATCTAGTATTGTTTATTTATAGCTTACAAATTACGTTAACAAAGTTAAACAATAAAAAATGAGCTAACAAAGTACAATATAGGAGCATAACTATACGTTGAAAAGTGAAAAAAAATCCTTTAATTAAAATTTAAAAATTTTTAAAAAATGGTGGGTGATAGAAACATTCTGAGTTCATATTCCTTTTCCGCAACAAAAAACAGATTAAAATCATGTATAGCATGTTAGGAAACAAAAATTATGTTATCAGTGTAATTTTTCTAAATCCGGTAGAATAGACATCATTAGTTATTTACTTGTAATTCCATCAAATATTTGTATACGTGATTAAAAGTACTGATGTTTATAAAATGAGCCTTACCTAGACTTTTGTATTTTTAGACGTTTTGAAATCCTCCAATTAAAATGTATATTAGATCCTTAATCCAAATATATATATATATATATATATATATATATATATATATATATATATATTATTTTATATTATTATTATTATTATTTTATATTATTTTTATTTGAAGAACAATTTAATTTACAACCATGAAACTTTGTATTGCAAAGTATGTGTTAACAAAGAATGATTGTTTAAAACACCTTTTTTTATTTCTTGAAGGAGGTTGGACTTATGAAAATTTAAAAATAAACTAAAAAATTCAATCCTCATCTACGAGTAATAGTGAAATCATAAAAAAATAATCGGTTAATTTAAAATAAATGTTTCATTCTTTTGAAGAAATTACAGGAAGCTATTTTAAAACAAATAAAATTTTAAAATAAGTGAGTTTATATTTTATGTTGTTTTATTATACTGGCTTAATGAACCCGATAGTTGATGAAAACATTTTGAGGTTTGAAAATACTTACTGTATAGTTTTGATAGATACTGAAGATCTTATTTTGAATCTGAAGAAGTGTACATCGTAATTAAAAATGTAAATTGAGTTAAAATTTTTGAAATAAATTTTTAAAAAGGAAATTTAATCGTTATTACAGGTTTTTTTGGCATATTTAATTTTTTTTATATAGCCATCAATATATCTGACATGCTATACGATAGATTAAATAGTGAGTGAAAAAACTGCCAGAAACGTTTAGGAATGAACCTGAGACCATCTAATCTAGATAATATTACGATAACCATTACACCAGTTAAAGTAATTTCAGATTTCCATATTCATAAATTTATTGAACAACTAGGTACATTAGGTATTTATCTTATTATTAAAGGTAAATAATTATTTATCCGTAACTTTAATGCAAGAAATATAAAGAATATTCAGTCTGTATTAGATAATACAAAGATCTTTTTACGGTTTATCTGACAAATTTGGTCAATTAATATCCAGGTAAAAAAAATATATTTAAGATTAAGATTGTGATATCTTAAGTCAAATCGACTTCAAAAGAAACCGAAGATAAAATTTTCAATTAAAAAGAATATAAAAACTAAGAAATACTGCCTTATGTTCTTGATTCTGTTTCTTTTACCAAAATTTATAATACGTAAAAGCAGTTGAAATAAATTAATTTACATTTTATGTAAATAAATACAGTATCAAATAAAAGTATAAATCAAATCTACTGTTGAATCCTTACTTCCGAAATTATTCTTGACTTGTAGGAATGGTTACAATCAGCGCTGGACAATGAAAAATACATAATTAATTTAAATTAATATTAATCCATACATACTGTAAATTTACATTTTGTAGCATTACACCACAAAGGTTTTAAAAGTCATAAAATGTGTACATATAAATTTTTAATTAAAAAAATATAATTAACCTCCAAGAGTTATGATGTTTTTATTTTAAATTTCATATTATAAAATGAAAACTATGCTGTTCCTTGCAACGTATAGTATTCTGTTCAACAGATTTATATATCATTATGAATTATAATAGCAGAGTAAATTCTAAAATTTAAAATGATTTAAAACTGTCAGAGATAGCAGTTTACGATCTTAAACAATTACAGGTAATAAACAAAACAGTAATATAATTTTCTGTGCTTTAATAAATCCAGTAAATGATCCAGTGAATGACTCTGTAATTGTGCAATAATTTGAATAGAAATATGACGAAAATAATTACGGTAATATTTTAAAAGGATTAAAATAAACATAAAATTAAAGAATATCTCTCACTTAAATGCATTAAAGTTATTTAAGTAGTAGAAGTTGTAGTAGAAGACAGTAATGATATGTTTTACAGGACTATATAGATTGTGCGTGTTTTACTGAAGTAGTACGTTTTATATTTTATTAAACTAAACAAATAAAAATAATGTTTAAGGTTAAAACGAGCACAGTTGAATGTAAAATTAAGTAAAAACTAAATACCGGTCTAGTAATTCTATAACCATTATTTAGGTGTAATATCCTATGTATATGCATTAGAATCTACTAAACCATAATTTGTTATCAAGAGAAAAAACTGAAAGAAAATGCAAACAGTTTGAAACAGTTTATTGTTAATTTTTAATAGTAACAAAAAACTAATAAACGCAAATTATTCAAAAAATGAATAACAATAGAAGGATTATTACCATTTTTTGTTTGTTTTTTTTATTGTAACGTCATAACAACTTTACAGTCGAGAATTGAACACTAAGTAAATAAGAACTATTTGAACCAAAATTAAGTAGTAGCACACCCAGAGGACTATAAAGTCAACTAATTGAAACGATAAATCAAATCAAGAATATTGTTTCACATCAATCTTGAAAAATCACTGATTGTGTTATCCATTAAATTGACTGCTATATAATTTGGGTGCCGATCCAAACGATTTTGATATCATAGGCTGGCGAGAGAGATTTCCTGTCAAACGTTTTGCAATTTAAAATCATTATATATATGAGGTTATTGCTTATGTACCAGTGTATTTTAAGCATTTTTCGCACTGGTTTGGTCTACTGGTGTTCAAGCATGTAATTCAAGCACATAAGTCGAAATAGACTTCAAAGTGGATTTATAATTCAATAATTTATTTTCTACTGAGAGACGAGATCTATATCGTATTAGCCAGTACATGTTTTGAAACTTGAGATGTAACTGCACCTTCACAGGCTCTAAAAATTTTAACTGTAGGTTTAAAAACTAAGTATTGTTGGCGATACGTTTTGTAAATAATGTGGAGATTTCAAGGTCGATGACGGACATGTTATTTTGGATTATCCGAGCTCATTATTTTGCTAAGCAGATTGCGTGTAAATGTGCTCAGGAACACTAGATACAGTGTTCAATTTTGAGAAATGTTAAAAAATTTGCATGTTTTGCAAATTAAAGTGACAGGCATTATTTTGGGTAAAAATTTAGTTTTTCATACAGAATTTTTGCACAGATCTGTTAACAAGAAAATTTTTAATTAGAAGTAACTGTAATTTTTGGCAAATATAATATATTATTTTGTAACTTTTTTGCAATGTTAATCGTTGTATATTGCATGGATAAAAGTTTTTCTAGGGAAGAAAGACCACATACTCTTATGATCAACAGGCCATACATATCTAAGTACATTAGAGTACATTTAGAGTTTTTACTTAAGTTTAAGCATCTTTCCCTTTCAAAATCTAAACAGTAAATGTAATTCTAATAATACTTGCGGTAAGTTTGAATAGGTTATTTTACAACACGTTTACAATTTAGTAGAAGACAAAATTTAAAAAAAATATTTTTTTATACAAATAAATCATCAAAGAATGATACAAATATCACTTTTTATTAATTTTCTTCCCAAAATCTCTTCATCCGTTCGACAGGTACATTCAAATTGTACATTCTAAACTCATCTTTATTTGAGAAAATTTCTTAAGTTAGGTTGAATTTTTACGTTTCCTTTTTCATTTTTTAAATATAACATTGATGATTTTTGTATTTCAAAAATTATGAAAAATTTATTTGTTCAATCTAGATTCATTTATCCTCATCATATGTTCAATAAATCTTCTTTTCCTATAATCTGTTTCTAGTATATTAATATTTTTATAAATTTCTTTATTTGATATTAATTTATAAGTAATTTTGACCCCCTCTTTAGGCCCGTATTTTTCTAAGGACTCTCCTTTCTATTTTTAATGTTTTTTTTGTTTTTTTTTTTAAATGGTTAAACTAAAAACCGTTTCCGTACAATAAAAAATGACAGATTTAATAACTGTATTATAATGTGTTTTGTCTGTTTCATTATTAATTAACATGAGGATAAAATTATAGTATAACAGTATATAAGAATAAAAATTAATAAAAACTATTATAGTAAATTTCAATAATATTAAAGTCAAAATCAGCAACTACTGAATAAGTTTAACATAAACAATATCAGCAACAAACTTTCTTGATAAATAGCTATTTTGGTAAATGGTGTTGAATGATTCCATTACAAGTAACAAAACAGAAACGTGCATTGATTCATATTAGTTTAGATAAATGGTGCTAAAATATATTACAAAATGAATAATGTTTACTAAGAAAAACATATTAAAATATTTATTAATAGATAAATTGTACAATAGGATTATTTTATCATCTGACAGGACAGAAAAAATTGAGAGCAAAAGATAATGAAATATATTTTATTCTAGATAATTGGATTCCCTCATTCATAAAATAAATGTCTTAGAATTTGTTTAGTAGAAAAACAAAGTAATCTATCGAAATCCTTTTCAATTTACCAGAATAACAACCTAAAATGATAAGGTAACGTTTTATTTTTTTATTTGTTTTTATAGATACCGTAAAGAAATAATAAATTAAAATTTATTATTTTGTAATAAATAAATATTAAATTTTAATAAATTTAATTTTCGGGTTGGTCTTGTGGAAAATCTCGTCATCGTAAATCGGCTGATTTCGAAGTCGGGGGTTCTTAGGTTCAAATACTAGTAAAGGTAGTTTGGTTTTATTTGGATTTGAATACTAAATCGTGTATTCAGGTCTCAGGAATGGTCGGCCTAAGTCTGTTTAAGAATACACGTTTACCGGTATATTTACAATTACACTCCAGTTGCTAATGCCTTTTAATTGTTAATGTGACTATAAATAAAAAGATATTAAAAAAATGTATTTAACCTTTTAATAAGATAAGTTGTTATAAAAAATATATAAATAAAATTTAAATGTTTATATATATTTTTTAAAATTTTGTTTATAAGGACAAAATAAAGCTACTAAAATATAAAGAAAAATTTTGCAAGAAATGGTAAATAATAATATAAAAAGGCAACAATTATAAGTTAAAATGTTTACAGTTACAGGGTTAAAATGAAATACATTAAATTTTACTATTTTTTTAATGTAAATATCTTAAAAACCAATTTATACATTTTTCAAAATTCGACCTTGACACCAAAAATATTAAAAATATTATTTTTTATTTAAATTTATATCTTATATTTGTTTTTTGATATTATCTTTTGCATTTTTTATTTTATTTATTCATATTTTCTTGAAAAATAAAGAGAAAGACGTATATCAAAAGATGTCATTTAAAAAAAATTAAAAACTTGTTACAGATTAAAATAATAGATTATCGAATATGTGTATATGTATATTGATTTCATAATACTAAAAAAAAACTTTTTGAATCTTCATAAATACGAGTAACATTTATTTTATAATCTATGAGTGGATACATTTCAAATAATACCGAATATGTAGCATTTTAAAAGTATTTATCACAACTTTCACACTTTCAAAAAAATTTTCACACTAGCAAGTAGTTCTTATTTACTTGTTTAATCCCGACATGAATTATGACGTATCATGTTCACTATTGCCAGTTACACAAAGCAATACTCAGTGTTAACATATAATATATATGCATGTTTACTGATTGTAGGTTAGTAATAATTTTAAATTATTACTAGTTCAAGTCCTAGTAAAGCCAGATATTTTTACATGGATTTGAATACTAGATCGTGGATACCGGTGTTCTTTGGTGGTTGGGTTTCAATTAACCACACATCTCAGGTACGGTCGAACTGAGAATGTACAAAACTACACTTCATTTACACTCATACATATCATCCTCTGAAGAATTATCTAAACGGTAGTTACCGGAGGCTAAACAGGAAAAAGAAAGAAAGAAAGAAAGAAAGTAATAATTTTAAATAAAAGTTCTACGATAGGCGGCTAATATATGTAATTTAAGTAAGCCTGCATGGAATATTTTTAGAAAAAACTTTTCTAACATTTAATGCTTATCTTTGACGTGAAGGAATATATTTTAGGACCAATCGCGCTAAGCGTAGATTTGTGTTCGACAATTCCAAGTCAGTACGTTTGTTTATGTAAGCAGTATTGGTTGAAGTCTATTATAATACTAGCAGACCCGGCAATGCTTCTCTATTGCTAGATTTGAGTATATATACATATATTAAATGAACACAATTGAAAGTTTGATAAAATATTTAAAAAATTAACATTACGTAACTTCACAAAATTTAACATTTCCCTTTTCCGATTTTTCTCTTTCCCCCTTTTTCCGGCGCGTAAATTCGTCCAGTAGTTTTTTAGTCTATAGCGGACACATACGAACATTGCCTTTTGTATATATATATATATGTATATATAGAAGAAGAAAGTCTGTTTGTATATTTGTTTCGTATCTCGACACCGGCGCCACCTAGCGGGTATAATTTTTATAAAGATTTTTCTATTCTCGTAATTAATACATATTCTGAATATGACCCAAATCAGACATAAATACAATTTTTCAAAATATCTCGACCCCAGCGCCACCTAGCGGGTCCAAACTAATTCAGAAACCTTCGCAGGCGTGCGCAAAACAACTCATCAAAGTTTCATCGCAATCGGATGAACGGTTTAGGAAGACATAAGAGACATACAGACAGACAAACATTCATTTTTATATATATAGATTAAAAAAAATCTCTACAGACATTTCCAAGCAAAAATAACCTTATTCTTTCTTGTTGCTCTCTTTCCATAATTAACATAATCTATTTAATCTGTCCATATTTGAATTGATATAATTTTACTGGAATGAAGAGGTTTTGTGTAGTTGGAATATTAAATTATTAGATTTTAAAATTTCCTGTATTTGTTAGGAATTTAAAAATTTAATCTGTGATAAAGAATAATATATAAAAGGAGAATAGTACTGATTTAGTTTATATCAACCATTTAAGTCATGTTTTTCAAGTAGAAATTTTAGGGAATTTTTTTTCCTTAAATTAGTACTAAAAATATAATATTGGAATTAAATTTAAACTTTCAAAGCTTCTTCTTTTTCACAGAAATCCCTGACAGATCTATATTTTTAAACGTAAAGTTCTGTAAATAATTTATAACTA
Organism: Lycorma delicatula; assembly: GCF_047948215.1. NCBI lineage: Eukaryota > Metazoa > Arthropoda > Insecta > Hemiptera > Fulgoridae > Lycorma > Lycorma delicatula. The sequence goes on from NC_134459.1 coordinate 116,749,905, forward strand.
ACACAATTGATAAATAATTGAAAATAAATTTCCCCAAATATGCAATTTAATATAAATAAAATAAGGATACAGACTCATATTTTTATGACTGTCAATAAAATATACCAATTCTATTTTCAAAATTTTATTTATCATACTATTCATCAAATAATACTGATAAGCTAATAATAAACCCGCACTGGAACATGAACAGAATTGTTGAGGGAGTATATGACTGAATGTTTAGTGTTTGGTGCCAGGTCAAGAGAAAGATCCTTCACAAAGACCAAATAGGACACAGTATCTCTGCTCTAACTCAATAACATAGAAAAATCTCATGGGATCTGCACGAGCCAAAACGATCCTCTTGTGTCACTGCAACCTATCATGATATACGTATGACGTCCCTCGTCCCATTTATTTAAGTACGTAATATACAAATATATACTATCGTAAAATGTGTGCGCATGTGTATTTGTGCGCCCTAAATAGAAATCCTACCTTATATTCAATAATACAAGAATAAAGGGTATGATTAATAGTACTCTTAACCTAATCCTTTTATTTATTATGTAAATATATATACATATTTAGCGGAATTTATTGCTAAGATCAGACATTAAAAATTAAACAAATTAAATAATAAAAGTTTATTTTGTGAAATAAAGGTAACTTACGAAACACTATCAGTTTGTCTTTTTATTAGGCATAAAAAATTATTTTTTTGGTAAAAAAAAAATGCCTATAAAATTTTTTCGTTGTATCACTTAAGATATTATGTTCAATATTAGTAAAATGAATCCCAGCTTTATGTATATATATATTTAATTTTTTTTATAATTATATAATCTGTTTTTAATGATGAATTTTATTATTTTTATATTCAAACAACAATTGTACATAAAGAAAAATCATTTTCAGTCAATTTGGAAAAAAGAATATTAACATGATAAAAAATGAGAAGATACAGTTTGTAATGTTCTACATTATAATTAACATAGAAATATGAAAATCACCGGAAAATGTGTTATCAGAACAGTTTTTAAAAAAAAATGTGATTATGCATATTACGCCAAAATAGTAGATTTATTAAACTTGGTTTTTGACTATCAGATATATTTTTGTTCACTTTCAATAGCTTTTAGTGATACAGGTAAAATAGGTAGGTAATGACATTAGTCATTACGACTACTTATAAATGAAATGTCACGAGTAATTGTTAAATATGATGTATTGACGTAGTCATACTTATCTCAACAAAGTAATATTATTTTATGCAGCCAGGATGTGACATAAATAATAATTTTTGATTGTTTACGTATACTATAATGTGTTATTATTTGTTTGAAAAATCATTATTTACTTCTCCACTGTACGAAGCAAGCAAAGCCAGTGCGAATTATCAGTATGAGCATTCCGCCAGTTTGTCTAATACATTTTTAAATCTCTCTATTTCTCAAAGATTTGATCAATATTTACGATAAAAAAATGTAACTCTGCTGTAATCAAATTTCATAATTTAAAATCTAAAAAAAATGTATTAAATAAAATAAATCATCATCGAAATTTTCCAATGGAAGGAAAAATTAAATTTCTATATATACCAACATTATCCTTCAGTGAGTGTACTAGTAGTTCCGCAGCGTCCACTAGGGCAAGAAGTATTCGGTCATATTGGAGAAGTCCTATTATATCCGGGTTTTTTTTATAACAAATTTTTAGTAAAGTAGTATTGACATTATAAATTTCGTTAAGAAATTACATGATTAATATTAAATATGGTAGAATTTTTGACAATTTGATGTTTATTTACTAATTTCATTTTGATGGTAGATTGCACTACGGAGTTGATTGGTAGAATAATTTCTCGTTTGATTATTAATATAGATAAGAAATTTATTTAACAATATTTTTATATATTCCGTGATATTAATAATATAATGAAAAAAAGTTTATACAAGCTCCTCAGCGGAGGGGCATACCGGCTACCCGAAAGAGGAGTCGGTGTGTCTCGATGAATCTCAGGAGATCCCGATGGGAAAGCCCCAGAAGAGGACTAGCTAGGGTGGGCAGAGACTGCTGCCACGAGACTTCGAGGTGACTGTTTTTTTGCTTAATGGCGAGGACCGGTTGCCTTGGGAGTGTTTAAAAAAAAGTGTTTAAATGAGAGAGAAGAATTACCACTCAAACGGATAGGAATATTGGTTGTCTGTACAAACGAGTAAAGTCGTTTCATACAAGCTTACGTTAAGGTGCAAATCTTACACTTGACTAAGTAAATTACTTATTTTAAAGCAACTTGAGTAATTGTATTCGTTCATAAAAGACACATCCGATCACAAAAGACACATTCGTTCAAGATTCACATCAGCTTAATGGTAATTCATCCTTCTTTTGTAACCCATCCTGTTGTTAACTGAAGTTAAAAAATATTTGTACGTAATAAAGTTCTTAAGAAAAATTTAAATAAAAATATATTTATTGAAACTTTTTTGCACCACTGGCTTACTATTAATGTAATACATGAAATGGGTAGAACTACCAATTAATGTACTTCTTTTTATACTTCTTTTTAATACTAGTTCTTCAAAAACTAAAGATAGTTTTAATTTTAAAAGTTTGTATGGAGTTGTGAAAAAACAGAAAATTGAAAACTTATTTCGTGAATGACCATTTTAATAATATTCCCAGAATCACAAACAATATCCTTGATAAAGTGGTCAAAAAAGAAAAGTAAAAATTTAATTATGCTAAAAGTTAACTTAAAAACATAGTATTGGTTTGTGTTATATCCCCTAACTCTAATTCTAAGGTTACGTATCTTTTTTGCAATGTAAGTAATTATTAATTCTTTAAGATATTCAAAGCTACTATTTTAAAAAATTCAACACCGAATTCTACAAAGAAAAAAAAGAATTTCCCTTAGTTTTGATAAAATGTTTATATGTATATATTTTTTTAAATATGATTATTATTTTGGACTTCTTTATTATGGGCAAGCTAATTTCCTTAAAACATAAGAAATAAACTTTTTTTTCTTAATATTCGCTAAAAATTCTGAATAATAATAATCGAGTTTCTCAGAGGAAGCAGTTTATTGGAACGATTATGATTTATTCATTGTAATGAATAATTCGTTGAAACCAATTTAATTGCTTTTGTCTTAAATGTGATTTTGTTTTCTCCAGTTTTGAGTTATTGTGTTTTTTAGTGTAGTTGATGGATTTGTTTAAGGATGCGTTTTAATAGCTGCGGGCCCTTTACACCCGCTTTGATATTTTAACGACATTTCTTCAGAAGTGGATTCAAATTTTAAATGACAAAGGCACTTGTCACATAATGTTGATTTGGGTTTTTATTGTTTTTATGACAAGTCTGTTCATCCGAATGATTTGTTTGACAAGACTGGCATTTGACCTAGTCAATTTCATGGGAGAGGGAGTTCTTTTAATTTGTGACAAGGGCTAATGACTATAGTAGTCGATGCCCACTATTTAAGAAAAAATTAAAAAAAAAAAATTATAAAAATTTAATAAATATGTCGACTTAGTGTCCAGTCACAATAAAAGAGAGGTATTACATTAACAACAAAGTATTAAAACATGACGACCACTGTTGTACATTTTTATATTTTACATAACGACTTTCATTCGATGAGTGAGGTTTAGTTTTTTTTATTTTAAGAATAATATATAAGTTTTTTGAGTTCCTGAAGATGGATTTGATATCCGAAAGTACTTGAACACATATAAAAAGTTGTTGGTAAGTGGTATTTATAAATTATTATTATTATTATTGTATAATCATCCCAAAGGGCCATGTTTGATAAAATTATTAAAAATTCTTAATTTCAAAATTAATTTTTTTTCAAAAATAACAAGAATTAAAAATTTTTGTTCATATATATTTGTAGACAAAAAGAAAAATATTTTGAAGAAAAGTAACTAATTTGTTTCATTAAGAAAAGGTCAAACTATACCATCTTTTATACTATATCTATATCTATATACTGATTGTTTAACTTCATTTTGCTAAAATCATTATACAACTAAATATTCAATAAAAATATAATAATACAATAAAAATGACTGCACACGTGTACGTATACATACAAAAAATAAAAATAACAGAATAGGCAACAGTGGTTCCAGATGCACTAAATCTTAATTTTTTTTTAATGTAAATTTACAGTATCAAAAGTTCCAATTTGTTTTTGTACGAGTGTGATATGGATTAACTTGGGCCATTATCTTTGTTCTTAGACATGACTTAGTGATCGTGTCGTAGAACCACATCCCTATTTATATTTCACAATTTTTAAAGAAAACTTATATTAACTGTAGTGGTGTAGTACTTCTCAACAATTAACTGATCATGGAAAAATTTGGTGCAATATCAAATCAACTGAATTATTCATGTAATATTTTTCATGAAATCGTTAATGTACTTTCATGTCGGCATTATACTCAAGTTTTGCACGCAACTTGGTGACAATAGAACTTAGTTAAGGGTGTATTATACTTGTTTGTTGTTGTTGTTGTTGTTGTTATTATTGTTCTTGTTGTAACAGTTCAAAATGGTAGGGGATAGATGCCTAATATCCCCTTCCATATTCTAAACAGGCAGGTGGTAAGGGCCAACGCTGTTATATTGCTACTGACAACATCACCATGTTGATGACGGTGAGTAGAAGGTTTAATAGAGCTGCGTATAACAAAGGATGAATCTGGCTGTTTGTTCGTATTATACAAGAAATACTGCTCTACTTTATCAGGGAGATATACGTCAGGCTGAAATTGTAAACTCATTATACTACCATAACATTTCACTAGCATTGCTTTGGTTATCCGATCAGCTAGATGGTTTTTCGATAGTAGAACCAAAATATAATCAATAAGTTAAATAAATCTACTCAATCGATTACTTATTATTTTACTTTCAGCCTTACTGCTTCAATAAATTAAAGCAAAAATTTTGTAACGAATTTTACCAAAGATTAATTTTAAAGCAGCAATCATATTGCAGGTTATTAAATTTCTTATTTTTTTTCAAACAAATAAGACAGAATTATAATTTTATTTACAATTATCTGAGTGAGATGAGCTATGTTTGTGTAATCAATTATTAGATATATTCTCAGTAAATATCTTTCCGAAGAAAATATAAGAATTCTTCGGTTTTAAAAATTAAAAACAAAATATCTATCTAAAAAGATTGGCGGGCTGAATTAGGAATGTAATTTTTAGTTAAAATCTATACTTTTTATTAACTTTTTACTGTTTAAACAGTAATTTAAAATGCTCTATAAGATTTTAAAACACCCAATGTTTTAAACCTCAACACCAAATTAAAAAAAAAAAACTGATGTGAAAACCACGTGACTTCTTAATACGCCTATTACTTATACACATTTTTATAAAATGAAAGATATATAAAATTTTATTTCATTTCTAATTTCTGATATTTTTCATATTTTTTATTTTATTATTATTATTAAATTATTATTTATCGTAAAACCTTTTCTACAACCAGTGGTTAATAATTATTAATAAATCAATATATTTAAATAAAAAGGAAGTTAAAAAAAAAGAAAATGAAGTCGGATTCGAACCGATGTGCCTTCCCTTTGTACGATCCAAATGTTTCATTAATTAAAATTTTATTTGGCTATAACTCTGGAACCAATGAAAATGTACTACTTATGTTATATCGTTGAAATGCTGTCAATGAGGGCTTATTACTGCAATTAAGAAAAAGTTCAAAATCAAAAAAAAAAAATTGAAGTTTGGGATTTTTTGGAGACTTTTGGTTTAGTCGATTGCAGTCAAAAGGGGAGGTGCACAACTAGATATTACAACAGTCCTAAATCCAAAATTTTAACATCGCATGGCTAATCGTTTTTGAGTTATGGGAGATACGGACGTACGTACGTACAGACGTCACAGCGAAACTAGTCAAAATGGATTCAGGAATGGTCAAAATGGTTCTTCCCGTTGAAATCTGAAAACCGAAAATTTTTTTGATCACAATACTTCCCTTACTTCGTAAAAGGAAGTAATAAACAACAATTACTTTCTTTTTTTTTTAATTTGGTGAATATCTCAAAATCTAAAATTAAAGAATTGAAAAATTGTTATCTAATGTATGTCATATTTTTATTAATTTTATTTTTAATTTTATATCTTTATTTAATATATGGGTTTGATTACAAAAATGTAGGCCAGTATGGATAACAGCTATTTGTGAAAAATAGAAAAGAAGAGAAACCTTTATCTTGATAAAAATAAGTGAAGGAATGGAGTTGAGAATATAAAAATAAACTATTACGTATAAGGTAACACTCTGCACCGTGGACAACTGTCTGGAAAAAATCTGATAGAAAAATGTGTGGAAAAGTGGAAAAATCTCAACTTCATAACCTCAACGTCTGTTTAAAGAAACTGCTTCAGTTAAATATATGAGAGAATATTAAGAGAGTCTGTGGAACAATTTTTCTACCGATTGAAAGCTACACGTAATCATATATGTCGGAAATTACAAAACTGAAAAGGTTCAGAAAGAGTTGTCACTTATAAACTGTGGGTCAAGTGGCTCTAAGAATCGATTATATTGTTATATGAGCACGCTTTCAATTCGGCAATTAATGTACAGACATACAGACATAATGTTATTTATACAAAACTAATAAATACTTACTAATAAAATAAATACTAATACTTTCATAACACACATATAAAAATGTCTATAAAAACTAACCTAAACCATCATTGCTTTTTTTTAATTTTCAAAAATGTTTGTCTAAAAATATATTTATAGCTTCCACTAAATTTATTCCGAAATTTACAAGACGACTAATAAAGAAATATCTTAAAATTAAATTAGAATGGCGGTTAAAATTGGTAAACTTTGTTAACAGATTTGAAAATACATAGGTAATGTATGTCCTTAATCTCCTTTAAAAGTCAATAATTGAAAAAAATCCTTTTAAATTATAAAGTAAATTATCTACTTTTGTTGAAATAATAAAACAATATTGTCATATACATATTGTTGTATTAGTAAACTATATTAAAACATAATTAGATTACTAAAGCGTCTATTTCCAAATAAAAATTTCATAAGAACAATCCAATTACAACAATGTATTTACTGGCTTTAATTTAGCCTCGTTAATTTTGTGAATATTAATTTACGAAGTCTTTATATTAACTTATGGAAAATTTCAAATTTACCATTCATTCAAATTAAATTCTTTTTCCATACTTCCATACATTTTTTCAACAGGATGCTAAATTAATAAAAAATCTGATTTGGACACTACATGAATTCCTTCTACGCCTATTAAATTACATATACACATTTTTTTTTTTAAATGAAAAGTATATAAAATTTTATTTTTAATCACTTCTGATTATTTCATACTTTTTTTATTGTTATTGAATTATTATTCAATTTAATATATTATTCAATTAATATAGTTATTAATAAATCATTATATTTTTTAAATTTAAATAAAAGTTAAAAAAAAGGAGATGAAGTCTGATTCGTACCGATGTGCCTTCCTCTTATAAGATCCTAATATTTCATTAATTAAAATTTTATTTAGCTATAACTCTGGAACCAATGAAAATAAGTACCACATGATATATCGTTGAAAAGCTCTCAATAAGGGCTTATTATTGCAGTTAAGAAAAAGTCCAAAATCAAGAGTTTTTTTGGATTTTGGATCTTTTGGTTCAGTCGATTGCAATTAAAATGGAAGGTGCACTACTAGATGTTGCAAAAGTTCTAAATCCAAAATTTCAATATCCTACGGCTAATCGTTTTTGAGTTATACGAGATACATATGTACGTACAGACGTCACGCCTTAACTAGTCGAAATGGATTCAGGGATGGTCAAAACAGATATTTCCGTTGAAATCTGAAAACTGAAATTCGCAGTCACAGTACTTCCTTTACTTTGTATAAGGAAGTAAGAAAAACAAAATATAAATTAGTAAAATACGATATAATCACATTCAGTTAGATCGTTGGAGAAATAATATATTTATTATTATACCGCATATAATAAATTATTAGATGGGTGATTTTTATTAAAATTTCTTAGTTTTGATTATATGTGATCGTAAAAGAAATCGTTGTTAATGATTTTTTAAAACGTTAACATTAACATTAGTATACCATATTATGTTTTTTCATCTTAGTATGGATAGATTCCATATTATTTAATCCATAAATTAACCCAATAATGGATCATAACTAAAATTCTATTATAAACTTATTATCAAATAATGTTTAGATAACAGCAGAGCTTGCGTACTCAACGAAAAGCAAGGAACACTAAATATACATATCTAAATTAACAGTTGCAAAACAAATTTGTGGGTTCTTTTAAAGTTTTGAACTCTATCTACCAAAAATGAAACTAGTTATATAAAATAGTTTTTATACAAGTCATTATCTTAAATGAACATAAAATATTATACAACCACAAAACTGAAATTATTGAAGGAATTAAATTTGCTTTTTCTAGTATTTTTGATTAATAACTTTCAGAGAGGATTTTTATTTTACAAAAAATTAATTTCTTTACAGTTAAGAAAATTTAAAATTTATGAAATTTAAATTGCTATAATTATAACGTTGGTGTACGCAAAAAATATACATTGGACGGGTAATTATTACTCTCCGTTCATTCCTTCGAAGATTAATTTCGTTATATTTTTTTTAGGATATGTGAATAAAAGTAGGGAAAATTTAACGATTTATGTTACACAAAGTAAATGAATTACTAAAATAAAATTTTTACCGTCTGATGAAGTTTAAATTTTTCCTGAATCCCATTTTTCAGATTTTATTTTATTTTAATTCAAACCAATATTTTAACGAAACTAACAATATTCTACTGCGTAATAAAAATTCCTAGTATTAGAAACGTTCGCTGACAACATTAATTTTTGATGTGTAATGTTATTTATAATTTATTACCGTTTCTTAATGTACAATTTCTGATTTATTTAATATAAAAAGCGCGTTTAATGGTTTGTACTGTAAGTAGGTATTCGTGCACAGATTCGTTTTCAGGTATCAAAGACTTCATTATTTATATGACATCTCAACTCCCTCTATTCCTAATTTTACTTTACCTTGAACTACGATGTCAGGTAGTCAAACTCTTAACATGATTAGTTAAATTCCATGCATTGTATGAACCTTATTACCCCTTTCTACGTTGTCACCACTTAACTCTCATCCCTGAACGTTAAGATAGGCTCGCTTCAGTTAACTTGGCCCGGCTTTACAGTCCTACGACGACCTTCTCACTTCTTCTCCAGCATACTTATCTCCTTTTCCTTTTCTATCTATTTTAACTTTCCTTCATCGTTTATCCAAACACTATATATATATAAACACACAGCACTTCCTAATAATCTTAACTCCAAAAGCAGTACTGCTCCCTGGAATGAAAATTAACCTGTTACTAACAGTTAGAACTCCGTCACTATCGCTGTCTGTTAAGCGTAACTGTTTCAGAAGAAACAATTTTATAGAACCGATATCTTTCGTACAGGCATATGAATTAATGATATACGATATGCTGTGATACGAAATAACTCAGTTAAGAGTGAATTATTGTATACAGAAAATAACAAACAGAAAATGAAAATAAAATTGGTTAATTGATTTTCACAAAATTTATTTAAAAAATAACAAATGTTAAAGTTCACAGCACCTTCCATTCCTTTCGAAACAGTAATAATTTTTTAAATAAATTCTGTGAAAATCTAAAAACATATTCTGTTTTCATCTTTTAGTTACGATAGTGTTTCATCAAATAATGGCTTCATTCATCGATTGTATAAACAATATATTTCACGAATTTCTAACTATATGATTTGATTAACATACATTTTTTAATTATATGATTATACAAAATGTTTAGTTTTAAAAATACGTCTAGAGCAGCGTTATGCTTTATTTTATTTACCAGAATAGTAATTAATTTTGAAGCTTATGCATGGAAATTTAGTATAGAAACATTACTGCATCTGAAATGACAAGCCAGATAAAAATTTTAATCCTGAATTTCTAGATGAAAGGTTCAGTCACACTTCAGGATACACAGGTTGATATACTGCCATACTAAAGTGCAAAAAAAAACAAAAGTATGAAAAACTACAATTCTAAAAACCATTATTTTTATTTTTTTTATTTTAAAAAGTACTGAATTCTTGAACTATAATATTATTCCGGAAGTGGAATATTAAAAAAAAAGATTAAATTATTAATTTTGATAAAAAATCCCTTTCGGTACGCCGGAAGATGGAGGTAGATTTCACCGGTGCGAAATAGGGGATAAAAAAGATTTCCATCTTAAAGTTAAGAAAAACTTCAAATTTACTCAATACGGCAATGGTTGCATGTGAATAAAAGGTTTTACATGTTTAGAGAATCCCAGTCCCAAATACGAGAATCCCAATCTTCTTACAATTCCAGCAACATTCCCTTGCCGTGAGGCAAAGGATGACCAAAAAGGGGTCTAATGGGGGACTAACCTAAGAATTAGTCATATGAAAGATTGTTTCAGACAAACGTTTTAGGTAGTGTTTAGAGAAATAATGAACATTTTAAACGGATTCGATACTGCGTCAATATTTTATCTTCGAAACACCATTTTTATCAACCCCTGGGCCAATGATTGGTGATATAAAAAAACCATACTAACATTAGTTTTAGGCCCTTTACCAAAGAAAAGTAGGAACTTTAAACGAATTTGATATTTTTCTTAATAAACATGTTATAGCGATATTTTGTTTTATTTTCGAAAAAGCCCCATTTCCATCCCCATGGTCCGACTTTTTCCATCAACAAACTCGACCGAGATTTCAGGTTGTTATAATTTATGTATCAATTTGAAAGTGATTGGCGCAAAATTACGTCAGTTATCGTGTCCGCTAGAAAGTGAAATATATATATTGGAAAATATTTTGTGCCCAATAATGATAAGAATTACTCAAGAAAAGATAAGAATTACCTTATCATTGGTTAAAAAACAAAAATACGATTGATTTGGAATTTTGTGCCCGATAATGATAAGATTTACTCTCACTTTATGATTGGTTAAAAAGCAAAGAATATGACTGGTTGGTATTTTGTGTCTGATGATGATAAGAATTACTCTCACCTTATATATATTTATATATCCAAAAGTTTCTTAAAAATAAAATACATTTATTGAAAAGAATATTATATATATATATATATATATATATATATATATATATATGTACATATCTATATATAAATCTAAAACTCGCTTTTGTTGAAAGCTAAAAGTCTTTATAAATGTTCATATTTAAATATTTTTCTTTTAAGAAATTCTTGATTTTAAATACAACTTAAAACGACTTAAGCAACGCTGCTACCATTGTCAACTTATTATTCTAAAATAAGTGTGTTTAACTTTTTTTAAAAAGGTTAAAAGTATAATTAACCTTTTTTACCAAAATTTTAGAAAAAGGTACGGTATTACTTTCGGTCGTACGGTGAAGGGAGGGGGGTGAAATTAATATTCTTCACGTCTTGAGGTATGAAAAGTATGAAAATACCTTTAACTTAAAATAATATTTTTTCGTTATATATGTGTATTATATTGTACTTTGGCTTTGTATAAAGTATCTCCAAAACTAGATAGATTTCAGTGAAACGTAGATATGCTTTAGTATTGTATCTGATGTTGCGAATGTGAAAATTGATGAAGATTGACAGAATCGTTTATCAGTTACACTGAAGTTAAGGTAGACAACAGACAACATAACCTCAAATTGAAGTTATGGTGAATTATGGCTAACTCAATGAGTCTCAAGTGGCGAGTGAGTTTGAATTTAATGCTTATGCGTAGGGTCTACCCATTATTTTTAGTAATTTCATCAAATTACGATTATAATAATTTAATTTTTTAAAAACAAAAAATACATTTTAATATTATATAAAAAAAAATCATACGTCTTTTAGTTTTTTCGTTTAATTTATGTTTTGTATATTTCGTATGCAAAAAAAAAAAACAAAGTAAAAAAAAAAAATCAACAAAAGACGGTCTTCTTGCGCAGAACTTCGTAAGAATGTTTTTCATATACGTGACTATTTTGTTTACTTATATATATATAAAATAACATATATTATATATATATATATTATATTTTTTCAGTAAATATAGTTTATTTTTAAGAAATTAATAACTTTTGGATATATATAAGGTGAGTGTAATTCTTATCATTATCGGGCACAAAATTCCAACCAATCGTATTCTTTTTTTTTACTCAATCATAAGATGAGAGTAATACTGATCATTATCAGGTACAAAATTCCAACCAATTGTATTTATTATTTTTACTACTAGACCATCCCGGTGGGTTGAATAGCATAGGACTGCTTGAAGATACTTACATTACGGGCAACTTTATTAGATACCCCAAAATATCGTTCCTAAGTCTCCAATATATTGATGATTCTTCATTTTCGATAAAATCAGCCCAAAACTGATAAAAATGTTACAACCAGTTTAAATATTTGATGTAAAAAATCGGTTTTCTTACACATAAGTATCCAAGAAAAAGTTTTCGTAATAATACCTTTCCTCTCCTTCACAACTGTGTTGTGAAGATGTAGTCAACTAAAGTATTCACTTCATTAAGTTATTTGATTTCCATATCTTTAGTATCTTCTTTTATTTACCATAAAAAAATAAAAATTAAATATGCAATGAAGTTATAGCACAAAAATTTCGAATAATTTTTACAAAAAAAAAAAAAAAAATTGAATAATTTATTAAATAAAGAAAAAACACTCCAGAAAGGGCTTTTTTGAATTAGAGAAAAGTGAGTAGTATAAATTGTATAAAATTTTAAAGAATTTAGGATTGAGATATAGAAAAGACGACTAAAACTAGTACATAAATTATGTAGATATGATTACAGTAAATAATTACACTAGTCAAATCTACCATTTTTTTTTTTAATTTGTATATACAATAGGCCAAAAAAGATTCGAATGAAAGATTTGGAAGAGATGAAAAAATAAGATAAGACAAGAAATTATTATTAGAGACAAGTAACACGCAAAGACATGAAGATACACGGCAAAAATGATTCCTACCGAGTTGAATTTATGTAACAACAAGGTTATAAAAGTACTGCTTCTTATTTTTTCGTAAAATAATAAAAAAATATTTTGAAATTCATTTTCAGCACATTTATATATATATTTCATTAGCTGTATAATGTTGAATATGTTAGTAACATCTTTATCTAAGTAAATTGATCATACATGTTAAAAAATAAACAAATATAATAGTCAAATTATTAAATCTAAAAATAATATAAGTAAATGAAAAAAGAGAAAGAGAGATAGGTAATATTAAAACAAAAATAAAAAAAAGTACTAAACAAGCTGGAGTAATATTTAACTTAGCATAATCTATAATTCTTACAATTCCAACGAAAAGGTGTTCTTATTCCTCCAGTGATAGAAAATGATGTCTTCTAACGGAAATTATATAAAAAATTGTTGCTAAAGAAAGAACTGCAAAATATTGATTGTCTACGAATTAATAAACTATTTAAAATGTAAATTAACGATTAAAATATTATCTAATAAGAGATATAGATTTTATTTAATTTTTTTTATCTCAGAAATTGTATTTTAATGAGGAAAAATAAGGTAAATAGATGATGGTTAAAAAATACCGGTCTCTTGCCGGGAATCGAACCCGATTCAGATATGTAACCGCTATACTAACGGTTGAAAACTTCGTGATCATTAACATTTAGAAGTCAACTTTTAATTATACGCAGTATATTTTAAGTGAAATGTCTTTATTTTTTATTAATATTAATCCTGTATAATGTATTTTATATATTAATAAATAAGTATGTTTTATAAAGTTTTAGTTTATAGCTACATTTTATATATATATACACAAAAAAATCATGATTGCTATACATACCAGAGCCCTAGAGCATGACATAAATCCTAAAGTAACCTCTCTCCAAAAAAAAAAAAAATAAAAAAAATAATAGATCCACAGTAAAAACACGACTACGCAAACATACATACCTACATAAATGTTTGGGTATGTAGGGAGAACAAGATATTTTATATTTTTCTATGATCTAGTAACGACTCGGTTGAAAAATAATACAGCGATTGTCTGGAGAAAATAAGAGAAGAATTTTATTTTATGTTTTTTTTTTTTTGAAACATTCTAATGTAGGTGATGGGTTTTTCATGTAACGGCCTCTCCAGCTCTTCCATTCTTCAGGACTAATAGAGCTGGCAATATCGAGGTTTAGAATACTATTATACTACTTCTGTTCACCGCCCCGAATCGATTTTAAATTTATTAAATGAGTGACTATATCTTATTTCAGCTTACCAAAGTTCAAAGGGAAAATAATTACTGAAGTAAATGAAAATTAGAGTCAAGTCTAATTATGCCTATTAACGTATTACTTTAAAAGATCAACAAAAAATATCAAATCATTTTGGATAACTTTTCAAAATAAATAAAACGAAAAGAAGGAAACGACTTTCAAAAAAAATTTTAATCTTTTAATTTTTTATTTGAGTTTCCTTTCATTCTTATTTTGGTTAAATAAAAAAGAATTATTATGCTTTTACAAAATTTTCGTCGAGTGAAAGAAAGGTCCAAACAGTAAAAATGTCAGGTTGTAGAAAAATATAATTTTTTTTATAGTACCATAATTAAAGAAAATAAAAATTATGAAAAAAAGGAAGATACAACGAAATTAATAACAGAAAAACCAAATATCTGACAAAATAATTCTGATCATCAGACAAGTTGATGTAACATATAAACGAAATTCTCTAGTTTATTTTGAAAATAAAACGTAGAAATAAACCTTAATATACTTAATTTAAAAAAAAAAATATTAAAAAAAAAAAGTATTATTGAAGGTGCGGTTAATCTTTATGATTTATTTACTTTTTAAGCTTCATGAGTATATATATATATATATATATATATATATATATATATACATATTTGTGAAAATGATAAAAATTACTTTAAAGCGACTTTTTAAACCACAATGTTTGGGGATTGGTAAGATTATTAAGACTTATGCAATAACTAAACCTCTCCTTAACGTCATCATTACTCACTACAATCTTTTATTCATTATCCTTGATGAAACCCCAAAGGAGAAAATCACAAGCAGTTACATCCGGTTATCGAGATGGCCAAGCAATCGGTCCATCACATCCAATCCAGCGATTTAGAAATGTGTTATTGAGGGATAGCCTACTACTAAATCCCAATATAGCCGTGATCCATCTTGTTGGAATATGATTTCGAGTTGTAACTTTTAAAGGTGAGGGTAAACAACCCTTCTAACAAGTCCAGATATATATTCGCGATAACTGCCGTTTCTGCAAAGAAAAAAGGTTCAATCGGACGATCGTGAAGCAGTCCGCACCAAAAATTAATTTTTCGGCTATCTTTAATACAGTCAAGTGTGCATATTGGTTCTCTGCCTCCATATCCGAACTTTTCGAGTGTTTACTTTTCCAGACACGTGAAATGTAGCCTCGTCTAAGGACATAACTTTTTTAAGGTAACAATCATCTTTTTAAAGTACTCCAATCATTTTCACAGTAAATTCTTTTCTAGCAGTGTGATCTTGTGGTGTAATGTGCTGCAATATTTTAATTTATAAGGAGAAAGAAATCTTAAGAAAACATGTTAAATGCTTTTCTATCAATAACTCAGAGTTATTTTTTATTTTTGTTTTTTTTTATCACTTGAGAGCAACCGGTAACCGCCTAGAAGACGTTACTTCGGTTGATCCCAAGTGACGTGGCTGAAGACTAGTCCCCCCCCCCTTTATGCAGCTTGAAGCTGATCTCCCGACGGGGTCCCTCTTGGATCATATTGAGATATCACGACATCCCTCCCGGTTGCCATGGTGACTCTTCCAAAGAGGGCTACCCTTCCCTTTTCTATCACCTAGTCTGGGTCCGGGTATGCACCCCAAGCATACCCCCCTGAATCGCGCGCCCACACCACAAACCTCGAGGGTCCCCAATGCGTCATCAGAACATCCTGATCCAGTCATCTGCTGGACCCGAAAGCCCTCAGCAAAGAGGCTGCCTCCCTAGCCCTGTACACTTGTCCACGATTCGACCCAGAATCTTTTTCGCCAATTCCCCCTGAATTTTTTTTTTTTAATTCACTTTAGTGGAGTTTGACATCCACACAGTATACTTTCATTAGCTCCAGTTAGTCAAAGATATATATCATTGCCCTTCAGTGAGATGAGGTATAGGACCTCACCTATAAGTGTAGTAAGATTTATTTACCAACACAATTCAGTATAAATACAACCAAGTCACTTAACATTAAAAAAGGGATGAAATACATTTATTAAATACATTAAATTTATTATACATATTTACAATAAAACAGTTCTATTGGTAGGTCATAGTACAACACATGTAGTAATGAGTTTGCACCATAAATGGTGTACACCAACATATGTAGCACAATAAAACAATACAATAACAGTACAATGTAATGATGATACAAATAATAGCAAAACAACAGCAACATTAGTAAACAATGCTAGGTACCTAAACCAGCCCAGACAGTAAATCTTAATTAATCGCCAACAAGCACAATACAACTTATAAGAAACATAATAATACATGATAAAAAATCAATAAACAAGATACAAGACAATACATAATATCTTCATTACAATGTATAAAGTGTAGGGGCCCTCGTCCCTGATTCATACGTATGCGCCTACCCATGAAGTATTTCTCACAGTGAGCTTCATCTCGTCAGGATTCAACAGCACATCATTTATGTATAATATACACAACAACAAATTCCAATAAGCATATGAGTAATTATACAAAACATCAGTAACAAAATGGATGGGATCCTTAAAACCACAACAAATCGAAGAACGCATAGATGTATAATAACTCAGAGTTATGCATCTAAAATGTATACAAACTGGTTATTTACCATTCCGATAAATTGACTGAGTACGTATATATTTCTCTGATATGTTTTATTAATAGTAAATTTTAATAATGGAAATCCTAAGTAAACTCCTAATAAAAATAATTAAAACAAGTCATATGGTTTTATTACATTGAAAACCCAAATAAAAAAAAAAAAGAGAACTGACTTTTCGGTATTCTACTTTGTTTCCTTTTGGAAAACTATCCATTCACTTTAATCTAAAATTAAAAAAAAAAAAAAATTATTTACCAAAAATACACTTCAGAAAAGCAGTACAATAAAAAAAAATAAGCATCAATTTTCAACTCAGTCTCTACTGTGACTCGCTGCAAAAAAGCGTATGAAAAATACCCAATTAATATAACTTCAATTTTTTTTTTTGGCTTTAAATTGAGCGTAATTCAAAAACGACTCAAACCAATCTTCATCAAATTTTCTCGCGTACAACATCAGGTACACATCTACAGCAGCAAATCGAAATTTCAATGAAATTGATGTAGTAGTTTAGGAAATTTTTGAGGCATAATATTTTTTACATAGGTCTATAGATATATACAGGCCTATGTATAAAATATTAATATATATAAAGATACCTGATTTTAAGAGAATGGTATTTTCGAACCCTCATACCTAAAAATGTAAAGAAAATTAATTTTTATCGCCGCATACCCACCATGCGCATCAAAGTAATACCGTACTTTTCTTCAAAAGTCAATAAAAATCATTAGATTCGTGTTTAATTCAAAATATTAAGATTATTTATAATATTTTAAAAGGATTACTGATTAGATTAATACAGTTTTATGTCCATCAAAGCAAATTATTATTAAATTAAATCAATATTGCGATGTATTATATTATTTCTACTTAATTAATTTTCAAATTAAATTAGAATTTTCAATTAAATTTTAATAATTTATATAAATAAAACACAATCTTCGTTATACGTGTGCCCTTATAACTCAAAACAACTTAATCGATTTCACTGAAAATGTCACAATTTATTATTATTTGTCCCGGAAGTGTTTACAGTTTATTAGTTACATAATATTTAATAATTTAATAACATAATATTTTATCACGTAATAAATGTCTGAGGAAGTCGATATTGACATAGACAACGATCGATATAGACACAACAATCGATATTGACGATATATACAACGACAATAAATTTAGTAAAAAAAGTTTTTTTTCTTTTCTTGATGATATCAACGCATAAGCTTAAAATTTGTGCGTGGGATATGGAAATGTAGCGTATGAAAAATGCTATGCCTGACTGGGATCGAACCCAGGACCTCCAAATGAAAGACCGAAAAACTACCACTCGCGCCACGGAGGGTTATTTATTTATTTATACGTTTTTTTTTGTGATTTATGTAGTAGTGTGGTTGGTGAGGTATGTACTGTGTTAAATATTCTGACAATATCGAAGCACAGCCGGGTCCAGTAGCATTTAATAAAATTTGAATTAATTAATTTTGAATCCAGCGTTTTATCTGTTACGATTTAATATTTTTTAATTATATGTAATGCATGAAGTTAAAAAATGTGAGTAAAGATTTAAAAAAGTATCCTAAGGTACTTAAATTATTATAAGAAAATTAAAATTTTTACGAATATTATAAGAAAAGTTCAAAACACAATAGAATATCTATAAATTTTTAAAGGTGTAATAAATATTATATTTAAAAAATCCATTTGTAGAAAGATAGTCAGAATATTACCAGAATATGAAATGCAATGGAAATTTTACATAAATGAGACAGTAGTATGTTCATCATTCTTTTTCACCATAAAAGAAGCGATGTAACAACGCAGTTACGATTCCTTTTTAAAAAAAAGTTAGTATTCTATGTGTTAACTCTAGTATGTCAGTTTGTGTAAAAGACCTGTCATATAGAAGAGAAACGTGTCCGTCTATGGAGCAATGGTCCCAATAAATGTAATATTTAAGTATAAATGTAAGTTGAAATAAAGAGAACGGTTGAAAAATGAATTTGATATAAAGTGTTGAAAAAGAAAAACGTTAACTCTGCTATCAACGAATAAAAAAAGAGAGTAAAGACTTGTATTGATTCAAAATTTCTTAACGTACTGCAGATATTAATATTACGAGATTATTTTAATGTAATAGCTAAATAACTAAAATTGTTCATGAGATTGGCCGGTGCTATTTTACCTTTCTTCTACTGGATATAATGCTTTATATCGCCGAAAGTTTAAAACTCCATACACAAATGAATGCCGATAAAAAAAAAAAATAGTTGGATGACAATAAATTAACTTTTTCGAAAA
Source organism: Lycorma delicatula (assembly GCF_047948215.1). Lineage (NCBI taxonomy): Eukaryota > Metazoa > Arthropoda > Insecta > Hemiptera > Fulgoridae > Lycorma > Lycorma delicatula. Next base: position 116,769,236 of record NC_134459.1, read on the forward strand.
TTAATTTTCTAAAATTTGTTTAAATTTTTCTCTCATATAATCAAATAACCAGGAATGAACAAGCAAATAAAAATTCAAGATTTATGAAGGAGATAAATGTGACTTATAGAAATTTCAGCGATAAATAAAATAAAATATAATTCAAATTAAAAAAAATGTACTAGAACTTAAAAAATAATTTTTCCGTAATTCTTTTAAACATTTTAAGGAGTAGAAAAACCAAATAGTTGGTGCCAAATTAAAAACAATTACAGAAAACTTAATTATTCACACATTTCAAAGTAACGGAATGTAAAGAAAATTTTTTTTATGCTTTCAAATGAAGTGTTTGGAATTTTCTTTTTTGTTTTATTTATAAAGTTTATATTTATTCCATTCTCATTGTAATTTAAGATATGGTTAGGTTCTTAAAAATCCTTCACCGTATAAATTAAATAAAGATTTTATTTGAGCTGAACAAAGCCTTTATTTTTGTTCTTGATAAAAATAAGAACATTATCATTAAAATAAGAAAATTAATTAAAAGAGGTTGCTTTGGAGAGCAAGCTAAGGCTCTCCGGAATGATATTACTGAAATATATTTTTTTTTATTTTCAAACATTTTGCACAAAGATACTTTGATTGTCATAATGAAATTAGAGTATACATACATAATGAAAATAATCTGAAAGGTTTTTGTAAACAAATGTCTTCATAAACCAAAATGTAATTACATTTTTTCATTCAAAAACATCTTCCGCTTAAGTATATGGAAACAACTTACCCCAGGAAAACCACATGAATTTATGTTAAACAATCAACGAAATCAGTAAACTGGCGGGAAAGTAAGTCTTGAACGCACTTAAATAAGAGCAAAAACAAGTTTAGTTGAAAATCTTCCCATTTTTACTGATAAAAATTTTATAATCAGGATAAAAATATTGATGACAAACTAAAAAAAAAATTCTGTCTTATTTTAACAAATTTCTCTTATTTCTCTTCAGCTTAATTTTTTCTTTTTTTGTTTAAAAATAATGTTAAAAATTAGTGTTAAATTGCTGATTTAATCTGTAATAGATTTCTTAGTATTATATTAAATTCTGAAGGATAAAAATTCAAATATCCAAGTTATTATTCAGATTAAAATGATCTCTTAATTCGAATAAGAATGTACTTACTTTAATTCGAATAAGAAGCACTTCACATAACAAAATATTTATCTTAAAATTAAAAAAAAAAAATGTATTAATTATACAAAATCATTTTTTTTTTAGTAAGAGGGCCCAACTAAACAGATAAAATGTACTTTGACTTTCTACTTCAAAAAATAATAGACTGTAAGATCTGTAACTCAAAGCCACTACATCGATAACACCTATACCCACGAATATGCAGACAGAAAGTTGTGCCGTCCGAGTACCATGAAGACAACAAATAAAATGGACAAAAGAAATGAATGTGAAAATAATAGAGTCCTTTTATCCTGTTAATAATGGAGAAGTTTGCCCACTTCCAAGCAGGAGAGCAAAATTTCACCAAGATATCAATACCAATCTATTTCCAGAAATAATTCTGACAGAATAAAATGGAGTGGATTGGAAATGCAATAATAAGGAAGAGATATCGCGCAGAGATTTGCTCGTACCGATACAACTGTAAGGAACCTTCGGACCCATAGAAAAACGATATAGAAATTGTGGAAGGTACCCAGGAGTTTCATGAATTTAATCAAAGCACCAAACCCAGTCAAAGTACACAAGAGCTTAGTCAAAGAACCCGAAAATCCAATCTAAACACTCGGGAGTCTTTAAGCTAACAAAATCCAGAAAGCTGTGGAAATTGATAGGAAAATGAGTTTTACAGCAACATAAGATTTGACGATCCGAAAGCTAGAACTGGTTTACCTATCAGTGTGACTCGAGCAACGTCTTAGTGCCAAAACAGAAAGGATGTTCCCGCAATTCCCTAGCATGTAGATAACATCTGATAATCGATGGCACCATACTGAGAAAAGCCGCAACAGGGAAAAAAAACCTGAACCTGTACTACGTCGACTATAGCAAAGCTTTTGATTCGGTGTCTCATAACTGGTGTAACAAGTACAAACATATATAAAATTGAACCAAGAATCAGAGCTAAGTTGGCACATTGTACGAACGGATGAAGAAAGACATTGTGGATGAAGTCTTCAAATATGGGATCGATGCAAATTAACATGGGTATCTATCCGGGAGACTCAGCCCACTGTAGTTCTGTCTGGTAATCAGCCTTCTATCACACCTTCAACAGCGGTTGAAGGCTCAATATTAATGTCGATGGCACACGAATCTTACATCTGCTGTATATGGATTATATGACTGAATGGAGTATATGAATATGACATTTTGTATATAGATTGAAGACTGAGCTGAGATATCATTTTCTGGCATTAGGCTAAATTTTCACTAAAATCTTTGTTCCATCTGTCAAATACAAAGTTTTGATTTGTATGAGAAATTAGTTTATATTCATATTCGTTTTAGACACAAAAATTGAAATAATTTTCTTTGCAAAGACAACATTTTTAGAACATAAGAGAAATTTTATTCTGATAAGAAAATATGTAAAAACTATTTAATATATTATTGTATATTATAAAATACTGTTATAATTAATATTATAAATTAAATAGAAATAGTTTTCTATGTAATTCCTCAAAGGGCTTATTGTAGCTTAGAGGAAATTTTATCATGATTGTGATACAACTCAATAAATAAATAAATTTAAAAAAATTATTATTTTTACAATAATAATAATAACACGTGTTGGGTTTTCTGTCCTTCATCGGGCTCGTCCCCAAGTGGCGGATTGGGAAACGCTCTACATTTATGTGGGGTAGATGGGAATAAAATACCACCCACGGACCAAAACAGAAACGCGTCTGTTCTCATAGTGGGTGGCATTCCGGTCAGCCTTTGTACCCGTATGGGGTGGCTGTGTTTGGGCTGTCGGAGGGCTGCTCGTGGGAGCTTATCCCACAAACCCATCATTGAAATGGAGAATCAAATCACAATTGTTAATAGCCGGGGCGGTAGGGTCATTCGGGAGATGGCTCTTCGGAACCGCCAATACGTCTCGCCCAACGTGAATGAGGACGGATCGAGTGGCGTTCCTCCCCACGTTCTGGTACTACAACAAACGGAAAAGAAACTACCCCTTTTGCTGATATTACTGAGGAAACAGAGACTCGGCATCGAACCAAATGGCCCAATAAAATATGAACGAATGTATTATTCGATGCTACTTCATAGTGATTAGACTAGGAAACACTAACATACTTTATAGTAAAGAGGTCCATAGAATAGTTTTGGAACGCTTTCTTGAACTTTCCGAAAAAACTGCCCAGAATATAATAGATCAAATATCCTGTCTAAGACAATATCACCAAAAAGAATGGAAAACAATAAGCGAGTGGCGAAGGAGAAACTGGGAATGGTGATTAGAGATTCCCAAGACGGGTACAGTAACGTACTTAGCGAGGCAGAGGAAGAAATACTAAAAAATGAGGAAAATACTAAATAAGGAGGAAAATAATGCATTTGAAGAACTGAACTCTTGTATGATAGAATTGACCCGATAAACGTCCCATCCTGCCTAGATTAAAAACCAATTATCAAACCAATTAGATAATTACAAAAGTTGACGATATACTCAGACTTAAAATTATAGTCTAGCCGATTATAGTCTAGAGAGGTTGCACACCGCCACAGTCTCAAATAACATGGGCAAGAATGGCCATGTCCAAGAACGGTCTTCAGAATGCCCAATTGATGAGTACAAAGAACAAACTCCCGCCATGGCAAAGGAGACTAGAAAACAAATTACCTGAAGTGAGGAAGAAAATTGGTATATTGACCCAATATTTAAACGGTAATGTGTCACGCAGGGCGGTGAGAATGCCTAAAGGATCATAAATATCTCGACTAACTCTGAAGTTCAAATTCCGCATCATATAATGGACAGCTTGAAAAAGACCCTGGCAGCTCTATCAAAGCGATTGAGACGGTACAAGAAAAGCCAGCAGAGAAGGACCCAAAACAGTATGTTTGAAGGGTACGAAAAACAAGTTACACGTTTTAGAAATATATGGCATTCACCAATATGTAACGGGTTTGATCTTATTAAGAAGTTAATGAGTTCATAGTGTTTAGAGTTGTACTTCCTGGAGGAGGAAATAAGTTAACACCAATCCCAATACAACGCGGTATTTTTAAGGGCGATACTATGAGTCCCCTGTAGTTCTGCCTAGCCATGAACCCTCTCTCGAGTATGTTGTACCAACTAGGGCTTGGTTTCAAAGTGGTTAACAAAGGGATAAGTGTTTACACTATCAACCATAACATGGACGATCTCAGATTGTATGCTAGCAACGATATAGAGCTTACAAGTCTGCTGAATATCACAGCCATATTCAGCAGTGACATCCAGGTGCACTTTGGTGTCGGGAAATCTGCTACCTTTAAGGTTATAAAAGAAGGAATTGGGGATCTCCCAAAGGCCTACAGTTTGCCATAAATGGAGAGATACCACCACTAAATGCAGACGACACTTATAAACACCTTGGTTTCAGACAGGCCTTCATGGTACATAGTAAGTCATGCAAACAGGAGTTGGAGAGGGTGTTCAGAGAAAGACTTCACAGAATCCTGACACAGAATTCAACTCAAAAAACAAAATCAAAGCCATTAACTCTCGGTATGTGCCAGTTCTCACATACTTGTTTGGAGTTGTTCATTCATCCCAAACAAATCTTGAAAACCTGAAAATGTTGGTACGCACAACGTTGACCAAATACCAAAAAATGTGTTACGCACTATCAGAGGACTAGCTTGACCCACGGAGAGTAGGACTCTCCAATTTTCAGTATACCCACTAAGACCCCACCACTATATCTAGGCATTACTTCGTGTTACTTCGGGGAGGTGTGCCCTGTGTGCCCTGTGCTACTTATCTTATGTGGTTTTTTTAATCGTTACTAATCTCTTGATTGAGGAAATAAGCATAAGAAAGCCAGTCTCCCGATTTTAGCGATTCTATTGCTACCTAAAACGTAGGGTCATCCCTCGACCCGGCGATATGCTCGTGCGAGCCTCCAGTGTATTGCTTACTGCAAAAAAATCAGTGAGCCATCCATGTGTTAATATTGTGAAGGAGTATGTCCACAATAACCGCATTTGAAATAAGCGATAGACTTATCTACCCCCGCGCACTGTTTATGGCGATGTCCGTACCCTTAGGAATTGTAGCATCGGACAACTTCGATTCTTCTTTGCAGTACAGCTCATATAAGCCAACCTTTATTCGCCTAGCTCCCGATGATTGAGGTACCTCGTTTTGGTTGAGTTCCAGGCTTTTTCATTTCTCAGATATTGTCACTCTTAGGGTTTATTTTTCTTCTTTTTCCCCGTATGTCCAGAGCGTATTCCATAGCTTGCTGAACTTCATGGTTGTAGTGTTGTAATAGAGATTTTTACATCTATCACCACTTTCTTCTCTTCACCTCGAGGACCTGGCCAAGTATATCAGCTGAATTTTAGCGCGCAGTCGATTAGCTTTCCTATTCGAATCCTTATCCACTTATAAGCTATATCCCTCTCGGACTTGGTCTCAACCCAGTTTTCCTAATCTGGGGCGAGGATAATAATAATAGTAATAAGAAGAAAAATAAGAAAGAACGAACGAAGAAAGAATCACTTACGAAAGAAGAAATAGACAGAAATACTTCTTAGTTTTTAGTATTGAAAAAAATTAATTTTTTTTTGTTAATGTGTATCATTATGTTGGATTATCATTATGTTGGCTCCTGGAATAGACGGAATACCTGTAGAATTACTGCGTAGTGCAGGTGAGGAAGCGATTGATAGATTATACAAGCTGGTGTGTAATATTTATGAAAAAGGGGAAGTTCCGTCAGACTTCAAAAAAAGTGTTATAGTCATGATACCAAAGAAAGCAGGGGCAGATAAATGTGAAGAATACAGAACAATTAGTTTAACTAGTCATGCATCAAAAATCTTAACTAGAATTCTATACAGAAGAATTGAGAGGAGAGTGGAAGAAGTGCTAGGAGAAGACCAATTTGGTTTCAGGAAAAGTATAGGGACAAGGGAAGCAATTTCCCTTGCCTCAGATTAATAGTAGAAGAAAGATTAAAGAAAAACAAACCAACGTACTTGGCGTTTATAGACCTAGAAAAGGCATTCGATAACGTAGACTGGAATAAAATGTTCAGCATTTAAAAAAAATTAGGGTTCAAATACAGAGATAGAAGAACAATTGCTAACATGTACAGGAACCAAACAGCAACAGTAATAATCGAAGAACATAAGAAAGAAGCCGTAATAAGAAAGGGAGTCCGACAAGGATGTTCCCTATCCCCGTTACTTTTTAATCTTTACATGGAACTAGCAGTTAATGATGTTAAAGAACAATTTAGATTCGGAGTAATAGTACAAGGTGAAAAGATAAAGATGCTACGATTTGCTGATGATATAGTAATTCTAGCCGAGAGTAAAAAGGATTTAGAAGAAACAATGAACGGCATAAATGAAGTCCGACGCAAGAACTATCGCATGTAAATAAACAAATACAAAACAAAAGTAATGAAATGCATTAGAAATAACAAAGATGGACCAATGAATGTGAAAATAGGAGGAGAAAAGATTATGGAGGTAGAAGAATTTTGTTATTTGGGAAGTAGAATTACTAAAGATGGACGAAGCAGGAGCGATATAAAATGCCGAATAGCACAAGCGAAACGAGCCTTCAGTCAGAAATATAATTTGTTAACATCAAAAATTAATTTAAATATCAGGAAAAGATTTCTGAAAGTATATGTTTGGAGTGTCGCTTTATATAGAAGTGAAGCTTGGACGATCGGAGTATCTGAGAAGAAAAGATTAGAAGCTTTTGAAATGTGGTGCTATAGGAGAATGTTAAAAATCAGATGGGTGGATAAAGTGACAAATGAAGAGGTATTGCGGCAAATAGATGAAGAAAGAAGCATTTGGATAAATATAGTTAAAAGAAGAGACAGACTTATAGACCAACTAAGGCATCCTGGAATAGCCGCTTTCGCTTTAATATTGGAAGGACAGGTAGAAGGAAAAAATTGTGTAAGCAGGCCACGTTTGGAATATGTAAAACAAATTGTTAGGGATGTAGGGGGTATACTGAAATGAAACGACTAGCACTAGATAGGGAATTTTGGAGAGCTGCATCAAACCAGTCAAATGACTAAAGACAAAAAAAAATCATGTTTTAAAATATGACGTCAAAAATAATTAGCTCTTCATCATAAAACATTTCTTTAAACAACTGTTTTTTATAAAAATATATTTTTTGAAAGCAACTACAAATTGACACAACATACCACATTTACTTAATTAATTAATTAATTCAAGTAAACCAGGTTACAGAGTAACAGCACAGTGACATATATAACAGTAATTAACATATTAACCACAGTTATTGTGCTTATAATAATATTAATAATGCAAAATAAGACTACTACCTAAAGTTGACACTATCAGTAACAATGTCATCAGCAACAGAACCTAGGAAGAAATTGTAAAAAAGCTCCGAAAATGTCATTTTAAACCACATTTTTATATACTTTAATAATTTAATTAATTTTTTCAAACATTTAACACATTTCGTCATGAAAATAATTAGTTTAAACTAATTAATATGTATAAATATGTAATATATGTATTGTAATTTTATTAGAAAAAATTTCATGGTTCAATCATTTAATTTTTTTTAGACATAAATAGGTGAAAATAATTTTCTAATGAATCAATTATCACTTATTTAAAAAAAAGAAAGAAAGAAGTAAGTGCGAAGGCGCTTATAATGATGACAGTACTTGATTTTCTTTTTAATATTCTTTAAGCCCGTGGTTCCCAAACTTTTCCAAATCAAGGCGTCCTTTTTCAATTAAGATTTTTCCATGGCGCCCTACCCTAAGTATGACTACTCGTAAGAGATACAAATAAATAAAACTTGTGTATTTTCATTATTTTTTTTTACTTTATTAACATTAAAATAATAATTATAAATGTGTTGGTTCAATTAATTATGAAGCTTTTACAATATTTTGCGGCGCATCTGTGTAGAAGCCCCGGCTCCCCGGGGCGCTGCGGCGCACAGTTTGGGAATAATGCTTTAAGTTATTGCATTTATTATAGGAAATAAATTTTCGTAATGAATTTAATATAACAAAAACAAAATTGTAAAGTAGAATATTTAGGTAAACGGACTTTACTGGTATTACCCGTAAATGTTAACTTAGTAATGTATCTCATCTTAATGAGCGACATCAAAGTGAGGATTTCTAAGTTAGACGTAACCGTTTAATAATTATTCAGGATATCTATTGTGACAACAATACACGAACGGTTTATGTAATAAAATCGAAATGGCTACCACAGTGATACTAGTATACTGCGAACGGATGTATGGATGTGAATGGCAAGGACGTACTAAGATTATTAGGGAAAGTGGAAAGCCTTTGTCATAGACTGTCAAGGCTCTAATCCCACAGGAGTTCTACTAGTGACGTAAGTGAATTGTTAACCCTATGATGGTATACACAAGCAAAGTTTAAATGTTTTAAGTTTCTCTTCCGCAAGAAAACACACTAACATGATTTTATATAAGTAAAAGCCCATTAATATTTTCGGAAACAAATAACATTTTATGGATTTAATGAATAAAACTCTTAGTTAACAAATTATAACAATCTCAAAAACAGTATTAATTTTTGTGTATGTCAGCCTCATATAAATTTAGTTTTACACTCACAAGCGTGCGCGTGTGTATGTAATATTATTTGTTTCCGAAAATATTAATGGGCTTTACTTACATAAAATCATGTTAGTGTGTTTTCTTGCGGAAGAGAAACTTAAAACATTATATTTATTATTAATATATATATATATTAATAATATATACTGTTACATCGTTGTTGTTGGCTCTAGTAGTATCATATGAAGGTAGATAAATCATAAACTGCTCTGGATATTCAAGCAAGATTAAATCGTATTTGGTTAGTTCCTTTACAACAAAAATCACATTTTAGCTTAATAACAAACTATATTTGCAAAACTACAATATTAGCCAAAACAAAGTGACTTTTATTAAACTAAGTTTGATGAAAAACTATTCATCAGTTTGGATGAAAATTGTATATATTTAAAACGTAAAATAAAAATTAAATTTTGTTCAAGATGAGTAATCCAGTGTTCTTTCGGATAACAGTTATAATTTTCTTCCGCTATGTGCATCTTTACATCATCTATAAAGATTTTGAAAACATTTTAGTATTAAAGACATTTCAACTTTTACTCTGTTTCAATTTTGAATCCTGAAAACTGCTTTTAAAAATTATTATTATAGTGACAATATAAAAAACTTCCATTAGAAGGAATTCTTCAAAATAAAGAACATTTTTTCACATTTCACAGATCAGTTTTGAAGAATTTAATTAAATATATTATAAGAATTGAAAATTTGATCTAAATAAAAAGAATAAAATATAAAGTAGGACACTAATCAGTATTAAAAAAAACATTAAAACACATTTTATTATAAATTACTGTACTGTTATTTAAGCTGAATTGATTTTATGATTTCACTTTATAAAAAAGAAAAAAAAAATCGACGATATTCTTGTTTTAGTTTTTCAATAATTTTTCTATTGATTTAAATATTGAATTTCAATAGTGAAATTAAAAAAAAAAATGGAAGAAAAACTAAAACACAGTATCCTTTTGGGAATAATTTTTAAAATTACCCGAATTTACGGCCACGTAAAACACAGATAAAAGGAGTGTTTAATGAGATCTATTAACTGCCTAATAATTTCTCATTATCCTCTCAAAATTCTGGCGTTTCCATAATTTTTATTTTATTTTTCATCACATAATTTTTAGTAATTGGCTTCCATCCTTCTTGCTTGCCTTATCCGCTCAGCGAACGTTGACTATCATATTGGTGATCATAATTCTATGCACTGCTGTCAGCAAAAGAGATGCAATTGACATTCTGTTGACATTTTTGCTTTTATCGTCTTTTTTCACCTCAAAAAGCAACATTGTCATCTCCGTTACCCTTTCCACCGGATATCCGATTGGGGGAATATAGAAATTTCGAATAATTTCCATTGAATGTCGCCGTAATGGATTGGGAATATCCATTGGATTTTTAATGGAGTGGTTTTTCGTTGTCTTCTGTATCCCAATTCTGTTGACAACTTTGTATTTTCTCCGCTTTTTGGACCACTTTCTCACCCGAAGGGCAATAGATTGCTTTACCCGCTAATCTTTTCTCCTAAGAGGCAATTGGGACTTGGTAGGACTCCTTATCCCGGATGTCACTCGGCTAGTCTATTTGCAGTGTCTAAACAGTAGGTGGTGGGGTTGCCACATCACTACGTCAAGTCATTGAGTATTTTTCAAATAATATCTTTTTCAATCTGGAATGGTTATTTTACAATTGCTATCTTCATTCTGATAAGATGAGTAAGAAACTTTTCCCCTCCGTAAAAATCTGACGAACCTATATGATGAGATCCTGTTTACCTAATTTGCAGGTTTCAATTTTATAAATGGAGAAATATTTTCCAGAAAAGTTGTCAATAATAAAATATCCATTAACCTCAATAACTATATTCATTTCATAATTCAAAAACTTTTTAAAATTTTTTAAAATATATTGATTTAAAATACAGTCCGGCAGAAATAACTCACCGATTTGAAATGTAAATAAAATAGACATTACAACAAGATTATAAAAAAATTAAATATATTCTGAAAGGACAATATTTACCATTTACTTTCGCATACCTTTTATTAATTTTTAAAAATTATGGCGTTCATATCTTTAACCTCTCCCGTAGATTCCGCATTACTTTTCTTCATTTCCAATGGTATTGCAGCGATCTGTTGATGGTTAGTAATTTTTATATGATCGAGGCTTCTGTTTAAAGATTTCAGCCTTTAAATATCCCCAGAGAAAAAAACATGCTGTAAGTCGGGTGACCGTGGAGGCCATGGGATGTCTCATCATTGTGAATAAGACATCCGGGAAACATTTCTCCGACGAAATTCATTGACTGTCTGTGTGAGCAGTGGCCCATCTAGTTGAAACAATAAATTTTCGGCTTGATTTCTGAGTTCATTAAATCTAATTCGGCTTAATTTCTGAGTTCAGAAAATTGTAACACAGCAACGTGTTTAAGAGCTGAGCAGCGTGAAGATTACCAACCTAGCCAAAAGTGTGAACGAAATAATCGATGCGTGTTGATAACAGAATTACAATTTTTAAAATACGTACGTTTCAATAACGGCAGCGCGTTGCTCACCACTCTACACCATGATTGTAACTGAAATGGCAAGATATCCTCAACAAAATGGCGTACCGACACCACGCCCTGTACTATTAGCGCTCTACCAGCAGTAGTGAGAATTCGAGGAATTATTTCTGCCGGATTCTGTAATAAAATTTATTACACCTTTAGCTGAAAGTAACATTCACTGAATGTTTTTTGTCTTTTGTCTTTTGTTTTTTGTCTTTTCATTTAGTGTTTTTGTCTTTATTTTCTGGTAAAAAAAAGACAGATTTTCATAAAACAAAATATAATATACTTCATATAATTCTGGGTGACAATAAACAAAATGAATGAAAATCGTAAATGCATCATTTCTACCCTTATGATAAATTATAACTTATTAAAAGCCTATTTTTCTGAGCCTATTATTCTTTATTAAAGACTAAAGTTGTTTGGAGGGAATATTTTTTAATAATTTCTTTGTGCTTTTGTTTCATCTCTACGATTTCATTCTAAGTTAATAAAATCCAGTAATACACCACGATTTTAAGAGAAAAATTATTTGTTTTATTGCTAATTATATGTTTTATTAGTTTTATTTTTCTTATTAATTCTTGTTCTAATTGAAAGTATTGCTTTCAACTTTTATAATCTCACAGAGATGTTTTTTTTATACATTTCTACATTAAGCAGAAAACGTTACTTAAGGTTTTAATGAAAGCTACCTAAAAACAATCTTCCTATCAACAAGGAAAACTCTTTCTTTTCCTTTTCTTTGATTGAACGGGAAAAAGAGAATTGAAAAGAGAAATTAGCAGAATACTTCCACCTTTTATTTAATGAAAAGATATTATCTCATCTCATGTTATTCCAAGAAAATATGATTATTTAAAACTTTAACTTATTTTACTTTGATAGATTTTTATGAATTATTATTATTATTATTATTATTATTATTATTATTATTATTATTATTATTATTATTACTATTTATATTTTGTATATAATAATCTGTCATAAAATAGTTAAAATTGATGAGGAAAAATAATTGTATTCTTTTAAATATCTTTTTAAATAAAAATAAATTATAAACTACTTTGTTATCATGACATAACTAAGCAGTGGTAATATTTATTACTAAAATAATTAATTATTTTTTATTAACCTATATAGAAATTTATTTTTAAACTCGGTTTCCTCTTTACATGCTAAAAAAAGGATAGGTAGACCAAATGTAAATCCTTTTATTTAAATAGCGATTATTTTTTTTGGTTTAGATTCATGTATCAAACTAAAAACATTTTTTTATCATTGTCCAGGGGATCAAGAACTGTTAAAACAACCCCTATTATTTCATTTAAAAGTATTGTATTTATAATAGAAAAAAACGGAAAAGTTAGTATTATTATGTAGCGAAAGATACTTTAAAGGCACACTTACAGATCTGAATCAAGAAAAACAATTTATAAGTAACATGAAGTAGAATTTATTTTAGGTTCAGAATTATTTTAAGTATAAAAGGCAGCACTGAACTGATTATACCGTCATTTTTTTATCGATAAAACAAACAAATTAATGGTAAAAATACTTTTACTGAATATTTCAGTGTTTGTAGGATAACTGTATTATGGTGAGTTAAACAGATATTTTCAAAATTTACTGTTTCTATATGAATAATTGATTTAAAAGCATGTTTGACAACTAATATAAAAATGTTGAAAATACTGTAATAGGCAACAAATACTAGGGCGATAGTCTTTTCAGAACTGGATAGATGGAAAGAAGAATTTTGTAAGGCAGGAGTGAAGATGGATAAATTGAATGATTTTAATAACAATTTAAAAAAATGATTGACTAAATGAATGGATATGAAAGACTGAAAGATCAAGATACTGGGTAAATTTCGATTGATTAATTTTTTCTTTTTTTCTTCTTTAATTAAAAAATGATAAAAAAACGGTAATAAAGCTTTGTAATAAAGTTTGTGAAAACGAACTGAAAAACAGAACTGCTCTTACTGGAACTACTATTCTTAGAGTAGACAACTTTTCAGTGCGGTTAAGAATTGCGTATATTCACAGTGATTTTTAATTAATTACATTATTTTACATATGTAATAATATTGGTATTTCTTAAAGTAAACAAAAATGCAGATCAGACAGGATTGCAAAATATTGTTTAAAGTTGAATTTTTCTAGTACAAAAAATATTCACGAAGTTTTTAAACACAAAACCCGGAAAAAACAAAAAAGTAAACCATTTTAAACATCTGAAATAAATAATTCAACAGTAAGTAAAACAAGTTAATTCAATAAAAACTATTTAACAAATTAAAGTATTATTAGTGATAAAAAGAGAAAGTCTGTATGAATCTGAATGTTTAAATCTACATAAAACTAAAAAAATTGATATGGACACCACATGACTTCCTTCTACGCATATTAAATTACATATACACATTTTTAAAAGTACGTATAATTTTATTTCACCAATAATTTCTGATTTTTTTTTATTGTTGTTATTTATTGAAAAAAATTTTACAATCAGAGATTAATTATTAATAAATCAATATAGTTAAATAAAAAAGAAAGTTAAAAAGAAGAAAATGAAGTCGGATTCGAACCGATGTGCCTTTCCTTTACGATCCAAATGTTTCATTAATTAAAATTTAATTTTACTATAACTCGGCAAACAATGAAAATAAGTACTACTTTTGATATTCGTTGAAAAGCTCTCAATGATGGCTAATTATTGCAGTTAAGATAAAATCCAAAATCGAAATTTTTTTGGATTTTGAGCTTTTTTTGGACACTTTTGGTCCAGTTGATTGCAATCAAAAGGGGTGGTGTACAACTGGATGTTAGAAAAGTCCTAAATTCAAAATTTCAACATTCTACGGCTAATCGTTTTTGAGTTATGTGAGATACATACATACATATGTACAGACGTCACGCTGCAACTACTCAAAATGGATTCAGGGATGGTGGTCAAAATAGATATTATTAAAATCTAATGATGAAATTTACAACAGGAATGATGAAAAAAAACAGGAAAATATTTTACAACGTATTAAAAAGCGAAAATTATGGTTTTTAGGGACACGCTTTCCAGATGAATTATAGTAGATCAATTAAAACGTTTTTGATTTTTACAGGGAAAAAAGTTAAACTAAAGTGGTTCATAGAAACAGGAATAATCCTGGATGAATTAAATATCTGTGCTGATGATATTGTAGAAACTGATTTCGGAAAAATGTTTATAATCTTGAATTCCGGAAAATTGGAAGAAAGAAAAAAAATCGCACTTTATGAAATATTGAGAATTAGAATATTAAAAGTGCAGAAAAAACAGTAGAGTTCGACAAAAAAAAAACCCAAAAAAAACATTGTTTTCTTGCGTCTAATTCTGTTTTTATGATAGAAGCTATTTATTGGCATATATAAAAAAATATTCTAATGATAAATTTATTTTTAATGAATAATTAAATAAATTTTTAATGTATTTGATCTGTAAAGAAGGATTTAATTAAATCCTTCTCCTTTCTAGTTTGTCTAATGCATTTTATATGTACATGTGTGAAGGCGTGAGCGAGATGATTACATTGAGCAATATGAACCTGAAGCGTCAAGAAAAAATCGTGTTAGGTATTTCGTAGATTGAGTAAACATGTCTAGAAAGCACAGTACAGCATTATATATTAAGCCCATATAAGCTTTCTTTTCTTGTTTAATCTTTGCTCTTATCTCAATTCGCTTTCATTCTACTTACCCTCACGCTATTTATTTCATAGCATCGTCTAGTGTAGTGCTGTACACAACGAATGTTTTTTACTTTATTCGTCTTAAGAATAAAACAAACCAATTCAACCGAAACAAAGAGAAACAAACGTAAATAAAATTTTTAATTCTGTTATGTCGTAAAAAGCGAAGGGATCTAAATTTTTATCTTAAGAAAAAAAAAATACAAAAAGTGGTAGTGCTGTTTTCATCTGTCGCCTACACAACATTTTATCATTTTAAAATTTCAAGAAAATGAAAATGCTTTTTCATGTACTATATCCATTACTAAATGTTAACAGCTGGTGACAAGGAAAAAGCTCCCTTGAATTTTTCAACCGTGAAATTCTTCGTTGACCTGGACCTCGGTTTTCCTATAATTTTCTCTTGAGGCATAAAGTAAAAAAGCCGTTACTTATGGATGACTCATCAACCGTACAAAGTACTCTAGAGTTTTCTCTTCTTAACTATCGCTATACTAGTACTCAACTTTTTGGGGACATCCTAATGATAAATCTTATTTCTCCAACTAATTTAGGAAATCGTTGACAGACCCACCTCCGAAAGGGATCAATTTCCTTTAACGATGTTATTTTATTAAGCTCATGATTCAACACATATAACAGCACAAAAAAGTTACAGGACTTGGCCATTCTCTTCTTCAAAAATAAATTTAAATTGTGAATATATAGTACATCACTCATTTACAAAAAAGTTAATTTCATTTCTTTTCTATTTCTATTTTTCATCCGAAGCGTATAAAATTTTGTACTCGTCCAAGAGGAATGTTACAAATGAAATCCATTATCATGGATTATACGTTTATTTACTGCTCTATATTTCATCTTCTTAACCTTCAGTTTTAATGAATAGGAGACAGTCAAGTCTTTCACTTTAATAGCAACCACAAGTTTTTAATAACTACCCATTATACTGACCATTATGAAAGTTACCACGTTGCAGATTGTGAAAATTAGGCTTCAATAGGCTATTGTAGTTGCGGATTGCTTGAGCCCGTGCGAATTTTCGTAAACGTAAAAAAAAAACATGAAATCGATGGTGAACGAAAACAATTTTGAAACGTTGTGGGAAAGCCCATACACGTGTAGAGTAATCGATGAAAATGAACTTTATCAGTTATTTTGTAAAATTGCTGAGTGATTGAGTGAGGGGGGAGGATTAAATAAATATCTAAACCCCGAGCGATTCGCGTCACATTAGAGCGTTTCATACGATACATCGACGCCATATCATTCATTTTTACATTCAACGGAAATTACACGACGAGATTGACGTAAAAGAAATTAACCGATCTACAATTCGGTTTTGACTACAGTTTTTGAAAGGTATATGTGAAATGTATTTATGAAATGCGGTGAATACCGTATTTATGCCATCTTTTACGACGACAGCGATGATACGGTGCAATCGACTTGCTTTCTCGGGTATATTTACTTATAAAATACACGAATACATTCACTGAAGAAGAATCAAAAATCGTAAGCCATCATCCGATGACGTTTACTTATTACGGTTCGAAAGACGATGGTTATACCGAAGATGTAAAATTAAGTTTGTAATAAAAAGAATAAAACCTAAAGTCTTAAAACATGTTTTTGTGAAGATAAGGAATATATAAAAATACAGTCCTTTGAAGGGCTACAACACATTAGCACATAAATATACAAATCAAAAACACTTTAAACCTACATACAGTAATGCGTGATTACTGTTGACGATCGTTAAATAACAATTATTTGGTATTTTTGGATGAAAAAGGCTCCAAGGCCTTGTAATATAATCTGACAATGATTAGTCTGTCATCAAATTACATTACGAATGCTGAGGGGAGTGTTATTTTAATAATTAATATTACCTATTTACTTATTTAAACTAAAATGTAGTCGTCCAAAACATTATTTCTTAAGATAAAACTATTGTACTTTATATATATATATATTTGTGATTTTAGTCGATTTTTGTGTATTTTAGTCTATAGCGGACACACATACAAAAATTGGCTTTTATTTATATATTGAAGAAGAAAGTCTGTTTGTATATTTGATGTTTGTTTCGTAAATATCTCGACACCGGCGTCATCTAGCGACTCTAGTTTTTGCAAAACTTTTCTTTTCACATAACTAATTTATAATTTACATATGAGCCAAATCGGTCCTTAAATACAATTTTTCTAAATTCCTCAACCCCAGCGCCACGTAGCGAGTGAATTTTTCGCAAAAATATTTCTTTTCATATTTTTTTTTTTTTTTTTTGTCTTCAGTCATTTGACTGGTTTGATGCAGCTCTCCAAGATTCCCTATCTAGTGCTAGTCGTTTCATTTCAGTATACCCTCTACATCCTACATCCCCAACAATTTGTTTTACATACTCCAAACGTGGCCTGCCTACACAATTTTTCCCTTCTACCTGTCCTTCCAATATTAAAGCGACTATTCCAGGATGCCTTAGTATGTGGCCTATAAGTCTGTCTCTTCTTTTAGCTATATTTTTCCAAATGCTACTTTCTTCACCTATTTGCCGCAATACCTCTTCATTTGTCACTTTATCCACCCATCTGATTTTTAACATTCTCCTATAGCACCACATTTCAAAAGCTTCTAATCTTTTTTTCTCAGATACTCCGATTGTCCAAGTTTCACTTCCATATAAAGCGACACTCCAAACATACACTTTCAAAGATCTTTTCCTGACATTTAAATTCATTTTTGATGTAAACAAATTATATTTCTTACTGAAGGCTCGTTTAGCTTGTGCTATTCGGCATTTTATATCGCTCCTGCTTCGTCCATCTTTAGTAATTTTACTTCCCAAATAACAAAATTCTTCTACCTCCATAATCTTTTCTCCTCCTATTTTCACATTCAGTGGTCCATCTTTGTTATTTCTACTACATTTCATTACTTTTGTTTTGTTCTTGTTTATTTTCATGCGATAGTTTTTGCGTAGGACTTCATCTATACCGTTCATTGTTTCTTCTAAATCCTTTTTACTCTCGGCTAGAATTACTATATCATCAGCAAATCGTAGCATCTTTATCTTTTCACCTTGTACTGTTACTCCAAATCTAAATTGTTCTTTAACATCATTAACTGCTAGTTCCATGTAAAGATTAAAAAGTAACGGCGATAGGGAACATCCTTGTCGGACTCCCTTTCTTATTAGGGCTTCTTTCTTATGTTCTTCAATTGTTATTGTTGCTGTTTGGTTCCTGTACATGTTAGCAATTGTTCTACTATCTCTGTATTTGAACCCTAATTTTTTTTTAAATGCTGAACATTTTATTCCAGTCTACGTTATCGAAAGCCTTTTCTAGGTCTATAAACGCCAAGTATGTTGGTTTGTTTTTCTTTAATCTTCCTTCTACTATTAATCTGAGGCCTAAAATTGCTTCCCTTGTCCCTATACTTTTCCTGAAACCAAATTGGTCTTCTCCTAACACTTCTTCCACTCTCCTCTCAATTCTTCTGTATAAAATTCTAGTTAAGATTTTTGATGCATGACTAGTTAAACTAATTGTTCTGTATTCTTCACATTTATCTGCCCCTGCTTTCTTTGGTATCATAACTATAACACTTTTTTTGAAGTCTGATGGAAATTCCCCATTTTCATAAATATTACACACCAGTTTGTATAATCTATCAATCGCTTCCTCACCTGCACTGCGCAGTAATTCTACAGGTATTCCGTCTATTCCAGGAGCTTTTCTGCCATTTAAATCTTTTAATGCTCTCTTAAATTCAGATCTCAGTATTGTTTCTCCCATTTCATCCTCCTCAACTTCCTCTATAACACCATTTTCTAATTCATTTCCTCCGTATAACTCTTCAATATATTCCACCCATCTATCGACTTTACCTTTCGTATTATATATTGGTGTACCATCTTTGTTTAACACATTATTAGATTTTAATTTATCTACCCCAAAATTGTCCTTAACTTTCCTGTATGCTCCGTCTATTTTACCAATGTTCATTTCTCTTTCCACTTCTGAACACTTTTCTTTAATCCACTCTTCTTTCGCCAGTTTGCACTTCCTGTTTATAGCATTTCTTAATTGCCGATAGTTCCTTTTACTTTCTTCATCACTAGCATTCTTATATTTTCTACGTTCATCCATCAGCTGCAATATATCGTCTGAAACCCAAGGTTTTCTACCGGTTCTCTTTATTCTGCCTAAGTTTGCTTCTGCTGATTTAAGAATTTCCTTTTTAACATTCTCCCATTCTTCTTCTACATTTTCTACCTTATCTTTTTTACTCAGACCTCTTACGATGTCCTCCTCAAAAATCTTCTTTACCTCCTCTTCCTCAAGCTTCTCTAAATTCCACCGATTCATCTGACATCTTTTCTTCAGGTTTTTAAACCCCAATCTACATTTCATTATCACCAAATTATGGTCGCTATCAATGTCTGCTCCAGGGTAAGTTTTGCAGTCAACGAGTTGATTTCTAAATCTTTGCTTAACCATGATATAATCTATCTGATACCTTGCAGTATCGCCTGGCTTTTTCCAAGTGTATATTCTTCTATTATGATTTTTAAATTGGGTGTTGGCAATTACTAAATTATACTTCGTGCAAAACTCTATAAGTCGGTCCCCTCTTTCATTCCTTTTGCCCAGCCCGTATTCACCCACTATATTTCCTTCCTTGCCTTCTCCAATGCTTGCATTCCAATCTCCAACTATTATTAAATTTTCATCTCCTTTTACGTGTTTAATTGCTTCATCAATCTCTTCGTATACACACTCTACCTCATCATCATCATGGGCGCTTGTAGGCATATAGACGTTAACAATCGTTGTCGGTTTAGGTTTTGATTTTATCCTTATTACAATGATTCTATCGCTATGCGTTTTGAAATACTCCACTCTCCTCCCTATCTTCTTGTTCATCATGAAACCTACTCCTGCCTGCCCATTATTTGACGCTGAGTTAATTACTCTAAAATCACCTGACCAAAAGTCGCCTTCCACTTCCCACCGAACCTCACTAATTCCTACTATATCCACATTTGTCCTACCCATTTCCTTTTTTAAATTTTCTAGCCTACCAACCTTTTTCAAGCTTCTAACATTCCACGCTCCGACTCGTAGAATGTTATTTTTTAATTTTCTGGTGACCCCTTCCTTAGTAGTCCCCACCCGGAGATCCGAACGGGGGACTATTTTACCTCCGGAATATTTTACCAAGGAAGGCGCCTCCATTATTGGTATGTGAAAATGCAGAGAGCCACATTTTCTTGGAAAAAAAAGCAGCTGTAGTTTTCCATTGCTTTCAGCTGCGCAGTACTCAGAGGACTGAGTGATGTTGATACGGCCGTTTAAGTCGTCCTGACTCACGCCCCTAACAACTACTGAAAGAGCTGCTGCCCTCTTTCAGGGCTGCTGCCCTCTTTTCATATAACTAATATATATATATATATATATATATATATATATATCAGAATTTGAGCCAAATTGGTTGATAAATGCAAGTTTTCCAAATATATCATCCCCAGCACCATGTAGCGGGTCGATGTTTTTGCAAAAATATTTCGGTACTTACGTATTAACGCCACCCCAGCTACAGCTTTATTTAAAAACAAAGTAGTCAATCGGATTTCGGTGGAAAATGGGTCGATATAGAGTTTAACATAGATTCAAAACAGTCTCTTTATTAATTTTAATAAATGGTTATTTATATTTATTTATTTTATAAATATAATTTAACCAAACTTAACCTACGCTCGCTTCGCTCGGTAACCTTGACTAATTAACAGGAGTGTTTTGATTATTTAAATAATAAATAATTGCAATAATTACTGAATTTATTAAATAAATACTCAAAAAATTACGGTGTTAATTAGTTAGTGAGCGAAGCGAGCGTAGGTTAAGTTTGGTTAAATTATATTTATAAAATAAATAAATATAAATAACCATTTATTAAAATTAATAAAGAGACTGTTCATTTTTCACCGAAATCCGATTGACTACTTTGTTTTTAAATAAAGCTGTAGCTGCGGTGGCGTTAATACGTAAGAACCAATATTCCTTTATTTCTTTTCAGTTACGTAATATATATTCTGAATATGAGCCAAATCAGACCATAAATAACAGTTTTCAAAATATCTCGACTCCAGCGCTACCTAGCGGGTCAAAACAAATTCAGAAATCTTCATGGGTGTCACAACAACTCACCAAAGTTTCATTGTAATCGGTTGAATGGTATAGGAACACATATGGGACAAACATTCATTTATATATATATATATTGTTTGCTAATTTATTTTAAATTTAAGCTTGGCACTTTGTGCGCCAGCTGGCGAGTACAACTGCTATACGTCGCGTCGAACAGCTAGAGTTTGGCTGTTCGTTTTTGGCAACTTCATTTTAGACAGACACCCGGCGCGAGGCAACGGATAGTTAGCTTTATGGCATTCGTTAGAGGTTATCAGTAGTAGCGCGAGCGCATTTTATTTCGTAATTGGATTCGTGCTGTGATTATCAGTGCTTGTACAATCAGCACAAGAAGTGAGACGCGAATTACCGTGTAATTGTGTTTATATTGGGTATTTATATCGTGTTAGTATTGTGTATTTTATAACAAATGCAATCAATATCAAATTGTAAATATGCTCCCTAAAAAATTAGCTATATTCCATTAAACTCTTCGTAGTCAAACAAGAAAAATAACGGCAAATTCATTTGAGTTTATGAAGAAAGAAGCAGAAGTCAGAAGATTTGTATTAGATGTAAAAATTTCGAACCATTAGTACTCAATACGACAATGGTTGCATGTGAAAAAAAGTTTCACATATTTAGCGTACGAAAAGCCCATCTTCTTACAATTCCAGCAACATTTGATCATCCCTTGCCTTAAGGGTGGGTCATATTAAAAATTATTTCCAAGGTTTTAGGTAATGTTTAGAGGAGTAACGTCCACTTTAAACCGATTCGATACTATGTCTATTAAGGGAGGTATGATGTTATTTGTCTTCAAAACCCCATTTTTTCCATTCCCTGGGCCAAAAGTTGGTGATATCAAAAAACTTTAGTTACATAAGTTTTAGGCCCTTATTCAAAGAACAGTAGGAACATTAAACAAATTCGCTATTTTACTTAATAAGAAAGTTATAGCGAAATTTGGTTTTTCGAAAAAGCCCCCCATTTCCACCCCCATGGTCCGATTTTTCTCATTAAAGAACTCGGTCGAGATTTTGGGTCGTTATATTTTATGTATCAATTTCAAAGTGATTGGTAAAAATTACGCCATTTATTGCGTCTACAAGAAAGTGAAATATATATATAATTTATATATATACTTTTCAACTGACGGTGGTTTTGGGATCTGGGGTGGTGAAACACGAAGATATGTCGAAATTTTCTGGAAGTTCATGGTACCCGTTAGATAGCCTTCTTATGAAATCTACCTGAAACAGTAGATTGTCCAAAAATATAAAATAAATTATTTTTCATTTTTGCCCCATTTACAACCCCTTAAAACAGGATAATTCATTCGGTTTGAAAAATAGATATTTTACATAAAAATAAAAACAATAATTTATTTTAAATTATTAAAGATCATTTACTGATTTTGAATAAAAGTCCATTTAAAAGTATAACGTCGTATATTAGAGTAAACATCGGACCTTTAATTATTAAATATCACGTCATATTTTAAAGTCATTTAAATATGAAGTGATGCGTTGATATTAAAGTGTAAACTACCCTAACCTATTCGTATTGTATTATAATATAACATTAAATTTAAACTTGTTTTTCATATTATAATTTATAATAAGTGTATCATTACAGGCGTATTATTCGTATTTTTTATAAATTTTGTTTTTATAAGATAGGAATTATTATTATTACGTTGTATTAAATTAAATCTTTTATCTCTTTAATTTTTAAATAGATAATTTAATTTTTATATAGCAAATATAATAATATTTCTAATTACTTTAGACCGGAACACTCGTTTATAATTCTATTTTGTAATATGTCAACATTAGGATATAAACAACTATAAATATATATATGCAACTTTTTACTTCAGAATTATTATCTTTTTTTCTGTTTAGCCTCCGGAACTACCGTAAGGTATTACTTCAGAGGATGAATGAGGATGATATGTATGAATGTAAATGAAGTGTAGTCTTGTACAGTCTCAGGTCGTCCATTCCTGAGAAGTGTGGTTAATTGAATCCCAACCACCAATAAAGATAGTCGAGTGGAAGCTTGTGTTGCGGTCGGACGTATTGTTGTGCGCTCTGTCTTATACTGTTTTTTTTTTTCGGATCAACGGTTTTATATCTGATTTTTGGAATTGGGAATTGACGGTGGACAATTTTCGGAAGTGTTTTAATATAATTTGGTGATTTTTGATTGCGGACTGACCTTTTTATTGAATTTTTTTATCTGAGTAGCCTTATAGCTATTGGCAATAAGGTTCATAGTTGACTGCTGGTCGCAGTGGTTAGTGTGTGTTAGTAGTGGTGTACCTTGAGTTGTTTTCAATTCGGGTCTAGCTTATCTGTAGTGGATGGCATAGACAATTGTAACTGGCATCGACTGATAATATTGTTTATTATTATTCAAGTGATAAGCTTTTGATATTGGAATTAATTTAATTAATTTCGGTTGTTCAGAGATAAATTTTGCAAGTCAAGCGACAAGCTCTGGCTTGTTCGTGACGTCATTGAAATACAAGTAAACAAGGACTTGTAAAAATTTTCAGAAGTTTTAAGGTGTACTAGTAGAAATTTTTCTGTTTGCGATACTTTACACGGGCAAACTCCTATCCTCCATATCTCCTATAGTTTTTACCATAGAACCAAAATTCCCAAATATCTATCCGAAACCAAAGATTTCTGACCTTCTGACCCCCCTCATATTTTGACCCCCCCAAAATGTTTGACCCCGGACTTGGACACATACATTTTACTTCCCCCCCAACACCCCCCCCCCCCAAATTTTTTGGGGGGTACCCGCCCGTGTGGGGTATCATAGGACTCGGAATCAACCCCTGATTTCGAATCCGAGTCATGAGAAGACGAAGCTCGCTTCCAATAGAAGATAAGGCTTCTCCAGAGGCTGGGCCCTCGAGGAGAACTGCCGGAAAGAGGGATGGTGTTTCTGAAGTCTCAGAAGACATGGACATTGCAGGATTAAATCAAGGAAAAGCAAAGTGGAAGACAGTAGAGGGGAGAACCGCCAAGCGGCCGAGAGCAGGCTCATCAGAAGAAGAGGAGGCCCCCCTTAATTTGAAGGAGGTTACGTACAGGCTGGGTAATGCACTATTACAGCTTAGGCAACTAACTGGCAAGGCCAGTGTAACGGCAATCAAGGCTCATGAGAGGGAGCTGACAGAAATTTATAAAGATTTACAACGAATAAATGATGAGGCTCCAGACACAGTCGACCAAAGTATACAAACCGATAGTCATGGCAGGAACGAGATGTCAGATATTCTAGATGTAGAGCTGACAGATGAACAACTGATAGACAGATTACCCACACGATGGTCAACCTGGGTAATGAACAGGCTGACCCAGGAGAAAGATCTAAGACCAGGAGATGACAGCTGTTTTTTCATCGATTTGAATGGATTAAAGCCATCCAGCCGGTATGCTGGGACGGCACCTGGGGCAATGATCTTACAAGACTCCACCATCCTCGAAGATGGAAAGATCACAAATACCGGAACTAGGTACACGGTAATCTATGATTCTAGAGAAGGAGATAAGATAATGGCCTCTCATATTATAAAGGCCTTACGAAGAGCTGTAGGTAAGCTGGAGTCAGCTGTCTTTGTGGTTCCCAGTGGTCCAGCGGGCATCATAGTGAGGAAAATAGTAATATACATGATGAGGAAGGGTAAGACCTTGCCGAGGATGTTACTCCCCAGCCTGAGCGAACAAGGGAGGGCAAGGTCGAGGTCGGTATCAACAAGAAGGGGAACCCCCCCGGTCGTTGAAAGTAAAACGGTCGTAGTAAGGGCCCCCGGTGAATCTTATGCCGATCTGTTGAAAACCATGAAAGAAAAGGTTAAGGTTGAGGAGGCCGGCGAAATACTGTCAATTAAACAGGGAAGGGATCAACAACTAGAGGTCCGAATTAGTGGGGCGCAGAAGGCGGGGGAGTTTTCCTCCCTGCTGAAGAACAGAGCAGAGGATCTCCAGGTGGATATAAGAACAAGAGGAGACCGTAGAACAGTTGTTCATGTAAAAGACATGCTAGGCGACACTACTGAGCGAGAGATCAGGGAAGCGGTAGAGAAGGTACTAGGACAAAGAGAAAACTTTCAGGTCACATCACTAAGGGAGGCATTTGGAAACACAAAAAATGCCACGGTGGTCACAAGTCAAAGGAATGCAACGAAATTAATTGCAGCAAGGCTGAGAGTAGGGTGGGTGAGTTGCAGGGCCTACATCCGGACGGATATAGAGAAATGTCATCGATGTTGGGATGTCGGTCACAGCAGAAGAGAGTGCAGAGGCCAGGACCGTTCAAACCTCTGCTTCAACTGTGGTAAACCCGGCCATGTAATTAAAGATTGCAAGGAGGCGACCATATGCCTGGACTGTGGAGCCACTTCACATAGGACCGGGAACCCGTGCTGTAACAAAGGTCATGACTAAAGTAATACTAATTAATAATAATAGAAGTCGCTTGTCTTGTGATCTGTCTGAGGAGATTGCAACAAGGTACGATGCCGACTTCTTGGTGGCCACGGAACCAAATGTGTACTTGGCGGCCAGGGGACATTGTGTGACTGACAGGAATGGGGATGTGGCCATCAGAAGGATTGCTGGCAATGTGGACTACAACCTGTATCATAGGGGTGATGGTATGGTAGCCGTAGAGTTAAGCAATATAATAATAATAGGAATTTACATTAGTCCTAATTGTACTACGGAAGCCTTTAAACATAGACTTTTTGACTTACAGCAAGTCATGACGCGCTCCTGTAAGAGAACGCTTGTCCTAGGCGATTTCAATTGTAAGACAGCGCTAGCTGGTGCGGCCTACACGAATATTAGAGGATGAATACTAATAATTGGTATTCTACTAATAACTGCTTGAGGCTAATGGCGCGAATTGTGTTAACGACGGGACCGCCACTTATAGCGCAAGAGGACATAAATCGATAATTGATTTGGTTATAATCGACAGTAGTAATCGACGTACTGACTCAATCGACTTCGAGGTCCTTAACGAAGAAACTGCTAGTGACCATAGGGCCATCTTAGTCACCCTTAGAGAGTACCCACCAGGAAGAAGACAGTTAAACATCTTCAGTAGAATGACAGAACTACAGATTCACCGCGTTACCAACAACGCAGCAAACAGAATCAAAAATTGTCCACAAATAACTCCTGAGGCGTTCCAGGATATAATTAAAGAGGAGATAGCTAAAATACCGCCGAGTAACAATAAATATCACCCGGTTTATTGGTGGTCTGCAGAGATAGAAGAGCAGAGAAGAATCATGCAACGATACAAAAGAGCAGCTCAGAGATTACGCGCTAGAAATAGAACGGAAGAAGAAGGTCGTCTTGCGATAGAGCAATACAGACAAGCTAGGAAAATACTTAACTTCCTTATCAAACAAGCTAAAAAAAAGAAATGGCTGGAGTTGTGTGAAGAGCTTAACGAAGATCCCTGGGGAAAGGCATTTAGGATAGTGACCAAACGCCTGAGAAGATACGTGCCGACATTGAGTGCTGAAATGTCGGCACGACAGGCTAAATTGCTATTTCCCAGAATAGAAGATCTCAATAGAGAGGTAATTGAGTGTCAGGCTGGCAGGTTCACTCAAAAGGAGGTTTTGGAAGTCATCATGAAATTAAAAAAGTCCAGGACCGGATGGCATACCTGCCGCCATCATTAAAGACCTTGCCAGGATCATACCCTGGGAATTAGTGGATGTTGCAAGTTATGGCTTACAAAACCGTAACTTCCCCAATAGTTGGAAAGAAGCCAGAACTGTTTTCATTCCTAAAATAGGACCAAATCAAGAACAAGTAGGATACAGACCAATCACACTAATAAATAACATGGGTAAGGTAGTCGAAAGATTACTAGAAACCCGACTCAGAGAAGAAATCGAGGAAGAAGGTTGTTTACATGCGGAGCAATATGGTTTTAGAAAAGGCCGGTCTACGATAAACGCGATCGACAAAGTTAAGACCTGGGCATTAAATAGTAGAAACGGCACGTGGAGAACTAGGAAAATCCCACTTATTATAATGTTGGATATAAAAAATGCTTTTGGATCTGTTCCTTGGAGAGCCATTATCGCAGCATTACAAGCCATGAATATAAGTGATTATCTAGTCAACCAGATTAATCAATATCTTTACCATAGATTCATTGAGGTTAAAACGTTAGAAAGAAAATCCACATTTGAGATATTTGGAGGAGTTCCACAAGGATCAGTCCTTGGGCCTATACTGTGGAATATTTTTTATGACAAAATTTTTAGATTAGATTATCCCGAGGGGGTTTTTGTTGTTGGATATGCTGATGACATTGCTATCCTAGTAGAAGACAGAGAAGTTAATAACTTAGAGGATAAAGCAAATCAGGCGTTACGAATAATTGATGAATGGCTGGTAGGAAGCATGCTACAGATATCCCCTAACAAATCCTGTTGTTTGGTGTTTTCAGGTAGAAGACCTATTAGAAACCTCAATATAAATATTAGAGGACAGAGAATTAAGGAGGTCAAAGAAGCAAAGTATTTAGGGGTTCTTTTGGATAAAAGCCTAAGATTTAGCAAACACGTAGAGATGATTTGTAACAAGGTCACCCCGTTGATTAAGGCATTGAGGACTCTTTTCCAGAACCATGGTACACCGAAAATGGTAATAAGGAGACTGATAACTGCGGCTACCACGTCAGCAATTTTATATGCGGCCCCGATATGGGGAGATACAATGAATATTCAGAGAAACAAAACAAAATTAAAAAGAGTACACAGGGTTGCTTTACTGCGTGTAGCCGCGGGATACAGAACAGTGTCATACGACGCGTTGTGTATACTAACGAAGGTTCTACCCATTGATTTACAAATTAAACAAAGAACATTTAGATATAGGGGTATGTCCAAAGATGAGATTGAACGGCTAATTGATCAAGAGTGGCAGGATACATGGACACACTCTAGAGTTGGGGATTGGACCAGGCGACTAATCCCCAACATAAATATGTGGACTAGTAATAGAATAGGTAATGTAGGTTTTTATACGACACAACTGTTGACGGGGCATGGCTCGTTCGGCCATTATCTGTTTAGAATTGGAAAAAGACCTACCCCACAATGTGTGTACTGCCCAGAGACTGATGATGCGGAACACACTGTGTTTGTATGCCCAAGATGGGCTCCAAATAGAAGAGAAATTTCGGACAACGGACTTACACCTGAAAACCTCTTAAATTGGATGGTCTATAGTGACGATAACTGGGATTGGTTCCGTAGGTTTGCCGGGGAAATCTTACGCACCAAGGAAGAAGAGGACAGAAGAAGGGGTTTATGAAATTAGGGTAGGGAGGACAGTCCCTCCGTGGAGGGCCCGTACGCCGTGGTGTGCGGGTTCCTGAGAAGGGGGGGAACTCCTGGGGAGTGTGGGACAAATAAAAGACCGAGTCCCGGTTGGCGGTGCCGCTCCTGCGGGAGCCTCGGTGCTTAGTGGGGGCGGTACCGCTGATTAGAGGCAAAGGCATAATGACCGAGACCCGGTTCCCTGCTGAGGGGATGGGAGGTGGCGTAGCCATACCCCGTCTCCGAGCGGGGGATTAGAGGCAGGCGAATAAAATAAAATTAAAGATCCGAGACCGGGGGAGCTAACCTGTCGTGCCGGGTGTACAACCGGTGGGCGGGGGACACTCCCTTAGAGTAAAAGGACACTCTCCCCGACTGAGTATACTTAAATGGATATCCGGTCGTGGCGAGTAGGGGAAGGGAAAAAAAAAAAAAAAAAACCACCAAAAAACACTGGTATCTACTATCTAGTATTCAAATCCGTAAAAAAGTTATCCATGCCTTTAGTAGGATATGAACCTTCGAACTCTTGACTTCAAAATCAACTGATTTGCCATGACGAATTAACCACTAGACCAATCCGATGGGTTTACCAATTAAGCCTGCTACTCTTCAAGATTTGTGAAATCGAGTTGTTACAGCAGTGAATTCAATAACCAGGGACCAGTTACCAATAAAAGTAATGTGGGACCAATTAAAATAATTAACTATTAATTATAAATTTCGATTTTTACATCCTTGTACGAAGTAAAGGAAGTATTGTGATCGCGAAAAGTTTCGGTTTTCAGATTTCAACCTGAATCCATATCGACTATTTTCAGCGTGATGTCTGTATGTACGTATGTATCTCGCACTCAAAAACAATTAAGCGTACAATGTTGGAATTTTAGATTTAGTAGGACTGTTGTTACATCTAAATGTGCATCTTCCATCTTGATTGCAATCGAATTGACTAAAAGTGTCCAAAAAATTCCAAAATATTTGGATTTTGGGGTTTTTTTTTAACTGCAGTAATAAGCCCTCATTGAGAGCTTTTCAACGATATAACAGAAATGGTACTTATTTTCATTGATTCCAGAAGTTAGTTAAATAAAATTTTAATGGAATATTTGCTCTTACAAGGGGAACGTACATTGGTTCGAATCCGACTTCATTTCCTTTTTTTTAAAAATGAAAAGTACATAACATTTTATTTCACTAATAACTTCTGATTATTTTTTATTGTTATTATTGAATTATTATTTATTGTAAAACTTATTTACAATCAGGGTTGCTAATTATTAATACATCAATATAATTAAATTAAATAAAAGTTGAAAAAAGATTTTACCAGTGCTAAGGAGGAGATAAAAAATTCCCACCTTAAAGTTAAGAAAAACTTCAAATTTATTCAGTACGAAAATGGTTGCATGTGAAAAAAGTTTCACATGTTTAGCATACGATAAGCCCCATCTTACAATTCCAGCAATATTTTGGTCATCCTTGCTGTAAGGGTTGGTTATATGAATAAATGTTACAGGCAAAAGTTTTAGTAATCTTTAGAGGACTAACGACCACTTTAAACCGATTCGATATTGTGCCTATTAAGGGAGATATGACTTTTTTGTTTTCAAAACCTCATTTTATCCACCCCCTGATCCAATGGTTGGTGATATCAAAAAAACTTTACTTACATAAGTTTTAGGCCCAAGGCCAAAGAATTTTAGCAACGTCAAACGAATTCGATATTTTACCTAATAAAAAAGTTAGAGCAATATATTTTTTTTCGAAAAAGCCACCCAATTTCCACTCCCACGGTCCGATTTTGGTCGTAACCTAATTCGACCGTGATTTTGGGTCGTTATATTTTATGTATCAATTTGAAAGGGGAATGTTAGTCTGAAATTGTTCATTCCTAACATTATCTTTTACCTCATGATAAACAGATCTATGAATTATTAAATGCTGTAGAAAAATCTCTTACATTAAATAGAATTAAAACATATTATAAATATTATAATTAAAACAAATTACAAATAATTTATGTAATTATAAGAAAAAAGTTCAGAAAAAATAAATGTTAACAATTACAAATTCGTAAGGACTTTTTTTAGGTGTTATGATTGAACTCTATTATTATTCAGCTGTATTATGATTCAACTAAAATTTTTCTTTATTACTACAGAAATAATATTAAAATAATCAATAATAAAAAAATAAAATTCAGCAAGAACCTAATTCCTATTTATTATTGGAATCTTTTTAAACTTTACGCATGGTAGTTTCATTTAATGATCGGTTTCGAAGCTGCGATGAGTTGTAAGCAAACTTTTCTGTCTTCTGTTTATAAATAGACAAACGCCTCTTTATTCATGATTAAAGCTTGTTTTAGTTTAAGTTGAGAATATACATAATTTGAATTTTGAAAATGTATATTTTGGTTTATTTTTCATCCTTGTACGAAGTACAGGAAGTATTGTGATCGCGAAAAATTTCGGTTTTCAGATTTCAACGGAAATATCCATTTTGACCATTCCTGAATCCATTTTGACTGGTTTCGGCGAGACGTCTGTATGTATGTACGTATCTCGCGTAACTCAAAAATGATTAGCCGTAGGATATTGAAATTTTGGATTTAGGACTGTAGTAATATCTAGTTGTCCCCTTTTGATTGCAATCGACTGAACCAAAAGTGTCCAACTAAGCCCAAAATCTAAAAAAAAATTTGGATTTTGGACTTTTTCTTAACTGCAATAATAAGCCCTTATTGAGAGCTCTTAAACGATATATAATTAGTAGTACTTATTTTCATTGGTTCCAGAGTTATAGCAAAATAAAATTTTAATTAATGAATTATTTGTATCTTCCAAGGGGACGGCACATCAGTTTGAATCCGACTTCATCTACTTTTTTTTTACTTTTTTTTTTAATTTAAATGTATTATTTATTAATAATTATTAACCTCTGATTGTAAAAACAAAATACAGTAAATAATAATTCAGTAATAATAATAATAATAATAATAATAAAAATACTATCAAATTGGATTGCATTAAGTCAAGCTGTATGATTTTTTAATAGTTTTTATTGGTTGCCTACTTAAAGTTGGTTTTATATTTTTTTCTTGTTTTGTGGCAACGACAGCTTTTTGTTGTATTGTTTTTATTGAATTCTCTTATATTTTACTTTCTCTTGTTATATTTATTTTAATTTATTTATTCTAAATTTCGGTTTTTGTTAAATTTGCATTTATCTTACTTAATTCCTATTTATTTATATTATTGGTTTAACAGTCAAAACTTTAGTTTTTTGTAATTAGTCCTGAGCTTTTATTTTTTGGATTTTATTTTTTAATTTGTTTATTAAACGAGACAAATTTACATAAAAACACAAGTGAATATGTAATCTTTAAAACGCATTTCGAAAAGAATGGAAGAATATGCTTAATCAGGTTTTGACATGATTATAATTTTCAGGTCGAAACCTTAGTATTATTTATGTTCCGACCGATGCTAATATATTATAATTATAATTGTGTGGATATCAGGAAGTGTAATCGGAAAAAAAAAATAAGTTAAGATAAATGATTTTTCTTTTGATCTTTACATAAAATTTATGCGTACTTACCCACAAGTATTTTTTATGTAAGGAATCCATACATTTTTACCTTAGAACGATTTTAGCGTATGTTATGTTTGTAGTTGTTATTGTATTTAAACACCCTTTCTACCAACTTGTTGATAAGAATCTATTAATTTACTCCTTATCTAGATTGTTCACAAGAACAATTCTATTCTTCGATTGTGGCAATAAAAGATATCAGGCTTAAAGTTCTGCTTGGTACGAGAAGCATGAAAGCTACAAACATTGTAATTTAAAGTTTTACTTCTTTAAAATTAAAATAATTTAAAAAGATATTGAACACCACTAAGAGTATAAAACTG
This sequence comes from Lycorma delicatula, assembly GCF_047948215.1. Taxonomy (NCBI): domain Eukaryota; kingdom Metazoa; phylum Arthropoda; class Insecta; order Hemiptera; family Fulgoridae; genus Lycorma; species Lycorma delicatula. Next base: position 116,801,835 of record NC_134459.1, read on the forward strand.
GACTAAATTAAATGAAATGTTTCAATTGTATCGACTGTTGTAACTTTAAAAATGATTACGAAAATCTCGATGGGAAGCGTAAGTACTGCTAAAGAACAACGGAATTATGGAAATAATGATGCTTTCACGAACTAATTATTGAAGTTGATTTTGAAAATTTACAATTTCCTACTGCCTACAATAAGCTTTCGTTGCTACTATTGTCTTTCGAAATTTAAATATTGTCTCCGAAACTGAAATGGTAGTCCAAGCTAACGCGTTAGAACAACCTGTTTAATATAACAATAGTTTAAAAAAACAGCTTAAGAAGTAACCTTAAAAAAAAAGTAAATTATAAGGATAATATTAAGTAACATATCAATATTATTTAATTCACTTTATTTTGTTTTATTTTATCAGTGGTCTATTTGTTTCACATTCTGTCACCATCAGTCTCTTTCAATTCGTTTCACACTGTGATATATTTTTCCTTTCATTTCGTTAGCATCAAATTCAATATATATAAAAAAATAAATAAATGGTACCCGTCATTTTACGTTAAACTTTTTTACTGTGTAAATTTACAATTCATTTTTCAACCACGTATATATTATTTCAATGAAAGAAAACTAATAGAACGCTATAGATGATAGCAGATTACAATTATTCGATTTTAATAATCCAGCAATCCAAAAAAATTTTCACATATGTTTTTTCATGTGGTAAATAGAATTAAATAATTTTAACCATTTGATAATTATGAACAATATCATTAAATTTTTTAAGAATTTATTTATAATTCATTAATATACCGAGATTCCAGATAACCAGAACTATAAAGTCTGCTTATGTTCTTGAAACCAAACAGAACATCTAAAACTTCTAATCGTAATTACGTATCGGTTTTAAAAAGTAATTACATTATGTAACGAGTTTATAATGATAGCTATTGATGCACGAGTGCGAAATAAGCTCACTTCTCTAGAGCGCATTAGTGGCAATTATAGAGAGTTGCATACCGTATTTTATCTACGACTGAGAAAATATTGGGATTATTGATTTAAATCAATGATAAAATCATTGTTTAGTCTTTTGATTTTCTTTTTAAAACGTGTAACTTTTCATAAAATGTTTTTAATTTCTATAGCACTAGGTTTTTTAGTCGTAAGTTCTGTCTTTTCTTTAATATCGATTGGTGTAAAAACATGCCTTAGTTAGATACCGACATAATTAACAACAGGATAAACAGTGTAATATAGAAACTTAGTAACTTATTGGTGTACTTTCAAATTAATCTCTGCTTGCTATCTACTAAATCGGATTATAATCAAAGTAACAAAACAGCTGATACATTAAACAATACTCGCTTCTGATTGGTTGAAAATAGTAGCCTTTTGGTTGGTTGAGCATCTATATCACATAGAAATTCTGTTTCATAATGACTCTCATTATGATACAGGTTCCAGCCGCGTAATTTAAACGTTACAATACAGTCATAGAAAAATAAATACTAAGCAATATTTGTCTTTAATATATGTACAAGAATCAGGTAGTTTTGTAGGTAGTTCAGGTAGTTTAGTGAAATCCGTCACAAAAAATACTGAAGTTGCCATCTATACTCATTATTATAACTTTTTCAGAGTTAATAATGTTCAAAAAAGATGTATAACGTATGAGAATTATTGTGAGGTAATCGAAAATCGATTCATGTAAAAAAAATTCACACGTTTTTAACTAAAAATATTACCTATTCAGGCAATATTGGAAATTTGCCTATCTATTACTGATACTAGTATAGGCTGTGGATGTTGGTATGTAGGCACAGTCGTTTAATTTTATTATATAATATATTTTTAAAACGATATTGGTGGAACTTTAAATACAAATGAAGTAAAATATATATATATGATTATATTTATAAATATACACGCGCCACAAACTGCACAGCTGTACCGCTGATACTTTTTGTTTTTTGTACTAATTTTTGTAATCATGGAAAACACTTTATGGACAATCTGCACTGTACAATTACAATTTTTTTAAACTTTAAATTTACCTATACTTAGACACCGACTTTGGTTTTTACAAACAATTCAACAACCAATTTCTTAAATTGTAAATTAAAAATTTAATTAACTGAAAAAAAAAGTATTTAGCAGTACATTAAATATTTTTTCTTGACAGATTTAATTTATTTTATGAAACGTAAAGCCTTCTAAATAACTTATTTGAGTAAGAAATTATTGCATATATAAAAACGTTTTGATTAGAGGATTATATTCCAACACTAATTCCATTACAAGAAGAAGAACGAAACACCAGATGATTCATACTAAAAATTTTGTATCATATTTATTTCCACTGATTTATATAAATAAAAATGTAAATCTTCGTTTGTTCAAATCTTAAATCTCCGAAAGTTCTTCACCTATTGCTTTGAAATTTTGACAACGTTGCATTCGAACACGCGCATGTTTTTCTATACCTACTATTTATATGCCTAAGATGTTACATATGTAACAAGCAAAAACATGTTTTTTTTAAAACAGCGCTATCTGTTAAACGTAAAAGCAAAACACGCTATACTAAATATATTACGATTCCATTTTAATGTTTCCGATATGTGTGACCGCTATAGTCTAAAAAACTACTGGACCGATTTACGCGTGGGAAAAAGGGAGAAGGGAAAAATCGAAAAAGGAAAAAGGGAAGAAGGTATAAGTGAAAAAGGGGTAAATGGAAAAAAGAAAAAAGAGGAAAACTGGGAAAAGGAAGTGAAAAGGGGAAAGAAGAAAAAAATATAAAGGAAAAGGGGGAAAGCGGGATGGAAAAGGGTGAATAAGGGTAATATAAATGGGGAATGAAAGGGAAAGAGGGATGAAAGGGAAAATGGGGAAAGATAAATATAAAATGTAGATGATAAAAGGAAAATGGGGAACAGGGGAAAAGGAAATGATGAAAGGGACAAGATGGAAGGGGGAAAGGTTACATTTTGTGAAGTTCCATAATGTACATTTTGTTAATGTTTTATCAAACTTTAAATTATTTCATTTAATCTATATATATATATATATATATATATATATATATATAAATACTCAAATCTGGCAATAACGAAGCATTACCGGGTCTGCTAGTTAATAATAAAAAAATGGATGCCTTTAGATGAAAATAAATGTCTTAACATCCGTGTCTGCAAAGCAAGCATTATTTCTTTACCAAATAATAATATATTCAGCAGATTTAAATTCGCGGTAAGTTTATATAAATATTTTATTTTAGGGTAAACTTAATATACCACTTTTCAGAACTTTGTAAATTTATTTCTTACAAATGATACCTTAATTCTGTTAAAAAACTCTTATTGCAGTCGATACGGTTTCATACGAAGGTGAAATGCACGGTATTGATTGACTAAACATAGTGAAATATGTGCGGTTCGTATAGATTGCTAAGTAAAACAAATAGGGATATAATTTACATAGAAATTGTTTATCTGATTCAGTTAACAGCAAAGATTTGGATTTATTTCATGAACCATTTCATCCTGCAGTTTTTTATTATTTGATAATAGAAAGCATAATAGAAATCAACACCTAAATATATACCTTAAATCGAATGCGTGTGGACACATTAATCTATTAATGCGTCCTACTTACATAAGTAAAACTGTAACCTAGTTTAGCCTTCAAAACATCAGAGAGAAGAAAATCGAGAAGGTTAACGAAGATGACGAAGCTTTTACTGTTGTTATAATCCTTGACAGGAGAAGTGATGATAATCATGATTCTGTTTACATTAAAAATATTTTAAATAAATCGGTTTAAGGATCTGCTGAATAAAGGTAGAAAATGGACGTAGAATTATAAGTAGAACTAAATTAATTAAAATTTATAAGTCTAACTTTTCTTTTCTACACTCGGTAATAGAAAAAAACTTAGCTGTGATGAAATAAACTAATTCATAAGTTGTAATATACTTGTATCATTTTATTTTGCAGTCAAATATTTGTCTCGCAGTTAAAATTAAACAATAGAAGGGATAAATAAACCAGTATGAAATTTTGTAATGAACCGGACGAACACAAATCGGGATACAAGAGCATTAAAGAAGATCTATCAGTTCGCTCTCTGTTTCTCATCCTCAATCTATCCCAGTCCTCTTCACCGTATTTCTAATACTGTTTCCATCACTGTTTGCAGTTCTCGTTTATTTTAACATTAATTTACTCTTCACCGCAACTTCTCATCTATTCTGACACGAATAGTAAAATGCAAACATAATTATTTATGTACAAAGCTGTATCGGTCTGTCTTCAGTGTAAAGGTTTCATCAATTTGAAACAGGGAAAATGGTAATTAAATGTATATCTCAATCCATAAATGAAATGGAGCACAGACCCAGAACAAATTTAACAAATTTAGATATATAATTTTTTTATTTTTATTTAATCTTGAATGAAATATTTAAATCTGCTTTATTTTATTAAATTTTCATTGCAATATAAAATTGTTATGGAAACTATTTTTTATTACTACTGGAAAAGTTACTTATGTAACTTCTTTTCATACTAGAGTTGCAAATTATTAGTTATCGTGTATTATTATTATTGTGTTATTTGTTACTGTAAAGACGGTTATTATTGGGTTATTAATTACAACATTAACTGCTTAAAGTTTGTTGTTGGTTATAATTATGAAGATTATACGAAATAAAAAAGTTACTACGGAATGTTTTACCTCTTTTTATTACTATTGCGATTTTTATTTTTTACTTTGATTGCTTATAGAAGGATAGGAATAACGGTTTTGACTATTGTTTTTCTCGTAAAGTTTTACTTTAAAATATTATCATATGTTCATCTTCCTATTTTAAAAAATTAAGTTTGGTTCAATATGGCGGGAAAAAATTTGAAACACACTATAAAGTAGTAATTTATAACTTTATAAATCTGTCCTGTTTCAACTGCTTAGTATCCCTCAGTTTTGAAATGTGAAGCCGTTTCCATATTTCAATATCACATATATATATGTGTGTGTGTGTGTTTGTATATATATATATAAGTGTTTCTTTAATTCTGAAAAACATTTCATTGAAACAAAAAAATAAAACATTACAAAAGAAGAGAAAAAAAAAACAATAAAATTTCTGCTGGGATTCTCCAAATTAGAAGCAAAAATGGAGCTTCTTAAATACCAAATTACTTGTTAACCACATGTTCACTGTTAGTAATAAAGTTAAGATGAAAATTGATATTTTATTCGGAAATATTCATAATTAATAATTATACTATTTAAAATCAATATTTATAGTATATAACTACTGTAATTTATGATCTTTTTCTGATATATGTAATATCAATTTTCAACTACTACTGAAAAACATTTCAAATGATGCAACTTTAATTTTAGTTATTTTTTTAAAATTTGTATGATCATTTATTAAATTCCTACAATTAGGCTATTAATAACTTCTGTTAATATAAATTAAATGTTCTGGTTGAAAATATATGGTATATCCCCAATTATTTCGATAATGACCTTTGTAAATGCCAATAAATTAATCTACATCCCTACGTGCGAGCACCACATTTCTATTATTGTAAAAATAATAAATTAAAAATTACGATATTTAAATTATAAAAAAAAAGTATGATACTTTTGTTCTCAAAATCATTCAATTGAATTTATATCAGTGATTTTATCTTTAAACATACATAATGGAAAAATACTAATGTTATAAAAAAACATACATTTTTAGAAGTTATTTAATATTTAAGTATTTCTCCAAAAATTTGTAAAAGAAAAATTTATTTTATTTAAAACAGTAAAATAAACTATTGTAATACAAATACTATTATTATATTGCAACAAAGAAATAAAAAAAGGAAAAGAAAAAAACTGAAATATACAACTGAAAAGAATAAAAATTAATTAAATTAAAAAACTCACAATACAAAACAAAACAAAAAACAATAATTAAAATCAACCTTGTAAGAAATACACTGAGAAATTCTATGTATATAACCCATTAATAAAGAGTAAACTAAATTTGATGATCATCCAGCAATTATAATTGTTGAAATTATAAATAAATATTATGAATCCCGAAATTATTGAAATAAAGGCTTAATATTTCTCTCTGTACTGAAAGTTTTCATGATAAATAATTTTGAGGTCGTACTTCAAGATAAAATTGGATTATAATGACTAAAAAAAAAAATTATTATTTGTGTCAACTTATATTTTTGTGTTTTCACCTACTCACAAAAAACGAGTTAACAGAATTTATCAAAAAAACGGCAGATTAATTTTGTCTCATTAGCCAACATTGTTCCTCAGTAGGTTTATCATATTTTAAAATTCTATTCCAGTACTCCATCTCCCTTACGATTTTAAACAATTTATTGATGTTATGAGATGATGACGTTAATAAATGGTTATCGCTTTCAGAATAAAGCTTATAAAAACCCAAAGTTTTTAACGGACAATTTATTATAAAATTTATCGTTTACCGAAAAACATTTCGAAATTTTTAATCGAGTATCTCTATACCTTTCTTTGAAGTAATTTTTTTCTTCTTTTTCCCGTGCCTCCTAAGGCCGGATCCGCATTTAAGCATAAACACGGCCCTGGGAGGTTCCTCCCAGGCCGTGTTTATGGGTGGTTAGAGGTTCCTAACTTCTAACCACAAAGCCCTGGGGGAGGGGCTCCCCAGGGGTCACCCCCGCCGGGACACCAGCTGAAAAGACTCCATATTTTCAGCTTGGGGGGTCAGGAGGTCCCCTGCATCCTCACCGCCGCCCATTCGAGCAAGTTCAAATGAACGACGACTCCACAGAGGGCTGTTCCTCACCCCTCCTTCATTCCCTGAACTTTCTAATGAATCAGCCCTGCTACGTATTGCGAGATCACTGGTCTGCCTTCGGTTTGCTTCCTGTACATGGGTTGTGAATTATCGCCGGTGGTCCATCCATATGCCGAGGTATTTGAACGATTCTCGAAAACCTACCGAGTGATCCCCCACCCGAAGAGTAACTGGTGTTAACCTCCCGTCGACAGCACCACCGCTATCGCCTTCTCCGGAGCCTAGAGTAGGCCCTTCCGGTCCAACGAGCACCGCCCTTGTTCAATGGGATCATTTACAACCAGTTCCAAATCAACCTCCCTCTTCGCCACGACCAGCAAGATAAGATCATCGGCAAAAGCCACTGGGGAAACGCCCCCCGGGCAGTCTATGCCGAGCATCCCACAACACAGGGTTCAAAACGGACCCCTGTGGAAACACCACACGTGACTGGGAACCGTAGTTCACTCGCTCCCACCGCAGCGAGTTTAATACCTGAAATATTGCCTCCCACCGCAGCGAGTTAAAAGCGTTCTTTTTGTCCACAGTGATTAGTACCGGAAATTGTCTGGTTCTCCAGGTATCAGCGGCTGTCCGGTCGGCCTTCATAATTATTTTCTTCACCGTATTCGGTTAGGCCTCTCCGCGTCCACCGCGTCAAGACTATTCGGCTTCCGGAAGAAGCCGAATAGGCTTCATCATTCGTTTTAGTAGTTACTGGTTAAACTTGGAGTATTCTTACTTTACGTTATTTCAAACAACGTTATCTGAAAACGTTTTTGAATTTTTGAACAAGGCTTTGTGAAAAGCTTTTTATTTCTGTATTAAGGAACGATATTTTTAGGTAAAAGAAAAAGAATTAAACTGTAGATTATGATAGAAGTATTAATTTACCCTTCCTTTCTAAAATCTTTCTAAAACTTCCAATTATCTACTCGTGTTTTGGCACCTAACACGTGAACACTATAAAAACGATAGGTATCTTTAGAAAATGACACATTCATGTTTTGTGATTTGTGTCTGCTGCAGTCTGACTAGGATTAATTTTATTTTAAAAACGGTTTAATTATAATAGATTTTTCCTTTTTCTTATGAAAATCTAAATATATTTTCCATTAATAATGATGTTTCTCCAACTGGTTTTTCTTACAATATTGTATTTTTATAAGTAAAAAATACTCGCTGAGTTAAAGGGGGAAAATTAGTGAAATAAAACACAATTTATTTTTTTTTTATTTTCAGTTAGTATTTACTTAACTCATTGTTTCTCTACAAAAATTGGTACGTTATTCTTTGCTTTAGACCATCTATCCCGATCGTTTTTAAGATTATAATGCAAGTAGATCACTTGCATTATAATATCACTTATGATATAACACACACCAGTCAGAACTCGTGACTGAATATTAAATAGTAAAGGTAGAATATTGTAATAAGGTATGATAAACCTACTGAGTAATAATGACTCATGAGATCATGAGAAAATTAATATGCTATTTTTTATAAAATCTGTTAACCCATTATTATTAAGTACTCTCTCTCTCTCTCTATCTCTCTCTCTCTCTCTCTATATATATATATATATATATATATTAAATTACAATGAAGTTAGAAATAACAATTTATTAATAAAGATTCCTCTTATGAAAAGAAATTCATAGATTCAGACTTTTTTTTATCTTAGCATAAAAAAAGCAGTTTAAACTGCTAAAAAAAAGCAGTTTATGAGCAAAAAGTTTATATCTAAAAAAGATTACTTAAACGGATATTAATCTGTACTATAAAATGTTTAATTCCATCAGCAAGGATACAATTTACATAAATCATTGGTTCCATACTTTTTATTAATTGTAGATTAAGTTAGTATGATGCCTTTATATGTAAGCGATTAAATTATTATTTCCATCAGAACTAGTCGATGGCTTTTAGTGAGTGTGGAATATTCATATTGTCTTTTTGCATAGTTTGTAAAGGAAAGAACGTTATTAATATGTATACAGCGGTAAAAAGTAAATTAAGACTATGAAAAGGATACAAACATTTACTTTAAGAAAGCTTTCGTGGATATTATATTTTCTGGTATAACATTAATTAAGGCTTTACAAAACTTAAATTGTACTCACTCTAATGTGTAAGCTACAGTATAACTTATTATAGGTATTGACTGCATTAAAATACAACTTTTTTTTTAATAATTAATTATATCATCAAAATATAAAATATTGTACTATTAAAAATAATGTTAGAAAAGGTAAAATATTGTTAGAAATATACTGTAATCAAATAAAAGAAATATATTGTATTGTATGTATATATATATATATATATATATATATATATATATATATATATATATATATATATTGTAGAAGTGAGATAAGGATTTTTGGTTATTTAAATTTAAGCTGAAAGTACTCTTTAAACTAATTAGATCATACTCAGACAGCAGTATCCTATCTTTGTCAGATAAAAAAAAAAAAAAACATAAATCACATGCATTTCTTTTTACATATATATAAAAATGTAAAATTTTAAACAATATAACATTGCAAATTTTATTCCCGGAAAAAATGTTATTTAATGGTAGAAATTAACACATATTAATTAATGTAAGGAGAGTTACTAAAATCTTTTTTTTTTAGGAAAAAGAGATTTAAGTATTAAAATAACTTAAAACAAGCTGTGTGGTTTTATATCTTATAAAGAAAAAAATTGTAATTCACGTTCAACTGAAATAAAAGTATGAGTAATTTAATGTTTAACTGGATATAGTTAGCATATAAAATCTAACCCACCCGGTTAGTCTAGTGGTTAACGCGTCTTCCCAAATCAGCTGATTTGAAAGTCGAGAGTTCTAGCGTTCAAATTCTAGTAAAGGCAGTATATACAGATATGAATATTAGATCGTGGATTAATATTCACGATGTTATTTGGTGGTTGGGTTTAAATTAACCAGACCCCTCAGGAATGGTCGAACTTTTCTTTTTCCTGTTTAGCCTCCGGTAACTACCCTTTAGATAATTCTTCAGAGGATGAATGAGGGTGATATGTATGAGTGTAAATGAAGTGTAGTCTTGTACATTCTCAGTTCGACCATTCCTGAGATGTGTGGTTAATTGAAACCCAACCACCAAAGAACACCGATTTCCACGATCTAGTATTCAAATCCGTGTAAAAATAACTGGCTTTACTAGGACTTGAACACTGGAACTCTCGACTTCTAAATCAGCTGATTTTGGAAGACGCGTTTACCACTAGACCAACCCGGTGGGCTAGGAATGGTCGAACTGAGACTGTTCAAGACTCACTTCATTTACCCTCATGCATCCTCTGAAGTAATATCTGAACGGTAATTCCCGGAGGCTAAACAGGAAAAAGAAAGAAAGGATACAAAATCTAGTACAAAAAGTAGCATTATTAGTACTACTAGTAAAGAAGTATTTTTGAAATTTTTCTTAAAAAAGCGAGATTTTACTGCTAAAACTCGATCATTTGGCAATTTGTTTGTTTGGAAAGTACGGCCGAACATTTTTTATAATTTTAATGAATTTCGGCGAAAGATTTTAAGACTTTAGGTGGAACGACGTTTTTGTAACGATTTTTTATAAAATTTTTGTGTTAAAATGGCGCCTGCTGTTTTTCTTAGATGGATGACGGAGCGCTACGGTGGAAAGGAAGTTTTTCATTGCTATGCCACCAAACGTAGTCTCCCGTCCACGATCGAAGTGGCAGGACTAAGACCTTTTTTTTTTCTTTTCTCTACTTCCCTGGGCCGGACCGACTTGATGGTATTACGCCACCCAGGGGAGTGATTGTCCGTTACTTTAATAGGCCCTCCCCGCCTATCGTCTATATACCGGCATGGCAGGTCAGGCCTACCGGTGGCTCTTTTGAGATTTTTTATTCTCTATTATGTCCTCTATGGAACCACATCATACCTACAAGTCGTGATGTGACCCCCGGATCTTTCATAATACTCTCTTGTCCCTACAGCACACCCCAAGGAGTCCTCAGCGGATCATTGAAACCAGCACACCTAAGCATGCTGGCTCTCACCGCTGAGGCTGTTCACCCAACCTAACATACTAGAAACCCATACTTCTATCATCTTCATTCTTCTGTTTTAGTACTGTCTTTATATAATCAGCGACCTTCCTCCAGTTCTCCTTACTGCTGAGCATGAAATCCATGGTTTCCTTCGGCGTTTTTCCATGAATATCCACGTCGTGTCAGATTCGTATCCATTTATTACATACTAAAAACGTATGCTCAGAATCATCGTCCTGTTCGCAGTACATGCACGTGGGTTCATTCCTTCTTCCCACCTTATGGAGATAACCATTGAAACTCCCATGTCCCGTCAGGAACTGGGTGATCCAATAGTCAGTTTCTCCATGCCGCCTGTTTATCCATCCTGTTAATTCTGGAATTAAGGTTCTTGTCCATCCAGCCACTCCAGCCTCCGCCCATCTCTCCTGCCAGATTCTATGTATGTTTTCCCTGACTTCATTTTCTGCTCTCCCTAAAAACCTGTCAGTTTTATATCTGGCGATAAGGTCAATCGGTAACATTCCCGAGAGCACACAGAGGGCCTCGTAAGAAAAAGTTCTATAGGCAGATACTACTCCCAGTAGTATCCCCCTGTGTGCTCTCTTCAACCTGTCTCTAATTCTGCTAATAGTGAGAGCACAACTCCATGCCGGCAAGGCATACATCATTGTTGACACTACGGTTGTCGCTAAAACTTTTCTTTTTGATGCCCGAGGAGCGCTCTGCTTTGACAAAATTATATTTAGGCATTTAGTCAGTTTCTCCGCACTCTGACAGACACTTAGTACCTGCTCAGTAAATCTGCAGTTTTTCTGTAAGATGACTCCCAAGATATTTTAATACTGTTACTTCCTCAATATTATAGTCTCCAATTCGTATATCTACTGGCTGCAATACACGTTTTCCAGTGAATTTAATGTATTTAAATTTTTCAGTCGAAAGCTGCAATCCCCTATCAATGAGCCATCTACCAACTGTCTCTAATGCAGCGTTTGCCTTGTTTCTAACTTCATCGATCGTTCTGGCCTGCACAAGGATTGCCAGATCATCTGCGTATGCAATAATTTGTACACCCTCAGGAAATGTTAGCCGAAGCACACCATCAAAGGCAATGACCCATAAAAGTGGACCAAGGACTGAGCCCTGCGGTACTCCGGCGCTCATACTAAAGGATATCTCTTGCTCTTGCGCCTTGACTTTACAGCTGCGACTTTTGAGGTATTCCTCTACTTGCCTTCTCAAGTACGGGCTAATTCCCTTTTCAACCATGGCCGCATTAATATGTTTCCATGGAATCGATCCGAAAGCATTCTTCACGTCTAAAGAGACAAGCAAAGGAATGTTTCTTGTCCGCCAAGTACCTCTTCTAGTTTCGTTAGCCTAACTAATCACCTTACTAATTGCCTGAACTGTTGACCTGCCTTTCCAAAAACCAAACTGATTTGCACTTATTTTCGCACCATCTTCCACCTCCTGCACTATGCGGCTAGCCAACATTTTTTCAACCACTTTTCCCATCGTGTTGAGGAAGCTCAACGGTCTATATGTCAATTGTCCTGTATCATTTGTGCCTTTAGGCAAAAACACAACTTTTGCCTCCTTCCAACACTCCGGGAAAGTCTTGTGAATCAGGACGTAGCTGGCCACCTCGAGTATCTCCCAAGGTGCTTTCTTGATGAGATCCTTAATTAATGCAGCTGGTATTTTGTCCGGTCCGGGGCTATTCTTAGTCGCAAGCATGCTGCCAGCACATTGCAACTCGCATAAGGCAAATCTTCTGCTATCGCATTCAGTGGGGTTGCGCTCCTCAACAGTTATATGCGGGAAAAGACTAGATACTTGTGTTTCAGCCCAATCCTTAGAGAGTATCGGAAGCCTTCTGCCAAACCTCTTTGTAACTATTTTAAAAGCCATGCCCCATGGGTCACTGTCTAGTTCAGCACACAACCTCGACCAGTGTATTCTCTTCTCTTTCTTTATAGCTTTATTGAGAGCTCTTCTAGCCTCTTTATAGTTGCTAACTGCCTCCTGATATCTCGAGTCACCCGCGGGTCTGAGCCTTTGCATTACACGTCTCCTGGTATGTAGCGTCTGTCTAAGGAGCGCTATTTCACCTGACCACCAATAGACCGTGTGTTTCCTGAGGCCATTGCGCGATTCTCTATCCATCTCTTGCATAACAATATTGGTCAAAGTATCTGGCGTAAGATGTTCAGCCGCCTCTAGTCTTGTAGCCACTCTATTGGTAATTACATCTATTTTGTACGCCGAAAATCTAATCAACGAGGGTTGTTCATTCGTCTTAAAACTGACATCGTTCAATGATATCATCGTGGCATAATGGTCGCTAGCTATATCATGTGGTATCACCTCCCAATACCACTGCTGACTCCTCCATCTATTGTCAGGTATGGTGAGGTCCAGGGTAGAGGTATGTCCCTTGGCCTCGAATATAGGCGTCTCATCATTAACGCAATGGCAGCCAACGGTCTCCATCAAGTCTGTTAATAATTTACTTCTCTTATTCGTACATCGACCGCCAGCCGCCACCAGCCTGCTGTTGAAATCTCCTACCATGATGATCTTTTTATCCGTGTTACTAATTAGCTCTTGTATCGTATCAAGGGTGCTAGTGAATTCACTAAGTGCCACATTGGGAGATATATATATACGCCAATTATCAATGTTTTGGACGTTTCTAGCTCCACTGTGCCTTTGCTTCTAAACTTTAATCTACTTGCCACTCTATTACTGACATCTTTAATCATTACGTCACCCTCAGTGTCTGCGTACCAACCAGACCTAGCTGCCTCATAAATATTTGGCTCGGTAATAACCAATATGTCAACTTTCTTCTGTACAACCAATCTAGATACCATGCTGTGTGATAGCGTGCTCCTGTTTACATTTGCTTGTAATACTCTAATCATTTTTTTTATTAATATCGCATTGCCATGCACCAGTCCTATGCTCATGGCTGTTACACGTCAGACATTTCTTGGGCTCCTGACAATTCGCAATAACGTGGCCTTTGTCACCGCAATTAAAACACAATTCAGATCTGTCAGGACCTTTACAATCCTGACGACTGTGACCCGTACCCCAGTATCTGTCACATTTTTTACCATCTTCTCGTATGAATGCTCGGCAGTTCACCCAGCCGATACGTAAACGCTGCTCCACCATCCAACAGGCTGCCCTATAGGATGTGATCACCGTAACATTCCTGGTCTCCGCGAATCCGGGTCTTATTGAGAGATCCTGACATCCTCCATATCACCAACTCTTGCCGTTATAGCCGCTAAGATTTCTTCTTCAGTGGTGTCTCCTTCGACGTCTCTAATATGTACAATAGTGCGACACCCGGCTCTTGTTTTAAGATCCACTTTTAGTTCAGCAACTTTATTTTTTAGAATACTCGTAAATTCTTCAGCACTTTTGGAATCCTGTATTCTTACCAGTACCTCCTCATTTCTTCCTTTTTTCAGTGAAATTACATCTTTAGCATCATCTTTTGCAACTGCCGTCTTCATGGCACCCAGAAGCTCAGCGAATGTTTTGCCCACAGCTTTGACGACTAACGTTCTACTATCCTCCACAGGAGGGGTTGACTCTTAATACGCATTTGCCCAGGCCTAACCTGAGAGTCTGCACCGTCCGTATGTAGAGTCAGAACTTTAATAGCTTCTTCTCTTTTCCTATAGAGGTACGACAATATCTTTTTAGTATAATTTCCTATACTATTGTTTGGCAGTATATATGCTAATTCATTAGTATTTCCTTTAATTCTTCTCAGAGCTTTCAGTATAGTAAGCATAGTGTTCTTCTCTTCCATGCTAGAGTCGTAGAAAATTTTATACTTCCTCCTCTTCACTTCTGTCTCCTCTCCGAAGACAGATTGTCATCTTCACTCACACGAATTCTGCAAACATCTCTCAGGCTACAAGTATCTCCTACTCCAGCGGGCAATTCAGAAACCACACTCAATTTAGCCCTAAGTACGTTCGGCCATCTCTTATGTAGTAACTCAATAAGTTCTTCTTCCTATAGCTCTTTTGTGAGTATTTGTTCTATATCATCTTCTCTATAGGTGGACATCGCCTGTGTGGCCTGCGTGATTAAAGTCACAGGCGCCGACGGCACGGTCAAAGCATTTAAGCCTTCATAAATCTTCTTGAGTTCCATTTCATGGGTGCCTATATACTTAGGCAAACCGGGTCCTATATGTTGCTTGAGTGCCGCCATCGTGAGTCCTAGTTGGTGAACCAGACTACCCAATGTCTCTGGCAAAGGATCCTCCTCATCTGTGGACCCTTGCCCCGCCCTCTTTTTTCCCTTAACGTCAGTTTTCTTGACGTGAGGTAACTTTTGTGCACTAGTGCTTTGCGTGGCTGTAGCTTCCAGCGAGAGCGATCCCCGTCTTCTCATGATGTGTCACTGAGTGATTAATAAAAATAAAATAAAATAAAAATAAAAAATAAAATAAAAAATAAAATAAAATAAAATTACATACTTCCCTCTCTATGTTTAACGCTATTTTAATGTCAAACTTTTTTCTGAGACTTTTTTGTACTACTGTAAAGCATTATGAGATTCTCAATGTTTTATTAAACACTTATCTAATATTAGTTTTTATTGAACTACTTTTACATCGTAGTAAAACTACTTTTTCAATATTGCTAAAAAAGGTAGGATTATTTTTCGTGCTGATTAACGCTTATAATCAGTTATGTTCATCGACAGTTCAGCTCTATATTTTATTTTAATTTTCAATCTATGAATAAAATATTTGACATAAAATTTCTGAATTCACAAGAAAATGATGAAGTTACATTACTTCACAGAATTACTACTCATTGATAAATTATGGGTGTAGTTCAAATCCGAGATGCAATGTATGCTAATTGAAGACAATTATTATTGTTATAAGAGTATGGTTTTTATATTGGAAGTTTTAACGTTACGATTTAAAAATTATCTAAGACATTAATAAATCTCGAGAAAACATTTTATAATGTACTAGCAGACGGCAGTGCTTCACTATTGCTAGATTTGAGTATACATATAGATTAAATGAACACAATAGATAAAAAACTAAACATTACGGAAGTTTACAAATTTAACCTTTTAATTTATAAAAGTCAGAATGTAAATAAATCCAACTGGCAATACAACAGCACTACCTATCGGATTTAATTTAAACCACTCTCTAAACCCAGTTGTCGGAGGAAAATAACTTTTTAACGAAAAGAGATATTGTTTCAAAATCGTCATAATTATTACTGAACATTAAGAAACTTACAAAAAATGATGAACTTCACAAAATTTAACCTTTCACTTTATAAAAGTCAAAATGTAAATTCGAGTAAATCCAATTGTCAAAACAGCACTATCTATCGGATTTAATTTAAACTACTCTCTAAACACAGTAGTCGGCCAAAAATACCCCTAAATTTCTTTCTACTGGTCAGATCGAGGATTTCAGTAGCTTTAAACCTTCTCCGGACAACGCAGACCATTCTGAAAAAATCCACGCGTAAATCGGTTCAGTAGTTTTTTTAGATTATTGCGGACGCAATATAAACATTGCCTTTAATATATATATATATATATATATATATATATATATATATATATATAGAAGAAGAAAGTCAGTTTGTATATTTGTTTGTTTTTTTCGTAAATATCTCGACACCGGTGGCACCTAGCGGGTTCACTTTTCGCAAAAATATTTCTTTTCACGAAACTAATATATATTCTGAATATGGACTAAATCGGACCATAAATGCATTTTTTCTAAATATCTCAACCCAGCGCCATCTAGTCGATTCATTTTTTTTCCAGAGGTATTTCTTTCCGTGTAAGTGGTATATATTCTGAATATGAACCAAATCCGAACTTAAATATAATTTTTCGATATATCTCGACCCCAGCGCCAAATTAGTTTGGTCTAGCGGGCCAAATTCGTTAGGGCCAGAAACCTTCGGGAAAAAAAAAAAAATTCGATTTTGAACTTTTTCTTAACAGCAGTAATCAATCAGCCCTCATTGAGAGCTTTTCAACGATGTATCATAAGCAGTACTTATTTTTATGGGTTCCAAAATAATAGCTAAATAAAATTTTAATTAATGAAATATTCGTACATCGTAAATCGGTTCGAACCCGACTTAATTTCCATGTTTAACTATTTTTTTTAATTTAAACATATTGATTTATTAATAATTGTTATACTCTGATTGTAAAAAGTGTATATGTAATTTAATAGGCGTACAAGGAAATCATGTGGTGTATGCATCAGATTTATAAATATATAAATCTATATATATATATATATATATATATAAGATTGTACAATTTAATATTTATTAAATGTACAATTTTAAACAAGATAAAGCTAACGGAGCTAAAGCTTTTCTTATGTGTTTTAAACAGTATAGGTATTTGCATTCAAATGTTACATGTAAATGTTATGCATTGTAATAATGTTGAATTGTAATCGTGCTCACTGAGATTGTACCTCATAATTATATGCGTGTGTATGCACTATAAGTGCGTAAAGTAAGCATTTCGACGTACACAATATATAAGAACGTGTTCAATTTGATGACATTAAAAATAAATTACGATTGTAATTAATATTACGAACTCATTGCTATGGTAGAAATTGATTTTAATTGTAGGACAAAATATTATTTCCTAACAACTGATAACCATAAAATCTGTTGATTTACCTTATTTTTCCAGTTTTTCTTATGGCTTTTATACATACAAAGCATATAAGGTCGAGAAACGTTAGTGAAGAGATAATTTTGTTTGAGAATACAGATGTTTACTAAACAATCAATTTCTACAGAGTGAAAGTATTTGTGCAGTCCAACACTGGTGAATTTTGATGAATTTAGCGTATCGATAGGGGGCAGAATGATCGCCTCAGTGAAAAATCAACGGAAAAACGCTTCAATCTCAACTATTCTCAGTATGCCTGGGATTATTGGCCATTGCATTCGATGAGATTATGCCATGAGACTTGTCTCATGTCAGACATTTTTTTATAGTATTAATATATTAGTATAATACTAATATATTATAATTATAATATATTTAATATATTACAAACTAATATAATACTATAATATACTAATATATTAGCAGTTTTGATAAATTTATACATTTATCAAATTAAAATATCTAACGAGTAAATTAGTAAAGTAATTTTAAAAAATTTTAAACCATATTTTGATTTTTGTATATTTACGTACAAAAATTTTAATTTGGTGTATATTCATAATTGTCAGATTATAAATAAATTTATAATTTTACGTTTTAATATGGTGTGTATACCAAACACATATTTAAAAAAATAACTAATTTTTACTATCAAAATTTTAAGAGTAACATAAACGAAAGAATTAGGCTATATAGTGAACTTTTCATTTTAAGAAACATGTAGAAAGGGTAAAAATCTTTTGTGAAATACCAGACGACATCTTTGAATTCTTAGCTGATATACAGATTCTACTATTACGTAGAATATTGGATATAAAGGATACTATATTAAAAATTCTCTCTTTCTTATCTTCTGGTACAAACATACAATTTAATAAACATTTTATGGTTACGGTATTCAAGTCACGTTAGGTAATAACAGATTCTTATATACGTCTTTCGTTCGTCTTATGATTGATTAATCCTGGTTACTTGAAGTTTGAAAAAAGTATGTAAAAATTTATAGGTGTATCAATCAATGTACACTCAATACACTCAAAAGAAATTTTCTTCAGTCATTAATCTTAATTTATTTGTGTTATCAGATGAGTTACATTAATCAATAAGTCTTCATGTACTTGATATGCATCACTGGAATCGTTGGCAAAGAATTTTTATAAATATAGATTACATAAAATTAAAATTAAACTGGAGTAAACAATTACAGGAAAATACAAAAAAAATTTATTCTACACGTTAAAAGGGACCTTATGGGATTTTTATTTATCACTACCAACTGTCCTATGGATTAGCAGTTCTTGTTCATAAATTTATATAGTTCTTAAAAGCAGCAATGAAAAATAAACGATGACCAAACTGAGTGGTTTAACTTAGAGAAAAGAGTAAGAAAACGGGCGACCTGTTAAAAAAAAAATGGTTTAATTATATTCTTCAAAGATATGATTAGCAATTCTCTAAAAGGATCATTATAAAAGGAGGGAAAATAAATGACATGGAGGTTCACAGATGGCATGTATTTTCAAAAATGATGCAGAGGATTTTTGATAGATGATTCAAAATTAGAATGCATTACAGTAGCAGAAGATATGAAAATGATATTAAGTAAACCAAAGTAGTGAGTACATAAGAAGTGGAAGTGATGGACAGCCCCAGCTGTGAGGGCCGATATGCCCTGGTCTGCTGGCTCCGATGATCAGCTGGGTACTCCATATTCGAAGTGTTACGCTTTCTGCTGTGAGGACGATCATCTGAACCTGACGTCTTTTAGGAGGTAGTCAAGATCAGAAACCCTGTGGGGGATCCCGTTGGAAACTCCCCATTTGAGGCATAAGGCACTCAAACGACTGAGACCCGGCCTCTTGGATGGAGTGGAAGGTTACAGCGTTGTAGGATCTGGAGTTTCCTCGCTGGGGGTTAGAGGCAGGCATAAAGTAAAATATCTAACCGCCGGTGTCGACCTGTCTTGCCGGATGTTCAGCTGATGGGCGGAATGGACCGTGAAAATTGAAGGACACTCCCTTGCACTGAGTTATACTTAACTATGGGTCCGGCGCTTGGGAGGGGGTATAAAAACATTAAAAAAAAATAAGTGAATGTATTCACAAATGAAGGAAGAAAAAAAAAAGAAAAACAATATATCCACTTAAAACAGATATGAGTATTTAGAATAACAGAAAAATAAATATTTCTCTAACAGAAAATTTAAAGGTGAAAACAAAAAATAAACAGAAATAACAATGAAAAGGAGGCATTTGATGTAAAGAAGCAGTTATTACGTATTAAGATTAGACGAAGAAGCGACTTGTGATGTGAAAATGAAAAAGTGAAAAAGAAAGGCTCGGAAGCGTTAGAAATTTTGGTATGAAGAAGAATAAATGAATAGGCAAAATAAAAAAAATAAGGTAAACGTACGACAGTGAACGAGAATAGAAATTTGATTAGAACAATTCAGAATAGGAAAAGAAAGCAAGTGGGACATAACATGAAACGAGAAGGGATGATTAAAACATTGTTAAAAAGATGTAAAAATGCAAACAATGTAAAAGACTAAAACTTATGGATGATCTAAATGGATATAAATGGAAGCTATCAAGAACTAATTAGATTAGAAATAAGCAAGGATTAAAGAAATGTGGAACAAATATTGCAATGGATCTAGCTCTAAACAGATATCTATGTGTTGATGAAATACAAGCTAAAAAATATTGGTTTGTTGTTAATTAAACAAAATAATAATGTTTAGTTGGTAGTTGAAGAAACTACCTTGAAGAAACTTTAACCTGCACAAGAATCCAACATATTAAAAATAATGTTTTTTTTTTCTTCAGTTCAGGGCTTAAAAAGAGATAAAAATAACTTTAGGACATATAAATTTATTTCAAATATAAAGATATCAAAACAAATAAATTGCGAGATCCTGTTAAAAGTTAGTTGATCGTTGTCTTTCTATAGTATCTTTGTTGATGAAGTCAACCGACCAATATTATTTATTCCGATCCTTCATAAAGCTAATAGCAAAAAGGAATCACAACACCATTTGTTCTTAACAGATGAAAAGGGTTTGTTTATTCTATGAGAAGAAAAATTATGGGAGAAGTGAATTGCGGTGAGATGTGGAATGAGTGTAACAGAGCCAGATTTATGACTAGCTGTCGTTTTACCGACCCCCCAGAACCAAAATACTCTTCCCCATACACGGACACAACACACACGGCTATTTATTGTTCTTCATTACACTATGGCCAGCCGCATCAATTTGCGCAAATGGAATTAGGTTTGTCTGCTCTTAGCCTCAGACACACACAAACATAAACAATACACATTCACCTCGATAGTAATAGTAAACATATATAATGGGGTCAGGTCAGGCTATTTCTTCATTGTTATCCGTCGGGTTACTTTGGGCTTTACAAATAACCAGAAGGGCGTACTTGACTGAGGATAAAACCACTGATAAATATCACACAGCACCGCAATCTAACTTTATTTTTAGTCATAAACAGAACGTGTGATTTCACGACCGAGCGCATAAAAATATATTGGCTAAATGAAAACCCGTAACTGAATTTCAGAAGTTATCAATATTACAACACACTTTTATTTTAGCTTTTTTATTTTTCATATTTATTAAACGATGAAAGCTTGTCATTTAGTTTAAAATGATTTTTTATAGTAAAATTACATACTGAAATTAATATACTTTGTCTAGAATCCAGGGCTTTTTAAAATATTTATAAAAACATAATAAAAAAATTCCATTTCGGCAATGAGGTATCAGGTTAGTGTTAAAATATTCCTGTTTTTCAAAAAAACAAAGTTTATAGAATATTTTGTTATGTATTATACTATTTAAAATCAAAGGACTGGTCATGGCAGATAACAATTTTTTTTTCCTAAAAAAAAAAAGGTTTTACTTTCACATGAAATAATTACTTAGTTTATAATTTATCAAATTATCTTGAATATAGTATGATTTTTTTTCACACATTTATTTTTAACACCAAAATCTGTGATTCTTATGTGTATTATCTGTTAATATTAGTTTAACTATAAACATTTTTATAAATTAAAAAGATGAGTAGAAAAACTAAAAAAAAAAAAAAATTACCAGCATCTTCTATTACAGTTTCACAGATATCCATAATTCTAATATTATTAGAAGTTTTTTTATTGGAAAGAACATTATACAATTTTAAGATAAAATCTTTATTTAGGGAGTGCTTAGTTATCATAGAGAATTTAGTTTAAGAAAATCGAACAAAAATAAAAATATTTTTAATTTATGAAATTTTCCCCAAATAAAAATTATTTATTTTATATGAAAGTTTGAATGCCAATGTACGTATACTTTGGCAGTACGTTTTTCTGACTTATATACAAAATTCGTTGGCTTGAGTATACGCAAGCTGAATGTTATATAACTTAAATATAATCCTGATGACGTTAAATTCCGGTCTGTCACAGTTTACTATGACGTCATCCCGTGAATGCAGACTGAAAATACTATTTATTATACATTAAAGTTATTGATACAAAAAATTCGAGCATTATTTTTTTAAATAAAACAGTTTAGAGTCAGACTTTATTTCTAAAACAAAATGTTTAATTAATTTTTATACTTTCACACAGTTATGTTTTTCTTAAAATTTATAGTTTGAATTATTATTTTATAACAGTTTAGAACAACAATCATCCATAAATACTTTTATAATTTCCCATTAGATTCGCCACACAATTTTATTTAAAAATCCATTATACTAAACTGCAAGTACAAGGTGTACAAAAAATAATATCGGGGTTTTGAAGATGGTTATCTCTTTTTTTCTGGGCGAAAAACGAACTGTCGTCATCAGCGTCCGGACAAATAATGTGTAAATATTATATAATAAACTACACTAACACAATAAAATTATCACCTGAAAAATGACAAACGGCATAATTAGCTGAAACACGTTTATTAAAATTCAAATATTTGAGTATAAACGGACGGCCCTAAGAATTCGTAAAACATAAGATAATATCATTTTATTATTCCCAAGCATGTTTCATTTGTTAGCCTGTAGTTTAAATTTGCGACGCAACGCCGCTTAACAGACATAATCCGCAAGGATGTGATATGCAGTTAGTTGGCAGTCGCAGGGAGTACAAACGGGTGCATCTATCTGAGTCATCAGAAATCCTAGTGTCAGCCTAGGCTGAGTTAGCCTAGCGTGCCCTATTCGCAAACGGTAAATAATTACCTCCTCTCGACGGTTATTGAGGAGCTCTATGGAGACACTGTTTTTAACTGGACGAAGTTTATTTTTGATGGTTAGCATTCCATTCACCCTGTCACTCACGATGAACCACCCACCCTCTTGAGAAAACAAACAAGATCGTTCGAAACAACGCGATTAGCGAAAGGAGGTGTGAAACAAGACTCTTTTTCCGCACTCTTAGCGCGCACTCATTATCTGAAATTCCAATATGTCTGGGGATCTAGTAGAAGTTCACAGTTTTATTACTTTGAGTTATTTAAGAAATAACTTTGAGTTATTCTCAGAAACAAAAGGGTGTCTGGAGTAGATGTCACCAATGGTCTGTAAGGCACTCGTGGAATCTGATCAGACTGTCGAAATGTTGGGCTAATTATATTTAAAGGCATTTCATAACACACAGCTCCGTAACGAAAACACTGACGATGCTGGGTAGGCCAAAAATGTATGTTCTGATGCCAGTATCTCATACCGACTAGAGTAATGAATCACAAATAAATAACTTTTACTACAGATTTTCCCTACAATGTTAAATATCCCATTTCGTCACGCGCCACACTTCCGCCGATATGAGTTCGCCCCTTATTTTAACCAGCATGTATGGAATAATGGAAAAGTCATCTACTTCAATCCTACACCACTAATGGGATAGATTAATAAATAGCGGAGGTACATACACAAAATCTTTCATAAAGCTAATAATAAAAAAAAATCCCATAGATCAGATCGGATGAGCTTGGAGGCCATTGCAAAGGAAGTTTGTCATCGGCTCCATGTCGTTTGATCCAGCGATCGGGGAAAACGTCATTCAACTGATCCCATACACATGTTGGTAAGGAGACAACCATCATGTCGTCAAATAAATATTCTTTGGCCCAACTCGCTGTTTAGACAAATCAAAATAATCAACTACAGTTACGCTTGTTTTATCGATAAAGAACGGCTCATAAACTTCCTTTTTGGGATACTGCGGAGAAAATATTAAATTATAGCTACTCCCTTTCGCACTATAAGAGTTTAATGGGGATTTTCTGACCTCCCAGGTTTGAACTTTATGTGTCTTATATTTCCATTAAGATGAAATGTTTACTCACCATTAAACATAATACACTAAAGAAAGTCGTCGTCATCATCATCATCATCATCATCATCATCATCATCATCATCATCATCATCATCATCATGCTTGTAACAATTCGATTGCGAAGTCGGCACGCACAGCGTAGGCGGTAGGCTTCAAAGCCTGTAACAACTGTAAATGATATTGATGCATAGTAAGCATTTCCACATATTAATTTCTTAAAGCTATGTTTAAATTTTGGACTTATGAACTTTTATGTTCTTAACATGCTACTGTTGTCGCGTTATTTAAAAAAAATGTATCGGTTATCATTCCATCTTTAATAGATTCAATTTTAAGTTATTAATTCCTTTTTCGGATTTATTATTTTTTTAAAACAAATTTTTTCTCGTAGAGAAACTCTGCTATAAATTCTTCTCTAGTATAGACTAGTTTTGAGATTATACATTTATTTCTGATTACTTCGCTTTCATTTTTTGTGTTCTTTCTCATATTTAACGACGTTAATCTACTAGGAATAATAGAAAGTTAGTATAGGAAGAGAGACTAGATGAAGTACTAATAAATTACATGTAATACTTATGATATTTATTTTACTATGACATTTCGCTGAAAAATATGTAAATTTTTTTTAATGGGATTTCAGATATTTGGCTGGAAATTTAAATCAGATTTTAGATCACGTTTATGGGAGGGCTTCGTCTCCCATTGTCTTATTTACTGACGTGCGTTATTGGTTAAAAACAAACTTAACTCAATAAATAATTGAGTACATCGAATTTTTTTTTAGTTAATAAGGCTAATAACTGCAAATATAATTCCAGTTTTAATACACTATGTAATGTATTAGTGTAGTTTTAAACAGCGCATATCTCAGTTTCCGTTATAATTACACATTTGCTACTCAAAGTTTCTTTTCTCTGTTGCGCATGAATGTCCCTTTTATCCTATTAAATAATGACTGGTTAATTATCAGCCTCATATAAGATTAAGTGTATAAGGCTATTAAAAATTAGAAAAAAAATAAAATGGCTGGTTAATTAATTTTTTTCACCTAATTTAGCTGAATAACAGATTTTAAACAAGCAATATTAATTTGCATTTTGAAAATATTAAGTTATATTTTAAACAAAGAAAAAATAGAAATAGACAATCCCGCAAAATTATAGCAATTGTTCCAGAATATTATTTACAATCTTTTCCTTTTAAATGAGAAAACTTAAAGAAAATTAGTATTATTAGATTTGATATTAAAAAAGTTATTATTTGCTACAATAATGATTTCTAGTAAATCAGCATAAATAAACAGAATTATTTACAGTAGTAAAACCAGAAAATAAGTACGCTTAAACTGGAACCTATTGGTAAACGCAAAAAAACCGCAAAAACATATACGATGTATATTTATAGCGTGTTGACAGAAAAAAAGTAATCAATGATAAATTATAGGTAATATTAATTAAAAAAGTAGTAATAGTTTCATAAATTTACTAAGTGAACGGAGTTCATAATTAGATAATTTTTAATTTCAGATTTAAATAAAATAATAAGGATTTTATTAGAAAAAAAATTACAGTACACATCATGTAAGCCATTCCCAACTGAGAATTACGTAAATGTTTTACTGTTTTTAATTTAATAAAAAAAGCATTCATAGAATTTACGTTAATAATTTAAGATTTATTTTATGAATCTATTTTTAAAAGCCTAAAGTAATAACCCAAAGTAAAGCCTAAACTAATAACCCATACAGAAACCATACATTGCACGAAATGATTTTAATACAAAAGACGATAACTTGAATTTTTAAGAATGTTAATTTTTTTGTAAAAACCTGGATTTGAAAAAAAATGAGAGAAATATTTCAATTCTCAAAATCTGAATGTCATTTAAAACAGAATAATATTAATTTAAAATCCCACCGAGTTAGTCTAGTGGTAAACGCATCTTCTCAAATCAGCTGATTTTGAAGTCGAGAGTTTCAACGTTCAAATCCTAGTAAAGGCAGTTACTTTTATACGGATTTAAATACTAGATCGTGGATGCCGGTGTTCTTTGGTGGTTGGGTTTCAATTAACCACACATCTCAGAAATGGTCGACCTGAGACTGTACAGGATTGCAGCTCACTTACACTCATAAATATTATCCTCATTAATCCTCTGAAGTAATACCTAACGGTGATTCCCGAAAGCTAAAATGGAAAAAAGGTAATTTAAAAGAATTTTTACTGTTTTAATCTTCAATTGTTTTCAGTTTAAGTTATTATTTTCAGAATTGGATCACAATTTAAAAAGTTAAAAAGTAATAATTTATAATCAAGATTTTTATTCTTCGAAACAAGTTAAAATTCTTATTAAAAAAAAATTATTCGATGTTTTGCATTTTTAAATCGTAAAAAACTATATTATCGGTTTTAAAAAAAAATAATAATGATAATACCAAATTATATTTCACATTAATTTAATTCAATTATTAGTAGTTGTAACAAAGTATGTAGTATTAATATGTTGTGTGCACAATTCTACAAGGTAGTAGGGATATATTTCATCATAATAGTCCGCGAAATTCGTTCCTTACACAGAATTTATTAAATTCTTTAGAGTAAGTTATTGCATAAAGGATTAATAAAAAGTAAAATATTGTGTCATCAAAAATGTGAATCTATATTAATAGAATCAAGTGTTCATGGTGGAAATGAAATTTTTGACGGGTTTAACGATTTTCTTTTATATTCTTAACATATATGAGATGACTACTATCCGCTCTTTAAACGGGAAAATACTGAGTTTTTCAGCTTCTTCTTTTCTACTTCTTCTGTCGTTTGGAATTCAATAACAAAATTACATTACATTATATTAATTATTATTATATTGGAAATCGATATGGAATTTGTATAGTCAATTTGAAATTTTATCTATAAATGGAATCTAAAAATGGCTATTCGATTATAAGGTTTTATTCTTTACATCAGTGACCCCAAACTGAATTGCGACGCCCCGGGGAGCCGCGGCCTCTTCAAAGGGGCGCCGTGAAATATTGTAAAAGCTTCATAATTAATTGAACCAAGACATTTTAATTATTAATTTAATGTTAATAAAGTAAAAATTAATGATGATACAATAGTTATATTTACTTTTATCTCTTACTTACGACTACTCATACTTTTATTTAGGGAAGGAAAAATTTTAATTGAAAAAGAGCGCTGCAACTCGGTAAAGTTTGGGAACCACTACTTTACATGATACATTTGTATAAAATTTCCAGCTATTTTCGAATATATACTGGAAATACAAAACTATTTTTTCCAGTTTAATTTTTTTAATCTTCTAGATGATTAAAAGAGAATTTATGCCTGTCTCTTTGTATTATTTCATAAACTAATATCTGTACTGAATTATAATTTTCCATTTAACGTGTTAAAAACAAATCCAGAATTGAGGCGATCAATGCTTATCGTTTTTTCACACTTATTTCAGGTCGTTAGTTGAATAATCTCGCACAGACGCTAATCTCGCTTCGTTTTCTCACTGCTGTCCTTTTCTTCATTTTCCCAACATGACTTTCTTTCATCACAAGTAATTTTTTTTACTTTTTGAATTCAGGACTAAACCCAAACTTAAAAGTAGGATACCTACTCATTTTTCTATAATTATATTATGTGAAAGGTGCTAAACCACGATCGTTAATTCTCTACGTTTACAACAATTTTAAAATTACAAATAAGTTTTCATCCCATTTACACTGTCGTTAATCTGAACAATTGTTAATCTGTAATCTACAGGATATCTTTTATTTTCGTAGGTTCAACATTTAATCAATTAGGTATTCCTTCAAAGACAGAATCAGCTTCAAATAGATCCCAGGGTTACTAACAACCCATACCTGAGTATATAATACTCAGATTATAATACTCAGGATGGACCAAACCGGCAAAATGGTCAACGAAATCTGCGATGGATGAAGAAGAAATCTCAAAGATGCAGTGGACGAAAGAGCTAGAGCCTGGTCTCTGAATATATAGAAGAGTAGCAATATATGGATAGTAAATAGAGACAACGTATAGTGAGTTAGTTCATGTGTTAATGAGAGAATTTTAGTTTTAAGAATGAAGGAGGATGGGAGAAATATGACTGTGATGGCTGCTTTTGCTTCAGAACAAGGCAGAATGCTTGAGACAGAGAAGTTTTGTAACTTGTTACTAAAAATAAGCATTCGTTCTTCTCCAATATGGATTAAAGAATTGCGCTTTCAAAGATGGTTAAAACGGATGTCCAATATCATTTTTAACAAATATTGTTGAAGTTGTTTATATAGCTGAATTTTAATTTTTTCACAACTAGATCGCAAAACAATCTCCGCTGATCTCCGTGGTGGAGTGACAGCGTCTCGGGGGTTTCATCCGAAAGTCCCGGGCTTGAATCCCGATCAGACATAGCATTTATCATACGCAATAAAATAAAATTAAAAGTGATGTTCTAAATTTAAAGTTTATATCTATCTATAGTTTGCATAATTTAGTAAGGATCTCTTCTCACCCCTATTGGTGGGTGAGAAAAAATTGTGCATTAACCGTAACGTATTACTTAAAATCATACAATTCCAGTTGCATTCTGGAAACAAATTTAAAATCATATTTAATTCAACCGTTGGATATGTTAATGAAAATACTGCTGTTTATTTTTAATAAGGATTGATTTGGAATAAATATATCAAAATTTCACTTCCGTAAATTTTTCAGGAAAAGGAAGAATTAATCATGAGTGATCCAGTTACGATGTCTTACTCGCTTAAATACTTAGATTGCTTTGCCCCCTGTAGAGTTTGGGGTCTTCCACCAGATTCCTCCCCAGTCAGCGTGTAGAGGATGGCGTACCAGATATTTGGGTACCGAGGAAATAAAATACTCGGGACGGAACAAACCGGTAAAATGGTCAACGAAATCTACGACGGATGAAGAAGAGATTCCAAAGGTGCAGTGGACGGAGGAGCTAGAACCTGGGTTCTGAATGAAACCTGAAGTACGTTCGGATGCTCCAAGGTGGCACCCCCACTATTGGCCTTACTTCAACAACGCTCGAAACGCAGAGGCCGAACGAATCTTTTATTTCGCTAATAATTACACTAACAATTAATTTTCTTGTGTAACCTAAAGTTTTTAAACCACATAATGTTGGAAAGATAAATAAAATTAAACGTTTTAAAAAACCCACGATGAAAAACCTTAAAAAACGTGAAATAATGCTGTATTTTTACCTTATAATAATCCTCTGAGACATTGTCATATTGGTTTTAAGACAATGACATTTAAGATTTTGATTGACCGTCGTACGTGACTGTGATGATCACAAAAGCTTATCTGTGCACTCCCGCCGGAACTCGGTCTGCTTAGCGTGGGGGTTCATGAGTCCCCGTGCCTTAACCTCTTCTCCGGAGTGCCCCATTTGAGGCAGCGATATTAAGTCCGAGTTCCGGCTTCCTGGGTGAGGCCCTGAAACGACATATTCGGTCCTGCTTATTCCGCCCTGGAGGTACGAAGAAAAAGATCCTGCCGGCTCGCATGACAGCGAATCGAACTGTCATGCTTGAAGGGATCTCCCGGGGCTGTGTTATGCTCTATTGTGGGTCAGGATTCGAGAGGAAAATTGATGAAGTAGAGGTTTAGTTGGTAGGGCAGAGCTATTCATATGCACATTAACAAGACATATTTCTCAAAAATCAAGGGAAGATGAAATCAGACCGGCATTAAAAGTACAAAATTAATATAAAAAAAGAAGTATTATAAAAAGTCAACAGTTATACGTAACTATGTTACGAAATAAAAATGTTAAAAATACGAGAAAATGAATGAAATCGGCAATTTTTTAGGGATTAGTTGATAAATATTTAATAAGATATTGAAAGAATTAAAAATGTACTTCAAGTTTATAAAATAATTAATTTTATGTTTTAAAAAATGAGTAGTATTATATCTGTAAAGTAATATAATTAAATTTTTCAATAAAGTAAACGGTAGATGATTTTTAAGATTATGCTGTTGAAAACATAAACTGAAGCGTAGAAGGTTCTTTCTCGAAGCATTAACTACAAAATAATTGTGCTCTGTAAATTATTAGTTGTATGAAATATAAAAATATTAGTCATATTTTTATACAACTTATTGTTTTTATATTTAAGGCATGTATATAATTCTTTCAACAAAGATTCTATATTTCTAAACACAGATGTATGAAAATTTAAGAGCACCAAGAGGGATCTGATAGCCTACTTGTATACTTTAAATACTTTGTTCACATATTTTTATGTATTTCAAACATGCAATATTATGTTTTAGACAGGAATTTACATAGTTATAGTATATATTTGATAACAATTTTACGATTGTTAATTGATTAAGAAGTTTCTAAATGTATTATTTTCATGAAACATAAAGCCACATAATATTAGGAAGTTTATTTTAATCAAGACTGTAGCTAATCAGTCAACGAAAACAATAAATTTCTAAAGAGGGTAACTTTTACTTTACTCATTCTGATTTTAATTTATAATGAAAATCATAATTATTAAATTATATTATTTAAAATAAAAAATATGAAGCTGCATCCACCCAAAGGAATTTGATGTGGAGCCGATGAAAGAGATAATTTAAAAAGTAAAAAAAAATTACAAAAATACATTTGATTATATATAAAAAATTATTTAAAAAAAAAGTTTTTATTTAACGAATATTAATATTAACATTAATGAAGAAAACAAATTAGAAAAACCTCTAAAAAATAAAAAATAAATTATATAAATATCTAATAAATAACCAATAAATAAAAAATAAATAAATGTAATAATTACTCAATTTTAAAATTAAAAGTAATGAAAATATTTAGTTAAATAAAAGCGTGGCGCAGTTTTTATAATTTATTTAAAACAACATAACTTTATTTTTTCAATTAATCTTCATTTTCATTTTCAATAACGACGCGAGGAGGCGGAAAGGTCTGCTGGAACCTCTCCAGTTGAGACTGACTAGCTACAAGTAACAATCTGGGAAAATGCACCCACTCGCTTACTTTGAACGTCTTCTCACATATTTGAAGTTCATCTTCGAATTCTGGTGGTAATCTAAGCCAAATTGAAAGCACTTTTTCCGCTAAAAGTTTCATTTTAATTAATTATGAATTTTATAATTTTTTATTTAATGAATTCATAATTACGATTACAATTATAATAATGATAATAATTTTTCAGATTACCCTCAGAATGTAATAACTTTGTGCAAGATTTCTAAATTTAATTTTTATTTTTAATCTTATTAATTCTTAAAGGTCATCTCGGTGCAAATTTGAACCATCAAAGAATTAAAACTTGAGTTATTTTATTACAGATAAATAAAGTATAGACATATACTAAACAACCTCATTAAATAAAAATATATTTTAAAATACAGCAAATGTCTACAAATACTTGTCTACAAAAAACATTGTTATAAAAACTGCGCCACGCTTTTATTTAACTAAATATTTTCATTTCTTTTAGTTTTACAATTTAATAATTATTACATTTATTTATTTTTTATTTACTTGTTATTTATTAGATATTTATATAATTTATTTTTTACTTTTCAGTGCATTTTTATATTTTTTAATATATATATTATTTTGTTTAAAATTCTCAATTTGATTTAATTCTTATTTTTTTACTTTTTAGAAGGTTTTTCTAATTTGTTTTCTTTTTTTATTAATGTTAATATTAATATTAGTTAAATAAAAGCTTTTTTAAAAAATAATTTTTTATATGTAATCAAATATATTTTTGTATTTTTTTAAGAGTAAAAATAAAAGCTTTTAAAAAAGTAAAAATATTTATTTTTACACATCGAAGTTACACACGTGTACCAAATTTCAATCATTTTCATACGATAGTTCATGAGAAACGAAAATTTTCAACTAAATGCATGAATTTAGCGTAGGGGTAGCGCGTGGTGCCGTGGGGAAAGGTAATATCAAATTCCGACACCGTAGTGCCGTATTGTCATCAAAGTTACTTACGTGTACCAAATTTCATTGATTTTCATACGATAGATCAAAAGATATAGCAGTTGCAAGATTTGATTATTCCTAAAGCGAGTTAAATAAAAGCTTTTAATAATGAATGTAAAAATCGATGTAATACTGTAATATTGAAAGGGTGAAGTACCGGATTACCTGAACAGAAGAAGAAGGTTCATTTCTATAATTATGCAACTAATAACACAAAATATGTAATTGGTTTTTAGTTTATAATAAACTAAAATAAAAAAAAGATAGCGACAGTTAATATATCTTAGATAATTAATTCTGGAATTTTATTACGTTTTTCCAGTTCATAATTTTAAATTTTACGCGCGTTTAAATGATCATAAATAAACAAAAAATAAATTATGAGGTATTCAGTGTAATTATAAAACTGATGCTGGTAGTGAGTGACTATTGAATTTTTATTACAAAGAGAGGGTCACAAAAAGGTTACATGTCCAGTGAGGCAAAACATTGCTTCCTGAATAATGAAATTCCAGACCTCGTTTTGTGTTTCCTAAAGGATTGATGACGTACTAAATTGCACGTCGCAGTGAAATTTAATAAACTTACATACAGTAACAAGTTGTAATATTACTATGGACTCAAAGTAACAATATATGAACGTGTAAAGATTCATTTACACAAACACATATTTATTGCATAGGGTAGCGCATGAGGTCAGATATAATTCTTGTTGTATTTAACATCTATTATTCATTGCTACTGCAGAACTGTTTATTAAATCTGATATGGAAAAAACACTAAACAACGTTTACTACAAATTTAAGTTTAAAATTTATGGTAGTTTTTTCACTAAATATAATTGTTTTAATTTTAGTAGAATTATTTTGTATGAACCAAAACATTTTATACACGAGTATATTCACATTGTAATATATATCATGTAAAGATTATACTTACAATAAACACATAATCTTTTGTAATGGCAATATATATATATATATATATATATATATATATGTAGAATCCGCGTTACATGTTTAAAGTGGGGCCGACATTTTGAAATAAACAAAACAGGTTAAATAAAGGAATTTTTTTCAGGTTAAATAAAGGAATGGGTGCCGACATGAACGTCATACAGTTTCAATTTATTTTACTAAATATTTTTTCCGCTGCTACCATTTGTTTCTTTAATTATTTAATGACCTTCGTATCCTAACCTCATAAAATAATTAATATCGGTGACATACTCTACTTCTCAACGATTAAAAATTAATATAAAGTATTTTGCTGATAAATATGTCCCTTACATTTAATTAATTTACACATATCTATTTATACTAGCTCCTATACATTCATCACACATATCATAAAAATTATTTAAAACTGTTGATTAATGAAAACGATATAAGCTCTAGGTATAAGTCAAATAGACTCGACTCTGAATTTGGTGATACTTTGTGACTTGACATGATTATTAAAGAGTTATGCAAAATAGGAAACATTTTACATACGTAATTAGAAAAAATAATATTTTTGCCGCAAATCATGTACAGTATTAAGTAATAAGCATTTTATTTACCCGCTAGAATTTCGAATTTTTGAAAGTAATTTTATATATTTGTTTAAAATCTTGTAAGTGAAGTATATTATTTTTGTGTTTGTTCTCCTGCTCCCCTGGGCAGGCTCAACAATCAAGTATTCCCCAGCCCAGGGGAGGGTCCTTGCGACTCTAATGAGCCTCCTCGCCTACCGGCAGTACGTCCGGCATGGCTCACCAGTTCCAAATCATTTCCTTATTTTCATCTGTTCTCTGCCTGTAACCGCTAAGGTCAGGGAGACCGGGCCCGGCTATGCCGTTCGCGGGCCCTGCTCCAGCTGTGAAAGATGTTAACTTAACTTTGTTGACCTCTATCTTGGAAACCCACCGGGTTGGTCTAGTGGTGAACTAGTCATCGCAAAATAACTGATTTCGAAGTCGAGAGTTCTAAGGTTCAAATTCTAGTAAAGGCAGTTGTTACTTTTATATAGATTTGAATATTAATTTGCGCCTACCAGTATTCTTTGGTGGTAGAGTTTCAATTAACCACACATCTCAAGAATGGTTGTCCTGAGACTGTACAAGACTACACATCTACATTCATACATATAATCCTCATTCATCCTCTGAAGTAATACTTTACGTTTGTTTTGCTAAATAAAAAAATAAAAAACTTATGTTGGAGCCGAGATGAGTTTGGATCACAATTATCTTATTAAATTGCTAAAAACGCGAGTGAAACAATGAAGTTTAGTATCGATAGTAAAGTCACTGAGATTGAGGAAGTCATTGAAAACAACAAATATTCAGTATAGTTTGGAAGCGTAATTAAAATCTGAAACTGGGATTAAAACTGTTGGTAGAAAAATTAAATACAATTAACCAAGTTTGAAAAGATACGAAGGTTGTTATAAGACAGGCGTTAAAAATTTGCAAAACAGATGAAATTTTGAAATTGATGGTGAAGATCATCGTTTGAAGAAAAGTGAAAAAAAACGAAATGTAAAAATATGGAATAATAGTAAGCTGAGGAAAATAAGATAAGCGAAAGAGAAGTAAGCAAGAAAAAATCTGAAGAAATAGAGGTGATTCAACTGAAATATTATATTTTCAATAGCCATCAAAAGAGTAAGAGAAGTTACAGGAAGTTATCGGTTTGAACTTATCTGTTGCTTTATGGATGTTGGTGGAAGACCGATTATCAGTAAGGGAAAATTAAAAGATATCTGGAAAAATCACATACAACAAAATTTAACGATAAAAGACTAGATAACCGAAAAGTAAAATTGAGCCTGAAATACTTATTCTGATAAAAGAAGGTAAAAGTAATAATGAAGTAATTGAAGGATTGTAAAGCCATGAGAACGGATAATTTACAAGCTGAAATATTCGAACAATTAGATAAAAGTGGATGAAGTTAATAACTATGTATTTAACCATAGATATGGAGTTATGGATGGATGGATAAGTCTGAGTTAATTGTATTGCATAAAAACTTGTTAAGAAATGTGACAGTATCATCTGTGTAATTCAACACATTTGAAATTATTTCAAGATCATATATCTCAAATATATAAGCACTGCATAGAAGAGTTAGCTTCCATAAAATAAAGTTTTATTGAAGTTTTAGGAACGAGAAAGGCTTTATTTAGTTTCGAAGTTTTAGTTTGAGATGTACAAATCTGAATTATGATATATATCGTAGAAGAAGTGAAATAGCCGAGTATATATATATATATACGGATATTTAATTTCACTGGTTATCCAAATTCATTTGATAGAGTATATCATGAGAGACTGGTAACAAATACTGCAATAAATGGGAAAGGTTTTGAGAGTTTATTTGAGCCAAGAAGTGTGAGTACGAAAAGAGGTTGAAACAATTGAAACTGTTAAAATTTTGCGAGGGATGAGGCAGGACTTTAAATTCTATTCTGATATGATATTTAGAGAAACCTCTCATGATGACGAAGATGGGATCAGGCTGAATAGAGAGGTATAAAATAATGAAGCAGTGATTTTTGGTGATAATATGACGAGTTTGCAACAATTAATGAAGAGTGTAGCAGAAAGTAGTAAAAAATATAGTTATAGTAGACATTTTGTCAACAAAAAATTTCGGTCATTAGGTATACGGATTTACCAAATTGCCAACTTACAGAAGTAACCATTGGGTTAAAAAGGTAAGCAGGCGTTTATATCTGAGAATAGCCGTCATTGGAAATTTTATCATGATGTAGAAATATTATTAATTAGAGAATGTTAGGAGTGTAAATGTTTGCGTTTTATAAGTTATCACTTGACATCGGTTAGAAAAATGAGATTGGTAAGCTATTAAATAATTTCTATTTTCTTATATAAAGTGGAACTATTAGCACTAACAAAAGTAACTACAAAAAGGTTTTAAGTATTTGAGATGTGAATAAATCGAAGAATATTAAGAATTTCATAGATAAAACGTCTAGTAAACGGTGAAATAATACAAAGAATGGCAAAAGAATTAGAAATAAATACTGAATATAAATAAAATAAAGAATAAATAAATACTGTTGTTATATAAAGGGAACTGCAGTACTTACGCCACATTACGCGAAACAATGAAAAGTATTATCTTTTACAAAATATCCCGCAAACTTGTGTAACTGGATGGAGAGGTATTGGTAGTAAAATGATACCCTGGTTTAAGAACCTTTAACTATGGTTTTCGATGTATTTTATTGATGATTGTGAAGGAGCAATGGATAACCTGAGAATAACTATGATTATTGTTAATGTTTGGAACGGATATTCACAAGAAAATAAAATAAGAAATAAGGTAGAGTAGGAATTTGCATTCACTTTGAATGACTGAAATAAATACATATATCTTAAATATTGTTTATTTAATATCATGTCTTATTTGAAAATATTATTATGCGACTAGTAACTCTTCTTTTTTTTTTTGCGATTGTACCAGGTGGAGACCGGACCCGCTTTCTAAGCATAACGCAGTCCCCACCCTGCAAGAGGTGGTGCGGCCGAATAATTTTCATCCACACAATGGCAAATTATTGTGCAGTACAATTTTCATATACTGAACAATGTTATGCTCCACACTTTTATCCCCCTTACATGGAATAATGAAGAACGAGAAGCAGAAACATATTATACACCCATTACAATCTTACACAATAGCATTACCACAACACGAATTACTGTAGCAACCGAAGTATACATCACACACACACACACACACACACACACACACACACACATATATATATATATATATAATAATAATAATTTTTTTTTTATTATCGTAGCACGATAAAACGAACACGCAGAAGCATTAGATTGCGTAATACAACCAACACCAACACTAGTAATCTATCTCTATCTAACCTAAACATTAAAATTCTTACAAATTCTCTGTATTATCTTTTAATTTATGAAAAAATGAAAAGAAATTTTAATAAGTTTGGACTTAGGTTTCTTTCACTTTAAAATACTCTTTACATATTTATATTTTGTTATTATCATTTAAGTGTTGGAGCTTTAATGTATTTATACGATATTTAAGTTTAAATATCTTCGGCTTCGATCCGATTCTTTCGGATATTTACAGTACCCTAAGCTCATTTCGTATGCATTCGGCTGCTGACGATTCAGCGGCTCCTGACGACATCAGTCGGCTCCTGACAGTTCACACGGTTCCTTTCGGATAAACTCGGCTCCTGACGAACCAGTGGTTACAGCATCATTAATTATTCATACAGTCATTCATTATTCATTATTCAGTCGTCACTTTTGTTCAGTTTCAGCAATTCCCAGTTACAGCCATTCGTCTACGAATAGCAAACGCATTATTCTTGTATAATCGCAGTTACAACTATTATTGTAAATAACTCTCGTTTCTCGTTTACTTGTGATTAAGTTTTTGACAGAGATTCACCCAACTCCCAAATGTAGGGTCTTGATGAAACTTATAAATTTATAAACTTAAAAAATTTCGAAAATATTAATTTATGAATTTCAATCACTATCATTTTTACTGGTGTGTTTTCAAGATAAGATTTTCCTTTGTTGGTACAATTTTTTTTTAAATGTATGAACATACTCATATGTAAAATAGAGTATGTTTTTTACTTATTTGTAATAATTTAAATTTTTTTCTTCAAGATATTTTCAATAACCAAAAGTTGTTTTATGAATAGTTTAGAAACATTATTATTTTTCTTTAGTGAGATTGTTCAGTTTTTAGGTTCATCTTTTAGATTTTGTCTTTTAACTGTAATCGGAGATTTATATTGTTTCTTCAGTCTTCCCTGTAATCCAAGAGTTCGTCTTTGTGAAATATTATACAGGTAAAAAAATCAATAATGTAAGGAATTCTTTATGATAAAAAACTTTCAGTAACTTTTCCTCTTTTTTCTTAATTATCTTCGAATACATTGATAAGTGAATGTTTTATGTTTTCAAATTTTTATGTAATTTTGAAAATAATTAGTAGGATAAAAAAGGAAAAAAAGCAAATTTCCTATCTTAAAATTAATCATTTTTAGTATAATAATCTTTGTAAACAAAAGTTTACTTAATTGTTTTTAAATAAAAGTAAACCGAGGCATGGCAAACAAGAAAGACCGAGTCCCGGCTGCCTGCGCGGGGCCTTGTGCCCTTCCGAGGTAGTTTGAGGCGATGGTACCCCTTGGAGCTGAGCTTATGCTTAGTCGCGGATCCGGCTCCAAGGGGCGGGGAAATCGAAGGAAAATAAAATAAAAAATAAAAGTAAACTGACATTTTTAAAGCCTAAAATAAAACAATGAAATATTTACTAATAAATAATTTTTTATTCCTTTATCAACAGATCTAAAATTTAAAAATTAAATAATAATAAAGGGAACCTCTCATTCTTTTCTTATCAGTTTTTCATTATTATTCCAATATCAAAGTAGTGGACTAGTAGCGTTTCAGTTGTTTATTCGGATTGTCTCTGAGTTCGAATCCTGATGAGGTATGGTTTTTTACACGCTATAAATACGTCCATATTGTTTTACTTCGCACCAGATTTAAGCTTATACAAAAATTTCCATAAAAAAATTACGAATAATTAAATATTTTTCAAAATTATTGTTTTATTTCTAACAAAGAGAGTATTTTACAGCTTATAGCCTAGAAGTTAAAACCGATTTTCTTGAAAACATTTTCTTCTTTGTAAAATATATATTCATACATTTTGTATTGATTAATGTCGTAAGTTTATAAGAGCACTTCAATGTTTGATATTATTCTTACTGGAATAATATTAAACATATTAATTTAACGAATTAATTTTTATTTTAATTAATTTATTACAAAACATTAATCTTACTTACAATGCCTTCGTATTTATTTAAATTTTACTCGTAGTTGGTTCCAAGTTTAACCCTGCACTAGCATATCAAGGATTTTTTTGTCTTCAGTCATCTGACTGGTTTGATGCAGCTCTCCAAGGATTTAACCAACCCATTTTAAAAAAATTCAGAGGTTTGTGCGTCACCTATTTTTAAGTAATTAAGTGTATCATATTTAACTGAGTTAAAATACTGTAAAATTTTACTATTTTTTTCTTTTATTGAAATTACAAATTATATAAAGTAAATTGTATTACATTCTGTAAAGTTATGTTGACTTAAAAAATAACTTATGAAAATAAAATCAAGTGAATAAATTTTTTGGGTCTTTTAATCAAGATTTTAATTTAAAATTAAACAATTCAACTCTGTAAAAATAGTAACATTAATAATTGTTTACTTTTTTTATGGGGAGGAGAGTAACTGATGAATGTAACTCTTTTAATTTTAATATCATTAGTAAATATACATTATAACGAAACATTCTAATAAATATTATATAATAAAACAATAATGAATAGATTAAAAATCAATTTGAATTTTCATATAGATTTATTTTAAATAATATATATTAATAATAAAAATAAAAAAATATTTATTATTTTCTTCAAATCTAAATAAACAAAAATTGATTGTCATAGACATTATTTTGAAATATTATATATATATATATATATATATATATATATATATATATATTAATTAAAAGTAATTGAGTAAAAAATATAAATACATACATTTACGCGTGTATGAACACAAGTACACGTTAATATCCAAAGTTCACACACACACAAATTATATAATTTACATACACACACACACACACACATATGTGTATATATATATATATATATATATATATAGTTCAAATTATCATTTTTGCAGCTGTATTTGCTTGATCAATTTGTAATTCAGCATTGCAAATGTGACATAGACTGTAGTGCCATTCGTAAGCGAAGTGAGAGATTTATTTATTTATAGAATTACATTAAAGCATGAAAACGGCTTTATATTTCAAAACTGAAGAATACTAGCAGGAAGAAACAAGTACGGGTCTTATGTAGTTAAAAAATCACTACTTTATGATGTGTTTGAAATTTTTGTCCGCCATCTTGGATCCGCTACACTGAATTAAAACGTTTTTCTTAAAATAGGTAGGTTGGCATGTGATACATGATTTTAATGTAAAGTTTTACGAGAAAAACGATAGCGAAAAGCGTTTCTTAATGAATGCCTTCGTTTTTGAGTTACTTTTAAGGTATCAAAGTTGTAAAAAAAAAAAGTTACGGTAATAACAAATCGAAGTAAAATTTCGAAGTAACGTGTTTATCACTTATTACTTTCAAATTAAATCCAACAGCAAACTTTAAACAGTAAATGAATAATGACCCAAAGACTAATTAATAACGGCATTAATCGAGAAACAATTTTCCACGTCGTTTATCTCTTGGGTATAAACAACATAGATGAATTAATATAAAAATAAAATAATTAATTTATTATCCATATTATTTACGTGTCATTTATTTTCTTAGTAGAAGTAAAAGAATAATTAACAACTGCATAATCTAACAAATTTAATCTATTTAATACCATGCGACTGCCTGTAATTTTTTTATACTCTAGTCTACGATCTAATACAATATAATAATACTTTAAGAGATAGAAATCACCCACCGTCTTTCACAGTATTCATACTATTACATAAAAAAAAATCACACTCATTTCTTCATATTCAAGCTCAAAACTATTTAGCTTATCAGAAAATATAATAATTTTTTATTTATGTAAGTTCTCGATAAAATTCTGTTAAACTAAAAGTTGAGTAACAAAACACCAATATTGAAATTGAATTTGAATCATAAAACGATGGAGAAAGGTGGACCCGAGTCGTGTACTAGAATACAATCGTTATTTATTGTATATTGTCGAAATTTAGAATTTTCATACAAAATCTTTTTCAGCTCTCTTGCTGCCCCAAATTGAATTTTTTTTAAAATGGTGGAAAACGTACCATTTTGTTTTCAAAGAAAAATCTAAGTAGCAGTTTTCACGGCTGTAACACCTTTGATATAGATTTCTTTAATTAATATAATAAAGATTTCTTAGACAAAAATTCTTTTATTAAAAATATTTCCCCTTTATCCCCCTTATGATCTGGGTTTTCCAAACTTCTCCTTAATGACGGGTGCCTACGTTATAAAACCAAAGTACCCTGTAAAATTTAACTACCTACGTTAAGTGGTTTGATTTGTGCATTGATAAATCAGTCAGCGCTTTTATATATATATATATATAGATAAAATATATCGATAAATTGTATTTAATTTATCTTTAAAAACAGGAATCTGCTATTACTTGCAATTATTAGTTTTAACAATAAAAACATTTTAAATTTATATTAATATTTACAGAGTTTAGTACGAAATACCCAGCCAAATAAAACAGTATATCGCAATTTTTTTCTTCCTCTAGAATTTTAACCTTTACAACTATATACATATGAATTTTATTATAACTGCTAAACCTTAAAAATGCCAATATTAAATTATAAAAATAGCACCAAACATAATAATATTAGTGTTGTTAGTTTATGAAGGATGAAACTGACTCGAGTAAATATTGTGATAAATTAATTTTTCTCAAACTCTAAATGAAGTAACTCGGATAGATAGATCAATAAGATAAATATTTGATATAATTCGATATCAAAACTACGATTCCTGTTATAATGAAATTTTATACGATTGGAAACAGAAAGGAAATGTGAGGAATAACATGATGATGAGGTAAGATAGACTATTTTTGGATGATGAAGAAGAGGTCGGCAATGATGATTTCAGTGGAGTGGGAAAGGGCTATTGATTGTGGGGTGGTATAAGAGAATAATGATACCGGATCAGATAGACAACAACTTTGTAGTTGTGTGTCAGTGTCCGTGCTTGTGGTGGTGAATGGAGCAGAAAAAGAGAAATGTACAACCATTAAAAGAGTAGAACGAAAAAGACAAAAAAAGAAACAGATCCTTGAGCTTGGCTGATCAGCCAGATGAGTTGCAAAGAGATATACACTCCATTACCAATTTGAAAGAAAATAGAAGAAAACGGGGAGTGGAATAAACAGAGAGAAAAAGTTGATGAAGGTTTCACAAGAACTATATGATCATTTGAACTGATAATTAATTAGAGAAAAGAAAATTCAAAAAGGTACAAATTTACTTTAAGTAAAAACAGAAATAGCACATAATTAAGAATTTTAAAAATAAAAACATGAGATAAATTAACATTTTACGCAATTGCTTTTAAAATAATAAAACTAAACTGGAAAAAATATATCTTAATTTATCCAGTACTCAACACAGTAACCGTAAAAAAAAAGTACTCAACACAGTAAACTCTTCCTAAAAAAATAAATAAAAATACAAGCAACAGTGTTTTATTTGGATGATGAACGGTTATTACCATTATCTACTCATAATAATAGTCATTATGATAAAAAAAGCAAAACTTATAATTTTTAATACAGTAAGTGGATTACTTGAATGTTGTTAATTTGGGGAACCACCTCTCATATTATTAGTTGATTTTAAAAATAATTCATGTTGAAAGATATTTCAATCCATTTTCCATTTTTTAATATTAGTTCTGTTACTTCGATCTAATAAGCAAAGATTGGACTAACAGAAATGGAAGTGTTTGCATAAGTTTTGTGAAAGGGGCTGTGTAAAAATTTTGATTTTATAAATATTAAAATTAAAGTTTTATAAATATGAATATGAAAGTTTTAAATATAAATAGCCTAGTCTTTTGGACCTGCGCTGCATTCTTTATCCTCATGGTTGTGAGAAAAATACCGATAAATAATAATTAAAGTATTCAGACTTTACAAATATATGAAAATGAAACTAAATTACAAAAGACAGAATAGTACTAACTATAGTAACTAAAGTACATATACATCTGACGAGGAAAAAATTCACAAATTCACCCGCAAAATCATAAATCCTTCCCTGGGATAACACGAATGTATCCTGAAACTTTGAAGCAATACGTCAGTTGGTTCTCTTATGATGTTTTTGCAACGGACAGACAGAAACCATCAGAAACTTTCGCTTTATATATTATATACGTATATATATATATATTCAAGTATGTGCTAATTTCGAAATCCTCATAGTTCCATATTTGAAAGGTGTTTGGGGACCTTTCAACAAAAAAACATTCGTACCATAGTTCAGACCTCATAAATACTCTGAGTTATTTTACTAGAATTCTAGTTTTGTAAAACAGTAACAAATTTAAACATCTATTTGCACTAATTAAAGTCGAAAATAGCAAATTCAATTTTAATTAATTGAAGATTTTAGGTGCCAAGGGTTATCTGATTTATTAATTATTACGGAGTTATTATGTATCGTTGAAAAATTAGGTTTTTTGAAAATAAAAATTAAATATGACAGTATTTCAATTTTAAATCAATCAAGATGCATTGTAACCTCGAGTACGTGGGTAGGCAATGATTCGTACAATCAACATATAACTACCCAAGAAGAAGTATTCCTTGAAAAGTAACGGATTAAATATATCAGTTTATTATTTAAGGTTTATTAAAGAACATAGAATTTATTAAAAGGATTAGGAGCCTTTAAATAAACATTATCTTTTCATGTTAATTTAAGGAAAAACGCATTTTGAATATGAACGACTGGAGTAATAAATATAAAATAAAAATGATGTTAACTAACGGGAGTTAGTTAACTCCCGTTAGTTAAGAGTAGAGAGAGAGAATTAGATGCCTTCACCGACTTGAATTTTTGGAAAACATGATTGTTCTTATTTTTAACAGAAATAAAGCTCATTTGAAAATTAACAATTCGAATATTATAATATTCGATTTTTTAAAAATATTTTAAGGAGGTACAAAGTTTAGGCAGTTCATTCTCATGAACCATTGCATTTCAATTTTTTTTTATGGTGAAAGACGTTCTGATAAAAAAACTGTACGAATATGAAAATATTTAATTTTTTTATAATGTGTTTGAACTACGGTGCAAGAGTTATTTTGGGGCTATGAAGCTTGAACCAATTTACAAAAATTCAAAAATTCTTTTTCTGGGTAATACATTTTTAGAAAAAAACTGTTTAATTATGGTTATTTAAATTTTTGTTAATGATGAGCCGTGAAAGTGAGAGTGACGTTGGGGGAAAAAAAAGAGATTTGAATCTTTTGCACACCAATATGTGATTCAATTTATTCTGGAGGTAGAAACACCTTGAAAATAACCAATTTGTATCCAAAATTGTTCCAATTTTTCCACTGAGTAGATCTGGGAAGCTGTAGAACGTTTAGGTGCAAAGCATCTGAAATGCTTTATCTTTGATTTTTTCCTCTAAAGATAGAACTCATTAAAAAAAGAAGATAAACATTATCAACATTTCAATTTACTACGTATTTCTTCACTCAATAATAATATGCCATAACATTTTTATTTTAAAAATATCATCAAATGTCGTAACCTTCGTATTTAAATTTATTTTAAATATTTTACCTCAAATAAGGAAAATTGTAAGTGAATGCCAATAATAAAACAAGTTGAGTATATCGTTGTCTCTAAGTACAACACTTTTAAAAGCAGAGAACAGAAAACTACTGCTTGCTCGGTAATGAAC
This sequence comes from Lycorma delicatula, assembly GCF_047948215.1. Lineage (NCBI taxonomy): Eukaryota > Metazoa > Arthropoda > Insecta > Hemiptera > Fulgoridae > Lycorma > Lycorma delicatula. The sequence continues at coordinate 116,846,360 of NC_134459.1, forward strand.
ACACTTTGAATAATAATTGTTTATTAACTGAATTAACGAAATCATCTTTTTAAAATTTTTAAGCTGAATATTTGTGTGCCTTCAATCGGAATATGAATTATTAATCAGTATTTTTAAAAACAGTTGAGTCATGCTTTATATAACGAAGGTAGCCATTCAAAAGTGTGTGTATTCGATGGTATACTACGTAGTAAATAAGGTAACTTCTTTCATTTTCCTGTTTAGCCTCCGGTAACTACCGTTTAGATAATTCAAATAAGGTAACTAACTGAATGAAATTCGGTGTACAATTGTAAGTATAAAAAAACTATGAATATAACAACCATTTATTCTTAAAATCTGTTTTTATTTGAAGTTGAGACCCCTGTTTTATTAGGATTTCTCAAATTGATTTATTGGAAAGGAATGGTTAGAATCAGTCTACGCATGATCAGTATGAAATTGAGAAAATTTCTATTTCATATATTATTACACAGTTTATAATCGTACACTACAATTATGTTTCACAAAATAACAAAAAAAATATAACATTTTTATGAAGAAAGATGTAAACTAATTTCAGAAAGGAATATTTAGAAAGAATTAATCTAACGATTGTCAAGGAAAGCAAAACCAATTTTATATACGTAATTTAAATTTATATTATATTAGAGACGGCTGGGATAATGAAATGTATAAATTTTACTTATGAAAAAAATCCTAAAAATAATCTCCAGAAAAAGATTACAAAAATGAAATTTTCATAATATACCAAAAGGAAAATAACACAATAATCCTTCACTCTTATCTCATAAACAACATATATTAAATAAAGTAGAAAATGTAAGCCCGACAATAGTCATTAGTAACTAACGAAAAGCTCTCTGATATAAACTAGGTTAATCTTACTGAAGAGATTAGACAAAGACAAATAGACAACGATAGGTTTTACGTGCGTACCGTATTTGTTGTCAGTGGTTTCTAATTCGAATCGACTAGTCCCAAGGAAACGCTGGTAATTAGACTCTAAGGAAAACGGGCAACAGTTAATTCAAAACCATCGAAAAACTAATTATCCCATGTGGGATTTGAACTGTGCCAGAATTGTCAGTTTTCGATCAGCAGTGATTGAATTTGGATATCGGAGCCTTTATACTATTCTCAGGAAGTTCGTTACTAAGTAATTAATGACGTTAAATAACAATTTCTCGAAATTATTTATAAAGTAAGCATAATAATATATTTATACTGTTTTTTTTTTGACCTAGTAGAGAATCCTTATTTATGTACCATCTCAAAAAAAGATTATTTATTTACCGACTTAAAATCAGAATTAAATATTACATTTATCATTACTTAAAAGCTTCTTTAAAAATTATGTTTTAAAATAAAATTTATAGTTTTAAATCTCATTAACTAAATAAGTCATTAGCGACTAGGTTTGGGTTAATTCGTAATACATTTTCCAGACTTACGCCAAGATTGATCCTGAAACCTTCGATATACGATGCAAACAGGTCTTTCCATTTAGGCGGTTGTTATTTTTATTTCATTCCATAATCTTTAGAGGAGGTATATAATTCTATAGAAGTTAAAGGAATAACACAGTGATAAAGTATTGCTTTTATGAAGGATAAAATCGACTATATAGCCGAATTGAACCTATTTAATAATTGGATATAATCGCTTTTCTTATCAAAATTTTCTTTGAGGTTAAATATATTATCAGAGTAGTTCATTTTACGTTTTATTTAAATGATTCATGAAATTTATGAAATACCTTTTAAGGAAATAGGGTAGAGGTATAAAGTAACCAAAGAGATAATCTCTCGAACTAAACCGTCAGTTGCCTGGAATCGGTTGTCTCTTTTCATTGTAGAAAGCTGGTTGATATTTCTTGATTGGATAAACTGGCGCCCGTATAATAAGGAAAGTATACGGAAAAATTAATTTAAATTTAGAGTTAAATGATACATCCTGCAAATTTAAAAAATTGCATGTACGTCTGCATATGTACATGCCAGATACGTCTGTACGTATCTGGCATAACTCACAAACGATTAGCCGTAGCATGTTGAAATTTTGGATTTAGGACTGTTGTAACATCTAGTTGTGCACCTTCCGTTCTGATCAAATAAACCAAAAGTGTCCAAAAAAGCCCAAAATCTAAAACAATTTGGATTTTGAATTTTTTCTTAATTGCAGTAATCAGCTCTCATTGAGAGCTTTTCAACGATACATCATAAGTGGTACTTATTTTCATAGGTTACAGAATTATAGCCAAATAAAAATTTATTTAATGAAATATTTGGATCGTACAACGGGAAGGCACATCGGTTCGAATCCGACATAATTTCCTTCTTTTTTTTTTTTTAGCTTTTGTTTTTAATTTAAATATATTGATTTATATTATTAATCTCTGATTGTAAACAGATTTTTTTAAACATTTTTAACTAATTTTTTTTTTTCAATTTAAATATATTGATTTATTAATAATTTTTAACTTCTGATTGTAAAAAAATGTGTACGTATAATTTTATAAGCGACCAAGGAAATCATTTGGTGTCCAGATCTGATTTTTTCATATGATACTAGTACAATAATTACATTAATACGTACAAAACAAATATTTTTGAAAGTTGATATTTTTATACCTCTAATCAGTTTATGTATGAAAAATAATGATCAGAACTTATTTATAAAGTATTAAACAAAAAAATCGATAAATAAAATAATGGGCAGATGGTTGACATCTATTGCTCATTCGCTGAAATCTTTTTTTTTTATACGTCGGCAAATTATTCTAAAATCTCTTTAAAATTATTTTTTTGGTTGATAGCTTTTTATTAATGTTACTATTTTTTTTTTGTAGATTTGTGGCATACAGATTGACCATAATCTGAAAATTAAAGGTAAGCAAGGAAAATTGAATAACAGCTAGTAAACCATTACTGAAATTATAATTATAGGAAAGGAATACAAAACTGGGTGTCAAAGCCGGTCCAGTATAGCCGTTGAGCTGTTGATTTGATTTACCATGCATTATTAAAGAAAAAATTTAAATAAAATTTATTTAACTATGATATTGGCAAATTGTATGAATGCTAACAGTTTTTTCTCTGAAAATTTTATCGCATATAAATTGTTTTTAAACAGTAATTAATCCAACGTACAAACCGTAATAATATATTTCTTTCAACGCAAATTTTACAGCGTAAAAATAAAGGTAATAATTTAAAAATATAATATCAGTAAACAAAATAAATTATTTAAATAAGAAAAAATGAACAAATTGACCTAGAATCTCATAAAAATGTAAAAATATTCATAAAATTTCATTAAAATCTGTTAAGTTTATAACCTACAGGCGAATTTTGTTTTATTGATTTTACTACATAACGGTTTTAGTTAAAATAAAAACAAAGTGATGTGGAAAAAATTAAAAGGCAATTTGGGTCTTTACACATTCAGGAAACATTAATTTAAAAATGAGACAACTAACTCTTTAAAATGTAGTTATAAAGTTATTTTTTAATTGAGATCTACTATTTCCTAAACAAAGTGGATATTATTTTTCTTATCATACTTCGTTTAAAAAATTCAATAAATTATTTTTCTAAATTACATTAGTTACTAATTGCTTTAATTTAGAAAATTTAAAAAAACCTGTAACATGTAGTGCTCGAATGCAACAGTATATATATCTTAGGGAAATATTATTTTAGATTAGATTACATTGTTAAGAACATAGTTTAACGATTGCCTTTCATTGCATTTTATTTGTTAAATAAAAATAGGTAGATTTCGTTTCACATTTACATCCATTGAAACATGAAGGAAAAGGAAACGTCCTTTACAGAAAAATCGTTCACCTTGACCATCAGGCTGATGGAATCGTATATCCCATATTACTGTGAAATAGTTAAAATTGTTTTCATAAAACATTATTGAATGTCATTAGTCTTTTACAGAAATAAAGACTATGTACCGAACACAATGATTTTTTTGTTTTCTTTATTTTTTGCAAATGTATACGGTCCAGTTGAAAAAAATGTTGAATATGTCAGCTGAACCTGTCGAAGAACTAAATTAATTAGTAGAAAATATGAAAAAATTATGCAAGTTGCTAATTGAAATGTGGTTTTCCTTTTCTACGATTTATTACTAGGTTTTGCATAATTGTATCCAGTTCCTGATGTTATATTTTATTTCATCATAGACTTAATATTTCTCTTTATGAGGAAACTTGATGTCTGAAGTCTAGAACGAACCTATACAGGTGTAAACACTGCTTTTAGCTATGAGTTTAAAGGTAGAAAAAAATGTTAAATCATGTCGACTAGCTCACCGGGATGGTCTTTAATGAACAACTGGTTTGCGACGACGAGCAAACAACCGACGATTTAACAACCGTTAACTCGTTGCAAATCAGTTGTTTAACAGCTAACCCACCGGCTTGGTCTAGTGGTGAACGCGTCTTCCCAAATCAGCTGATTTGGGAGTCGAGATTTCCACGTTCAAGTCCTAGTAAAGTCAGTTATTTTTACACGGATTTGAATACTAGATTGTGGATACCGGTGATCTTTGCTGGTTGGGTTTCAATTAACCACACATCTCAGGAATGGCCGAACTGAGACTGTATATGAAAGGTAATTACCGGAGGCTAAACAGGAAAAAGAAAAAAAGTTGTTTAACAGCTACTTCCCAAAATCAAAGGTTTGGAGGTTCAAATCCTAATAAAAGTTAGTTGTTTTTATTTGGGTTTGAATACTAGACATGGATATCGGTGTACATTGGTGGTTGGGGTTCAATTAACCAACGATATGTCTCAGGAATGGTTGGCCTGAGTGTACAAGGCTACACTTCATTTGATGTTATATTTATCATCCTCATCTCATTGGGCCGCGGAACTTATTATTCATTAGTTGTACAGATTTCAACGCACACATTAGGAAAAAAATCAGGTCGACTAATTATTTTTATTGGAGTTTGACTTCATTATGGTAGTGACTTCCTAAATAGTAGTACATGTATAAAGATTTACGAGTACACACACACACACACACACACACACACACACACACACACACACACACACACACACACACACACACACACACACACACACACACACACACACACACACACGCACACACACACACACACACACACACACACACACACACACACATTTCAATCTCGATAAATACTCAAAAGGATTTTTTAAAAAGTAAAATTGAATTTCAAGGAAAATCTATAATCATCACAGTCAAATCCCACAATACTTAACTGATATTACAATCATTATGTAATGATTAGATATTTAGTGCATTAGAGTACTAAATTATATATATATATATATATATATATATATATATATATATTATATTACAGCATAATGTAGTTATTTGGTACACTCTTATACATCCACTTTCAAAAATTGAATTAAACAATTTGAAAATAGTTAATTAAATAAAATTTATTCAAGTGAATTTTATTTATATTTTATTAAAAGAAAATTGTTTTTTCTTTTATTACAAATCTATCCGTTTGCCGTTTATTTGTGTGTTTGAATCTAGTCCGTATATTTATTATGCAATATTTTATTGCATAATAAATAAATTCCGAATATTTTATGACTAAAAATGCGTTTAAAATTTCATAATTACATCCATTTTGATCGTTTTATTAATAATATTAACCTACGCTTACTTACTTTATTATAAATAATATTAAGATGACCAGACATAAAAAAATGAAGAAGTGTATTTACGTCTTTTTATCAGAGTATGTATGTCATCCGAACAGGCTATGAAAGAAACGTACTTGTTACAGAGGAGTAGATAACTATATGGGTACCAAGAGAATAGTACAAACTCGAGCCTTGAGGTGATATAGATATGAATTGGGAAAGAGGAGAAAATATAAAGACTCCAGAGAATTTAAAGTTGTTAGTCGCTGGGGTATAAAGAAAGAAAATCATTGGTCGAAAAGTGGACCGTAGAGGCTTGACTGATGAGAATTGGAGAGATTGCTGAAAGTGGAATCTGAGAAAATACAGCTGTTAGAAAAGTAGGAGGCGTCTACAATAGTGAAGTAAGTAAATATTACATGAGAATCAAGTTTGGTATAAAGTAGACAACTGGAATGATCGGTTGAGACTTCTAACTCTTAAGAACTGTTTTTAAAGTACTGTATTACAAATTGAGTTCTACGGTAGCAGAATTAATAAATATTACATTGAAAAACAATAGTTAGAATTTCATTTGATTTTTAATGTTTACCGGTAAGATTTAATCAAACACCATTTTAAAATAGGCCCACATGTATATTCATTAAAAAAAATCTTAAATGTAAATAAGAATATTTTTAGATTATTAAATTCACGTATATGATAATATTTAAACTAATAATATTTTAACTACCACAACGTTTTTTTTTTTTTTTTTTTTTTTTTTTAGTCAAGAATATCTAAAGTGATTTTAAAGTTAATAATGTTAACTAAGTTGACACGTAATACAGGTTAGTATATGTAAAATTAAAAAATCAGTTATAATATGTATTTTAAAAGGGACATTCTACAGAATGTACAAAATATAATATCGAGGTTTTAAAGCTATTTAAATACTCTTAATTTTGACACACATCCAACCGATAGGAGAGTTTATCGCAAACTTTAACCAACATCCTGGAATAATGGAAGTGACAGCTCCTTCAATCCCGTGCTTCAAATCTGGATGATCAATAGGAATATACATAAGATCCTTTCTAAAATAAAAAAGGAAAGAATTACATGGAGTCAGATCGGATGTCCTTGGAGGCTAACGAAAACAAACTGTGTCATCAGGTCTATGCCGAGCGATTCAGCGATCGGGGTAAATGACATTCAACCAATCCGGTACAGAGTTATACCAGTGAAAAGGCGGACGATCTTGTTGCCATATAAAATTCTCTTTTCCATCTTGGAGCTAAGGAAAAACCACGTACCCAGCACATTAAGTAAGTAAGTTGGGATATCACTCAGAAAAAGTTTAATTGTGGTTCGTCCCTTTTGCATTATAAGAGTTCATGGGAATTTTTTGATCCCTTAGATCCGAACATTTTTAAGGTTTAAATCCTACTAAAGGCAGTTACTTTTATACGGATTTGAATAGTAGATCATGGATACTGGTGTTCTTTGGTGGTTGGGTTTTAATTAACCACACATTTCAGGAATAGTCGATCTGAGACTACTATACAAGATATACTACTATACACTTCACTTACTTTCATACATATATCCTCATTCATCCTCGGAAGTAATACCTTACGGTGGTTCCGGAGGCTAAACGGAAAAAGAAAGAAAAATACGAATATTATGTGTGTTTATTTTTCCCCCAAGATGAAATGTTGACTTATCAATAAACAAAATAAGATCAAGAAAGTGTCATCTTTATGTTGCAACATTTCGATTGTGAAGTTTGCACACATGTATTCGGTAGGCTTGAAAGCCTGTAACAGCTGTTAACGATGTGGACGGATATGTAAGCGTTTTGTTAAAACATTCAGTACTTTTATTAGCGGCATTGCTAATTTACGGCCGGCCTTCCTAACAAATTTTTTAGGACTTTGCAGAAAAGCCTCCCTGACAAGTTCAACATTTTCTTCAGACCGGGTACGACCGTGAACGTTTTCCTTTACACAGACATCCGGTCGATCCAAACTGAATGCTATCGATACATGTTGTAGTAACTTGAATCACATTTAAACTTTCTATGAAACCATGCTGAATCGCAAATTTATTAAACTGATCAAACATACTATATCAGTAGTAAATCTATTAAATATTTGGTAATCTTTAATAGTAGCTCTGTTAAGCGGAAAGATAGAGATTCCTTTCACGGCTATATGTATAACTAAAACAGTACTTTTTTGCTCTTTGATTCTTGTTTTAATCTTACACCTTTTCAAGAGATATAACAAATTAAAACCTTGATATTCATTTTTGTACACACGGTTTACATTCGTCTTTTTCTATTATGTTAAATTCTGCCATTCTATGTTTTTTTACAACTGTCACTTAGTAAAAAGCGATTTAATTCAGGTTTAAATTGATGTTAGAAAATACGTTAAAATGAATAAAATTTCTGGAAGGAATATTTATTGCGGGAAAAATTCAACTCGTAGCCGTAATTGATATGTCTGATTTATTTATACTGGTAAAAGTCCTAATCCGATATTTAAATATAAAAGATATTAAATTAAAGAAAACAAAATAGCTGTTAGTATGAACTAGATAGTAATATATTTTTTATGTATTTATTTTTTCAATAGAAATACAAGTTTCGAATACAAATTTCTGAGTGTGATAAAATTTTAAATTAGCAAAGGCAAATTCAGATAATTACATGTACCTCAACACTATGTTTAAAAAACAACAAAAATCGTATCATTTCTATTCTAGCTTAACTTATATGTAAATGTGTTTAAATGAATAATATTAGTGATTAAAAAATTTATATGGTGGAAGTAATTCGATCACTTTGTTCTTAATAAATTAAACCTTTTTTTGATAACAGATAACGTTTAATTTTATTATTTTGAAAAATTTAACCTTAAAATTATGCAAACATTCTTTATAAAAAATTGTCGATGAGTAATTTAATTTTATACTTTAACTATAAAAACTCCCAATTTACTGTGTTTTTTTTTTTTTAGTCATGTCAATTTTATTTAAATTAATTTATTGTTTTTACATATAATAAAAGGATCCCATTATTAATGTAATATATATAAAATGTTAAAAATATTGGCAAAATTATATACAACCAACTAAATCAAACCTTGAGCGTTTGTCCGGAAAAAGCCCTGCAAAAACAACGTTAAAAGGAAGCTGTGATTAATACGGAGTATTTTAAAATATAAAAAGATTTAAAATTTAAAAAAATAACATAAAAAATCTTTGAATAAAACGTTTTCCCTTTTCGTTTGTTAACTTAAAGAATATATTAATATTGTAGAAAAGGAGACGACAATACATTTTTAGTTTTCGTTAGATGTTAGTTACGCTATATTTATAAAATTATTTCATATTATTTTCTGTTTCCCATGTTATAATTTATATACTTTTCAATTATGACATTTCTTAAGAATAATAATTTAATTTTGATCTAATTTAGAAAAGATAAACTAAACAGTTTTTGTCCTGATTTATATTTGAAATAAAATATATTTTATAAATGTATTTCTATTAATATAAGTAGCAATGTTGTTGATTATCTTTGAATAAAACTCATTTGAGTTAAACTTATATGAAAAGTATTAAAAACTGAGAAGGAAGTCATCTTCAAGTTGTAAGAAATTTTCCTGATATGAAATTCACGTATATGTAAAGAATTGAATGTTAAATATACAGCTGTCTTATTATTAATACATACAAGTTTACGTAGCGTTCTCAGATTTTCCCATTAAGATTTACCCAACCAAATTTACGCATACATGAAATATATATATAAAAAAAAAAATAAAAATAAAAAAAAATAGAAAAAGTTAAAAAGAAATATCCGCCAATTGTTCATTCAAATTTATAACATATTCTATGTTTTATGTTTGTTACTAGCATCTTCATTCTGTTACTAGCATCTGTAACTCTTATCTTTCCAAATTACACTGCCATTCTAGATTGTTATATCTATGTGTTTAAGGTCATTCCTTTCTCCTTTACCCTCTATTTTCCATTATTTAATAGCTTTCGGGAAACATGAGTTTTCATTGTTATTACATGATTAAACCAATTCAAAAGCTTACGTTTCGAAATTTCTCCAATACATATATCTACTTCCATAAATGTATTAATCTATACGTTTCTTATCTTTTCTACAACAGATATAATTGCAAATCTTTAAAGATTCATTTCCATTCCTTTTTCCATTTCCATTTCTATTGAAATCTATTCTCTCTTTTTTAATATCCATGCTTCTGCCACCATGATACTAATACACTTTTCAAGACGGTAAATAAAAAAAGATAATTAATAACATTCTACTAATGATTTTTGTAGCCCACAAAACAGGGCTCAGCATTCTAATGATCTACTCATAATATTACTGTGATTTATATATTTTATAAAGTTAACAGTTATAATTTTCTAAAGTTAGTTTTGCATCTTATTTACATAAAATAGAAACAAAGATTTAATAATAGTAATTTACTACTATTATGTTATTATGATAATACAGAAAGAACAAAACCATTTATTTCTGATGGTAGTAAACTACAGAGTGGCGCATGAAAAGATCCAACATTTGGCTTTGTTAAAAAATATTTATTTAAATCGCAATACAGAAAAGTAAAAAAACAACGTATTTAATACATACCTAGAGATTATTTTATTATATATATATATTTTTTTTTTTTTTAAAGTAAATTAAACGTCATTTGAAAGAAAATGATGTGAAGAATGCAAAAAAAATGGTTGTCAGCTCTCAGTCAGCCGCAACCTCCAAGATGCCAAGTGTATGCAGGTAATTTATTCTTAATTATTTACGCTCATCTTGTTTTACAAAAAAAAATTATGTACTAAATTGAAGTTTAATTTTATCTAACTAATTACTAATTACATAATAATGAAAACAGAAAAAACGATAAAATTGATTCCAATGCCTTTATTCGAAATGAAGCAGCCGCTCATTCTTTCTCTCTCGTTCACACTCTTCGAGACTGAAAGTAATTAGTTTAAATAATGTCAACTACTATTTGCAGTCATTTTTTTTACAGGTAACCGTATGTTATTGTGTACAGAAAAAAATTTACTTCAATTTAGAGTATAATTTAAAAAAAAAAAAAGAAAGATGAGCGTAAATAATTAACACACCTATTTTGGTAAAGTTGCGGTTAAGCGAGTAAAACAAAAAACCATCTTCAGAATGAATTTCCAGTCATAAGTGCCAAAAAAACATTCTTGTACCGTGATTAAAAACCTAGTTATCTTGTTTTAGGCCTTTGTCAGTCCAACCAGTTGATCAACATACCAATTCCAAATAACTTATTGTAAATAGATAATACACAACACAAAGGAATTTTACTGAAAATTGGTTTTTTCATATCATACGCCAATCAATGACTTAAAATTGTACTAGACTTCCCATCATTAATTTGTAAAATTGTCTTCATTCCTTTTTAAATCACTTGAAGTACTCCAAAATTAAAATAATAATTTCATTCGTTTTATTCAAGTTTTTTCGGTTTCTCATATCGATATCTATCTCGTAATATAGAAATGTTCCACAGGGAATATTAACGGTTTCTTGTAAAAATATAAATATTGTTTAAAAAAAAAAAACTATGTTTATTAAAAAGTTCGTTATTTTTGGACGTCATTTTTATCAGCAGACATTTTTTATAAATTAAAAAAGAACTTCTTTACATTTGGCGTTTCACGTAACTTCTTCAATTATTTGAAAAGAGAAAATTATAAAAGGAATATTTTTAAATTAAAAACAAATCAATTTTGGGAAATTTCGTAGCATTTTTTTGCAATTTCACACTCAACTAAAAAAACAAAACAACACTTCTATTCCGTAATTTCTTTTCAAAACGTTTACAATTTCGCAACATGTAATACAGCGCTAAAAGAAAAGGATATAGCTATTGAAAACTAATGGTAGAATGCGAAGATAAAATGTTTTTTTAACTCCATGCTGAAATATATCTTTATATATATTTTAAAACAAGATCAGTATTCAGTGTTTACAGAAAATGTCTGACATTTTTATTTGATTAAATAAAAGCGGAATTAAATATGTAACACTACATTTATCATACGTAACCATTCCTCGAGTAGTAGTGTAAATAATAATTCACATATAAACCTGTTTCCCCCTCTTTTTGATCTAGATTGTAAAATACAAACTTATTTTCAGAAAACGTACGCAAACAATTATTTTTAATGGATAAATTTTAGAAGGTTTTTCACAAAATTCAGGATAGAAATTTTATATAATGAATAAATCAGACCAATTTAAAAAGTAGAAAGTAATCATGATTTATTAAATGATTTTCCTTTCATTGTAGACATAAAGCATTATATGACAAAAAAATACATTAAACATATAAATAAGTTAATATGTTTTATAAATACCATTAAAATTATTATATTTAATTGCTTATTTACAAAATTTTATTTTCAAAACAAAAATAGTATAGAGATGGAAGTAAATTTTAATACGGACTGTAAATTACCATAATGTAACAATCTGAATTGAAACAACATTAAACAAGACCACAGTTTAATGATTCCTTTACAAATACTCTAAATATTACATACGTGCCAATGAAACATATTGGTAGATGAACAGTGAAGGGATAGTTAAAGAGTAATATGTGTTAAAGTAGCTACATACATAGCATAGATTATAATTGTTTAATGTTCCGCAAACTGGCAGAATATGCTTCGTTGCCAACCTAGTACGTACATAATACAACCTATAACGTTTTGTACTTCTATAAAGCTTCAGATTGCAGAATACGTTTTCCAATTTAATGAGCTACCTTCTACTCACGTTTTCATTCATTCATTATATAAAACAGTCTAGTAATATTCAATTTTATAAAGAGAAGTTGAAACAAAGTTTTTGTAATATCTAACCTTATTGGGATATAAATTCATGTTTTATTCTCTTTTATGAAAAACTAGGAAGTACAAATTTAGTAGAGATAAGTAAATTATATTTTAAATGACTTCATTGAACTAATATGGATATTTTTAACTTTAACTAGGTATAAAATATTTTCAAAGGATCCAATAAAACTGGGGAAAATGCAATCACCGATGGACGTTGTGGATAAAGATAAGGAGGCACCTGAAAAACAAAAAAAAACATCATCAGTCCTTCGACCAGTCATAAGGAGAAAGATGGTGTGGTAAAGATGCAGAAGTCTAAGCTTTGTGTGATGCAAGTACAAGTTACGATAAAGAAGGCCTAGGATACAGAAACTGTGCAACACACAGTTATTATTCTGTACTTATACAGAATCTCCAAAAGTCCAGAAGGTGCGTACGTAGAGGGGGAGTAATTCGGCCGTCCAAAAAATGACATTTGAGAGTGCAAGTTTCGACTCATTGACAAACATTTTAACCGCTCCATCTAGGTAGGTATCACCTAATGCCGGCCACAGAACATCCTTGATATCCAAGAAGGAAGAAGATACCATGCCCTCAGACACCACGACATTAGAGATGGAGGCTGTTAGGAAGATGAAAAAATGCAAGAAGTATGAAAAAATGCAAGAAACGGTGGCCGAAAGGAAAGCCTAAGAGATAAACAAATCTGACATATTTATAAATGAAAATTTCTAAGTGTGTAATGAATTTTTGGTATCAAGAATGATTTAGTAGTTCATAGCCTTTACTATCAAAGTTGTAAGATTTTTGGTATTTTTTTCTTATTTTTGTTTAGGAACGGACTAATGACAAAAGTAGTTTATGCCCAAATTTCTACAGAAAAAATAAGCAAGTTGTGAGAATAATATTGATAAATAATAATTATAGTACTAAGGATTTATAGAAACTTGAAAAAGAAACTACATTACAAGACATAGAATAATAGTAATTTTTTTTATCTTCTTTATTTGCCACGCCCTCCTGAGTTGGACCCGCACACAAGCATAAACTCAGCTCCAGCGGGAGCCATTGCCTCAAACCACCCGGGAAATAACCCTAGGCCCGACTATGCCGTTCGCAAGACCCCACCTAGGTAGCCGCGACTCCGTCTTTTCTTGCCATGTCTCAAACAAGGAGACCCCCACCGGGACTACGGTCTTAATTTTCCCCCAACGGCTCCATAAGGAGTCCCCGCCCGATTATTGAAAGTGTGACGCCGAAGCATTCCACCTCTCCCGGACGGAGCTGTCCCAGACCGGAACTGCATGGTGTTCAGGTGCAGCAGCAGCCGATCCTCACGCCGCTTGGGTAATTTTGCAACCCCGGCTTCCAGGGGCGTGTCAATGTACATTATAGATAGGACAACTGTTGTTCTAGCAAAAATCCTTTCTGACGTAGTCAACCTTCCCACAATTAAAACAGTGGCCGGTACGGTCCGGGCCAGTGCATGCTTTTGCCCTATGTCCCGGACGCCAGCAGCGGTCCTCCAGAGATCCCCGCACTACCTTGCAGGACTCCTATCCTATACACATCCCACCATCTGCCGAAAAATTGTTGGTGAGGAGGGGTGGCACAGCCACCTTCACCACTTTGTCGCCCCATAGGCTGTCCGCATGGACAATACGTCGAGCGTCACCGCATCCCCCGTCACCCGACGAAAGTTTTTTAAAAATTCCTCTTGAGTTGTGAGTGCATCCACGTCTTTTACCAGGATGTGGACTTGCCGTCCATCCCTCCACGCCAGTTACGTGGTGACGCCCTCATCCGTCTCCGAAATTTCTCGACTGAGTTTTTTGTCAGCGCCCCTTTTGGCCCGCACCCGGATATGGAGGTATCCCCTGGCTGCCAGTAATAGTAATTATGGTACTAAAGTACACACACCTTTGATGACGAAAAAATTATAGCTTATTTTTGTTCTATGGTTGCAGAAATATAATAATGAACTAAAAGGATAAATATATTTTCCTTAACGAATATCTTCAATTCACAACTTCACTCTCGTTGGAGGCGAAGAAATAATTTATATTTTTAATATCTTAATCTTCAAGTAAGCTAGGACCTCGATCGATGGCTTAAAACCTTTCCTGGGATAAAACGAAAGTAATGCAGTTTGAAAGTGATAACTTTCCTACTGTATGATGAGTCAGTAGGATCTCGCTTGATGCGATAACAAACAGACAAACTTTACATATATATATATATATATATATATATATATATATATATATATATATATATATATAAAGTTTGTTCGATAAACCGTAATCTGGTAGATCGATAATGTACCTGATGTATGCAAAAGTTATTTTTCAACATGCAAACAAATACCCCGTCTGAATTTTGAAAATCGAACGATTGTTTGCAGGCATTATAAGAGCACCCCATTGTATCTCCCAAAACGGCGCTTCAGAGTCATCCCATTGATGGTTGATGGTGATCGGTCTAGCTAGCCTCCCACGATGTGTTTGCATACCTCACAACTGTAGCCTCACACACAGTCCTCACGGGAAGCCTATATATTTTTTAAACATAAATTAGTTAAACATAAATTTTTTAGATTTATTTGATACTATTTTATTTACCGTGAATTTAATTCTATTTAAAAAAAAAATATTATTCATTCGATTGATTCGAATCATTCAGTCCAAACTCAGCTCACACTTCACACAGAGATAGAGACGCATAGTTCACCGTTCATTAATTCAATTCATTAAAGTTTGTACTTCAACCGGCAAATCTCTACTACTACGTATACATCTTCGAGATGAAATATAAAAATCTTCTCAGTTATGCCTAGAACCATGGGTAAAAATTTGGTTGCAATTGATCGAGTATTTTTTTGTTTATCCCGAACAAACAAAACCCTCTTCCTCTTTATGTAATAGTATAGATGATATTTTTATTGTTAAAGAGAAGATTGCTTTTAATATATTTCTTTACACACATAAAAATTTGGTTTTAATAAAAAAAAAAGTTGACGTAAATCGAATGGTCACAATTGAAGTAGATATCTTTATCTGATTAAGAGTCATGATCAGAACGATATCTTTAAGCCGGATTATCTGAAGAAAATAAACCATTTTTATTGATTGTTTGGGAAAGGCCTCAGTATATTTGGAAAATTTGTGTAGACAATTAAAAATGTAAATATATGGGTATTTTCTTTGATAAGAATGTTTACAAACCTCATCTTTCAAGTTGTTAATAAAATAATTTAAAAAAAAACAAAATCCTTTTTTGTTGTTTCCATAAATTTACCATCCAATATACTAGTCATCTAGATACGATACAATTTAAACATTACATATTGCTTCAATCCCCTGGACAGTATTTTATAAAGAAGGTGATCAAGACTAATGAGCACAAAGCTGAAGTTGGTTATACATCTCCTTTTCTGTTTAGCCTGTGGAACCACCGTAAGGTTTTTTCAGAGGTTGAATGAGAATGTTATGTATGAATGAAGTGTAGTCTTGAACAGTCTCAAGATCGAAACCCAATCACTAAAGACAACCGGTATCCACGTTCTATTATTCAAATCCGTATAAAAGTTTACCAGAAATTTACTTAAAGCCTTTACTAGGATTTGAACCTTAGAACTCTCGACTTCGAAATTAGCTGATTTGCAATGACGAGTTCACCACTAGACCAACCCGGTTGGTCAAAGTTGGTTATACAGTAACATTACATTGCATCCCGAGCGCTAGCCGCAATCTTTCATTCTGGCGCTAAACTGGTTTGTTTTGTTGAGCATATTTTCCGCTTATCTCAAGAACAATGAATTTTACGAAAAACTCACAAGAGGTAAAAAGTACTTCTTTTGTTTTTTTTTATGAGATACCAACATTAAAATTTGAAAATATCGTAATGTTTAAATCTCTTCCTCCAGTGTAACGTGTACCCGTCCTAGATAAGAAAATTAAATTAAATTAAATTTTACTACCCAAAAGTTAGCTGTAATTGGTTGGATTTGTGCAGATACAGAGGGGAACAAACATACATTACAGCTAAATACATTACTCTTCTCCTATGGACGTAGTCGGGTAAAAACAACTAATATCCAATTGGATTTTATTTTCAGGTCTTTTAGATTATTTAAAAATGAAAATGTAAGTTGCATTTTAATATAGTTTATATGTAATTTATATATACTTCTACAATCAAGACTGTTGCCTGAAGTATACTGCCATTGTTTGTAATCCAGTGCTTGATTTATACAAATGTAAAATATAGTAATAGAATAAATAAAAATATTTCTTTTTTTAATGAATTATT
Organism: Lycorma delicatula; assembly: GCF_047948215.1. Taxonomy (NCBI): domain Eukaryota; kingdom Metazoa; phylum Arthropoda; class Insecta; order Hemiptera; family Fulgoridae; genus Lycorma; species Lycorma delicatula. Next base: position 116,863,251 of record NC_134459.1, read on the forward strand.
CAACTTTTACAAGTCTGATATAAAATATGCAGATTTATTATCTCATTTGACATTATCTGATACAAATCGTTGTACTCCTTTAACAAACATTTGTTTGGTGGAAAAATTGAGTTATTTCCTATATATATTTACATATTTTATCCTATATATATATTTTATTATAATATTATCAGCTTTTTCGGTTATTTATAATTTTATTTTACAGTACTCAGTGTGACGTAATTATTTTTTGAATTCATGAATAATTTTTATGATGTAATTATTAAATAATGTAGTCTCTACAATATTTTTAAATTGAGTAAATTCACAATTTTTACGTGTAGTGTTTTTTCCTTTTTATTGCATTCATCATTTCATTAACAAGTTTACGGTTATTGAATTTATTTTGGTGTTTTAACTCTCTCTTTGTGCCTATCTATCTCTGTATCTACCTATCTATCTATCTAACTACCTATATTTCTTTCACTCTCTCTTTCACATAAACTTACTAACATGTGACTAGGTGTTATTAAAGGCAATAATAAAGATAGTATTTCACGTTTACCAACTTCCTTTTTAAAAATAGTGGGACTACAAACTCTGTATCCGAGGTGGCCAGTGCAATCAGGATATTTTAACCATTTGAATTAAATTAACAGCAATATTAAAGGAATGGTGGTCTTCAGACTGCTTACCATAATCTGCCGTACTATATAATGAATTCAATAATTTTATACTATTTCTTTTTCCTAAATTTTATGGTAATTTAAATAAAAGTTTTTATATTATTAACATATAAGTTCATATTAAAAAAAAAAATTCTCACTATTATATACATTTTTAAAAGTACATTATAACAATTTTATACTTTATTACTAGGACCTAATTTACCAATAAAATAATTGATAAACAAATAAAAATTACTTATCTGTAATTTAATTTTTTTCAAATAAGGTATTATACAATTATTAATAATTTATTTATTAAAAGTTTAAACAACAAGTATACAATAATAAATCCAGCAACGATTAACTCTTTTATTTAAATATCCTTCCTTTCTTTTTACTTCCTTGTATGAAGTAAAGGAAAGGTTAGGTAAAGGAAAGGTTTTGACTAATTTCGACGTGATATCTGTACGTACGTATGTATCTCGCATAATTTAAAAATGATTAGCCATAAGATGTTGAAATGTTAAAATGGTACAAAAAATCCAAAAACATCCACAAAATTTGGATTTTGGACTTTTCTTAACTGCAGTAATAAGCCCTCATTAAGAGCTTTTCAACGATATATCATAAGTGGTACTTATTTTTATTGATTCCAGGATTATAGCCAAATAAACTTTTTATTAATGAAATACTTGGATCTTAGGGGAAGGCACATCGATTCCTTTTCCTTTCCTTTTTTTTAACTTTTTTTTTTTTAATTTAAATTTATTGATTTATTAATAATTATTAACCTAACATTGAAAAAAAAATTACGATGAATAATAATTCAATAACAAAAAAAAAGATTAAAAAATATCAGATATTTTTAATGAAATAAAATTTTATGTACTTTTCATTTAAAAAAAAAAATGTCTAAATGTAATTTAATAGGCGTACATGGAAGTCACGTGCTGTCCATGAGAACATTCGTATTTCTTAAATCTGAGGTACTTATAGTAAAAATTGTTTTATTTTAAAAATATTTTTGTCATTCGCACTAACAGAATTTTTATTTAAAAAAATATATTTAAACTTGCATAATATAATCTTTATTCTGAACATGTACGATACGCAAATGAACGTAATATTTAAATCTAAGATCGAAATTTAATACATATTGGAAGAAATAGTTTTCAGACAGATATATATAAAAAAACACACACACATGTGCTCTTATAGAAATGTACAGGTATGCATATCAACGATGCGAAATCTGTTTTACGTCATTGTTATCACACAGCAACAAAGTTACAGAATTATATAAGCTAACAATAAGTATTGATGCGTGTACAACCTTTTGTTATTCACAATAAACTACGAAATTTATGTCACTAATGTTAATTCAATATTATTATTACTATGTATTATTAGTTGAAATGAGGAACACAGTAATAGAGGAAGTGAATCGAAAGTTGAATAGATCGGTTACAGTTCCAGATAAGGAACAATTTCACAAGAGAAGCTCCTCTACACAGAGGGACCATAGGACACAATCGATATTATAACCTCCACCCACAATATCTCTAACCCTATCACAGCCATAATCCATGTTCAAAAACCTTGTTCGTCCATAACAATATATTTTACCATAGACTCTTATCATAAGTAGACAATTTAATATCAGACTGTAATAAGCAATTCCATAATATTGTTGTTATATTTTATAATAAATCTATTGAAAAAATAAAATGGAAAAGATCACGTATTACAATTATTTCTTCTTTTTTATGCTAGAATATTAAAGTTAACAAAACTTTAATGAAAAACTCCTTCAAGAAATTTTCACCTAACTATTAATAAAAGTCAGATGTTACTGCTTGAATTTTATTTCGTCATAAAATTCTAACATTTTTAATAAAAAATATTTCCATTTTCATTAAGTATGTTTATTAAATTTATTAAGTAGTATATAAAAATAAAGTTTAGAGTAGTACAATTATGAAAAATTTACTTAAAAAAACTGTTTTTGCAATCTTTCTGGTGAAATAACTTTACTCTGTTGCATAATGTTAAAAAAACTAAAAGGGAGTTATATTAAAATATTATTAAAAAATATTTATTTACATTTTGGGTACCGTAATATTTAAAACTTTTAATTTTATTGTTAGTATTATAAAAACAGAAAAAAATTAAACGATATAAGTAATATAATAAGTGAACAAAAAAAAGGAAGAAAATAAATAAAAGTTTCTTTCTTATCATTATTTTGGTTTTTTAACTCTTTCTGTATCTATCTATCTCTATATCTACTAATCTATCCACTTTCTTATCTACCTATCTACCTATAACTCTCTTTCTCTCCCTCACGCTCGCTCTCTCTCTCACACACACACACACACACACACACACACACACACACACACACAAACATAAACATAAACTTACTAACATGTTTACTACATGTTATTAAAGCCAATATTAAAGTTAGTATTTAATGTCTACCAATTCCCGTTTTGTAAGTAGTGGAGCTAGACTCCGGATTCTCGGTGGTCAATTGAACCAGAATATTTTAGTTATTAGGATTAAATTATAAGCAACTTTTAAGAAATGGTGGTCTTTAAATGGCTTACCATCATCTGCCGTACCATAATTGAATTAGTCTACTGATATTACTAATTGAAAAAAAAATTGTTATGCCAAACAGAAAAAAAATTTAATTTTACAAACTACTAATAGCAGAAAAAAAATTGGGTAGTTAGTTTGTATGCATGTTCAAAAAATAATTAATAGCGACGATAGTGTTGGTGAAATGCTGGCTGCCATATTCATATCCAAAGCTCTCATCGAAATTCTAGTGAAAACTAATTTAAAATCAATACACAATTGATGTTATTTAATAGTTTACAAAATAACAAATCATTTCGAGGAAATCGCATTGAAATTATTCAATTTGTGAAAAAGTTACAGGCGAACAAAGAACGTAGATTCTGGTCGAAAAATATATATCCATTCCAGCGGTAGCCCGTTGAGGATAATAAATAGATTTTTTAAACAATTTTTGTGTAGTTTATTATAATTGTTAAAAAAATTGTTAAATTTTAAGAACTTCTGAAATAAAAATGATCACTTGCAGTCTTAAACGAAGCTGTTTAATTTGTACTGTGTTTTTCTATGCGTTTCATTAAATTTTTGTTCAATTAAACAATTTCGTAGTAAATAGACATTCAGTGATTCGGTACATATAATTGTATTATTATTCCAAACATATATTTAACTGTTAAATGTTGAAGTTGTTATCAAATAGATTACTAGATTTCATTACTAAAAACGAACAGTACAGTTAATCGATATTCAGGAAACGTTCGACGTGTTCTTTTTAAAATGTATTTGAGCTGAACTGTCTAGTCAGGCAGTACAAATGTTATTCAATGCTTTTCATTCAATTGTCTGCCGTACAAGAGGAAATCACTGTTCGTCATTTACATGTTTTAGTAAACTAAATTTATTCGACCAGAATTTTAGCTTTATTTAAGGCACATAATCTACGAATAAAAAAAAAAGAAGAAAACATTACCCACAGAACAGAATTTTACATAAGCATTATCCGTAAATAACAAATTGGGTTTTATTCTGGTAAAAGAAGTTTTATTTTTTAAATTTTAATTAAGTATATATTTATAATTATTAGATACTTTTTTTTTGTCTTCAGTCATTGGACTGGTTTGATGCAGCTCTCCAAGATTCCCTATCTAGTGCTAGTCGTTTCATTTCAGTATACCCTCTACATCCTACATCCCTAACAATTTGTTTTACATATTCCAAACGTGGCCTGCCCACACAATTTTTCCCTTCTACCTGTCCTTCCAATATTAAAGCGACTATTCCAGGATGCCTTAGTACGTGGCCTATAAGTCTGTCTGTTCTTTTAACTATATTTTTCCAAATGCTTCTTTCATCATCTATTTGCCGCAATACCTCTTCATTTGTCACTTTATCCACCCATCTGATTTTTAACATTCTCCTATAGCACCACATTTCAAAAGCTTCTAATCTTTTCTTCTCAGATACTCCGATTGTCCAAGTTTCACTTCCATATAAAGCGACACTCCAAACATACACTTTCAAAAATCTTTTCCTGACATTTAAATTAATTTTTGATGTAAACAAATTATATTTCTTACTGAAGGCTCGTTTCGCTTGTGCTATTCGGCATTTTATATCGCTCCTGCTTCGTCCATCTTTAGTAATTCTACTTCCCAAATAACAAAATTCTTCTACCTCCATAATCTTTTCTCCTCCTATTTTCACATTCAGTGGTCCATCTTTGTTATTTCTACTACATTTCATTACTTTTGTTATGTTCTTGTTTATTTTCATGCGATAGTTCTTGCGTAGGACCTCATCTATGCCGTTCATTGTTTCTTCTAAATCCTTTTTACTGTCAGCTAGAATTACTATATCATCAGCAAATCGTAGCATCTTTATCTTTTCACCTTGTACTGTTACTCTGAATCTAAATTGTTCTTTAACATCATTAACTGCTAGTTCCATGTAAAGATTAAAAAGTAGCGGAGATAGGGAACATCCTTGTCGGGCTCCCTTTCTTATTATGGCTTCTTTCTTATGTTCTTTAATTGTTACTGTTGCTGTTTGGTTCCTGTACATGTTAGCAATTGTTCTACTATCTCTGTATTTGAACCCTAATTTTTTTAAAATGCTGAACATTTTATTCCAGTCTACGTTATCGAATGCCTTTTCTAGGTCTATAAACGCCAAGTATGTTGGTTTGTTTTTCTTTAATCTTCCTTCTACTATTAATCTGAGGCCTAAAATTGCTTCCCTTGTCCCTATACTTTTCCTGAAACCAAATTGGTCTTCTCCTAACACTTCCTCCACTCTCCTATCAATTCCTCTGTATAGAATTCTTGTTAATATTTTTGATGCATGACTAGTTAAACTAATTGTTCTGTATTCTTCACATTTATCTGCCTCTGCTTTCTTTGGTATCATTACTATAACACTTTTTTTGAAGTCTGACGGAAATTCCCCTTTTTTATAAATATTACACAACAGTTTGTATAATCTATCAATCGCTTCCTCACCTGCACTGCGCATTAATTCTACAGGTATTCCGTCTATTCCAGGAGCCTTTCTGCCATTTAAAACTTTTAATGCTCTCTTAAATTCAGATCTCAGTATTGTTTCTCCCATTTCATCCTCCTCAACTTCCTCTTCTTCCTCTATAACACCATTTTCTAATTCATTTCCTCCGTATAACTCTTCAATATATTCCACCCATCTATCGACTTTACCTTTCGTATTATATATTGGTGTACCATCTTTGTTTAACACATTATTAGATTTTAATTTATGTACCCCAAAATTTTCCTTAACTTTCCTGTATGCTCCGTCTATTTTACCAATGTTCATTTCTCTTTCCACTTCTGAACACTTTTCTTTAATCCACTCTTCTTTTGCCAGTTTGCACTTCCTGTTTTAAGCATTTCTTAATTGCCGATAGTTCCTTTTACTTTCTTCATCACTATCATTCTTGTATTATATATTCTTCTTATATATATATATATATATATACACCTATGTATAAAATTTTGGGGCTCGAAAATCTCCAAAACTACTAGATCAATTTCATTGAAATTTATATATGCTGTAGTGTGTCTGAAGTGTGCACATGAAAATTTGATGAGGATTGGTTAAATCGTTCTTGAGTTTCGCTCAATGCAAGTTCAATTGAGCGGGATAAGTTAGAAGCGTGATTCGTTATGATGCTGCAAGATGGAACGTTGACGTTCTTTATTTGCGTATCTATCTTTAGGAATATCAAATCAAATTAAAAAAAAAAATTAAAATCAAATTAAATTAACGAAAAGTCGGTCGGTCTTCTTGTTTTTTTTCTATATGCAGGACTATACAGCAATAAATAGAATTGGGAGGTAAAAAATGGAGTTAAGGTTGATATCAGTCTGTGATTTCATAATTACGTACGTATAAATAATAGCTAATTCTTTTGGAAACAAAGAGTTAAGTAATACAGTTAGAGAGAAAATATATTATTTTTACTGAATACCTGATAACATGAGAGCAAATATACTTAACACAATCATGCACACACCATTTTGCATAAAATATTGGTTTTCAACAGAAGTAATCCCGTAACGGTAGTTTGTTGTTTTTATCTATGATCCCGTTAAACGTTTCCTAGCTGTTGAACAGTCTATAGGAGTCTATAAGATCCAAATTAATTTTCCAGTTACGTTTTACTGCCTTGAACGAAGTAAAGGAAGTATTGTGATCACGAAAAATTTCGGTTTTCAGATTTCAACGAAACTATCCTTGTGACCATCCCTGAATCCATTTTGACTAGTTTCAGCGTGATTTCTCTACGTACGTATGTATCTTGCATATCTCAAAAACTATTAGCCGAAGGATGTTGAGAAATTTTAGGAGTGTTGTAATATCTAGTTTGTGCACCTACCGTTTTGATTGTAATCGACTGAACCAAAAATTTCCCAAAAGTCAAAAATTAAAAAAATTTGGATTTTGGACTTTTTATTAACTACAGTAATAATCGCTCATTGAGAGCTTCTCAATGATATATCATAAGTGATACTTATTTTCATTGGTTCCAGAGTTATAGCCAAATGAAATAAGAATTAATGAAATACTTGGATCTTAGGAAAAGGCACATCGGTTCGAATCAGATATTATCTCCTTTTTTTTAAATTTTTTTTAAAAATTTAAATTTATTGATTTATAAATAATTTATTAACCTCACATTGTAAGAAAAAAAATATGATGAATAATAATTCAATAACAAAAAAATAAATAAATAAAAATATCAGAAGTTTTTAATGAAATAAAATTTTATGTACTTTTAATTTAAAAAAAAAAAGAAGTTGTATATGTAATTTAATAGGCGTCTAAGGAAGTCATGTGGTGCCCACATCAACATTTTTTGTAAAGCTTCTGACTGCTAATTGATGGACAAATCAATTTACTATTGCAGTAAGTTTACCAATAATAATTCTGGAGAATATTATTAAAAAAAAATTGTTACTAACTGAATACTGTATAGAATGCAAATTTAGTCAGTGCGTAGGTCACAAAAATAATTACATCAGTTTGTTGTTTATAAAGGAATAACCTCCTGGATGGTGCAGCATCTGCTGCAATTGATATTCATTATTTAATTAATTTAACTGCGCTTTTTTGTTCTTTTATTTTAATATTGTTTGTAATGCTACGTTCATTACTAAAGAAAAACTAGGTATCTCATAAATAGAAATATTGACAATTTAAAAATATAATATCAGTTGATTTTCTATGTTATTACAAAAAATAAAACCTACTTTTCGTTTCAGACGCCCTCACTATTCGCAATGAGACACGCACTGATTTTCTAAATACAACGCATTACATTCATTCGATTAAGATTAAACTTTCACGCAAGCACAAGTTTCAACTCGCTCACCACTGTCATTCATTGCATAAGCGCTTATGAGATCTACACCACTATACAGTCAACATAACTTCAAAAATTTTTCGACATTAAATTGAGTAACGCAAGATGAACTGAACCAATTTTCATAAACTTTACAGATGCACAACCTCAGATACACTACCAGATATCTAAATTTCAATGAAATTGATATAGTAGTTTTGATTTTTACAAGCCACAATATTTTATATATAGGCATAAATATATATGTAATTAGGAATATTGTTAAATAATAGGAAATACTGCACATTTTTTCTTCAAAATCAGTCGGTATTTGGAGGTATTTGCAGATAAATTATAAATGTAATCTAACCAAACATACATTATATTTATAATTACAATCAATAATGCTTATATTGGATCTCTCTATTTACCTCTATTTCTCTTTAATGAGCAAACAATTGCATATTTTCTAATTAGCCTAAAGTTGTACGGGCTCATTACATTAAGCCTGATAAATATCAGTCTGACTAGAAATTGCTAGATAATTTTACAATTTGCCGGGCGCACTGCAAAATGTTGTAGGCTCTTTACAGTAAGGCTGACTTTTCAATTCGCCTACGAAATGTATAAGGAAACCCCAATTTAAAAGAACGATCGTAATTTTCGTGTTTCTCATACCCCAGAACGCAAAGAAAATTAATTTACACCCCCAATCCTACCATGCGACTGAAAGTAATACCATACTTTTCTTCAAAAATTCGGTATGTGTATATATATATATATATATATATATATATATATATATATATATAAATATACATATACATAAGCTGGACCTTATGATTTGAATATTCCTGGTAGAGCGAGGCGCCCGCAATTTTACTCAGCGCATTAAAACAGTCTTCATCATAGATCTGTGCAATGATATTTCAATACTTCTACCATTCAGTTTTAAACATATCAGTGAGCTTCTTACTGTATACTCCTTGCAACCGAAGTTTTATCATCATTTTTGTGCTGCCTTATTGAACATATCGGATAAATTAAATGCAACTCCAAGATATGAATATTCCATTTGTGTTGCTATGTTCTGGCCATTATATGTAATAAATCTAATTTCCTTTATTTTATGTGATCTTTGAAACGGTACATTTTCTCAATATAAATCTCAATTATTGGAAAGATGTATTCAATTTATTCACTTTAAGAGTGCTTTATATTTAACCTTACATTCACGGTACCAATGAAAAGAGCAAGTTAGCAATTGAAATCAGTATTCTACAACTTGATCACATTACTACGTCCAAAAAGTAATTAATAGCGTATTTTTATTATAAATTGTTAAATTTGAATCAATCAAGAATTAAAATTTTAAAATTAACAGTGAAAATTGAAATAATTTTGTAAAAATGTGGTATTCATTGGCGATGAACTACTGGCAAATAGTATTTCACATGTTCAATTTGGCTTAAAGTTTTTTCGCAAAAAAAAAAGACAGGTTAAAACTGATAATAATCCTTCATATAAATAATATATATATATATATATGTATATATTATTTTTTTGTTTTTTGAAATGTGAATGGAATTAATTCAACTCTTTTGTAGTACACAGATAGAGTACTGTGCAAAGAAAAATTTTATATATCTTGTAATCAGCAAAGATAATTAACCTACTTTTGTAATTTCATTTTATTACTTAACCTTTGGTAAATAAAAATTGTTATTTTAGTAATAATATTTAACACTACATAACGAAAATAATATTTTCATGTGTGCTTACCTTATTCATAACAAAATCAATTTTCTTCTCAAATTAATTTTCTTTTAATACATAAAATGATTTCCAGTTGTTTTCTGTGAATATTATGCCATTCTTATTAATATGAGCTTTTATAAAGCTCTAAAAATCCTCATTATCCCAGAAATCAGCAGTTTTCTTTTGCTTTATAACCTATAAAAATAAATAATTTACAATGTAAGAAAAAATAAAACGTAACAGTTGCAGATTATTAAAAATTTATCTGTGTAGATAATTTGAAAATTCTTCTGATTTTGAAACACTGATATTTAAAGTTTTTTTTTTAATCTTCAGGACCACCGTTAGGTATTTGCTTCAGAGAATGAAATGAATGACAATTTTTGTAGCGTGTGAAAATGCCATGCCTGACCGGGATTCGAACCTGGGATTAAATGTAAAAAGACGAAAACTTTGTATTGTCAAGAATAAAGAAAAGAATGTTGAGAATTGGCGTAAATATACAGAAACCAAGCATGACTTAAGGTTATTTCGAATACGAGAACTGTATTTTTTCATCCTAGGTTTTTCAAATAGTCTTCTAGAATTTTTAACACGAAATTACTTAAAATAATATATGTTAACAATGGCTTATATATCAGTAATAAAATCCAATCACATGCAATGAAGACAATGAAATTAAATTAAACTTCTATTTAGGTAATGTTATTTTTTATTAAAAAACGTTTCAACTTTTGCAATATAAAATTTTTAAAACGTTACTACAAAATACCTCTCTATAAATTGATAAAAGAAATAAACCAAAAACTTTTTCAAACCTCTATTTTTTTAGATGTCATTTTTTACTAAAAACTTTTTCAATTTTCACTACTTAAAAAAAATTTAAAACTCCACTACAAAAAAAAAAATCCCTCTATAAATTGATCAAAGGACTGAATTATTGAAATCGGTCCATTTGGTGAGAAATAAGACATGAACGTGTAACTAAAATGGCCAAACCATAAACTTGTTATTCATTTATTTTTAAAACTTAATACTTGTTTTTCTTTAACTCACAATGGTTTTTTAATTATGTTTGTCCTCTAATATTGCATCCTTAATTTAACATACTTCCTGACATTACCGATTGATGAAATGTTACACAGTTACTAAGGCCGGGTGACAGTACAATATTCCACTATTACTTTTGCAAACATCCCTCCGTACAGGAGGGTAAATTAAGAGTGCGGGTGTAAAAAATTGTAAAATCTGCAAAACTGCTGTGCAGGGTTTTTGGGGTCGCATATGACAAATCCGATATCCGTTTGACATAAAAAAATAACAAAAATTTGGAACGGGAGTAATAAAATAAATACTTCACTATTTTTTACTTTCTATAGTAAATGTTTGATTGAAAATTTGTTTGATATTTTATAAGAATATTAGAAATTTCAGTATATGATGTTATCTTTTGAAATTCAAATTAACCTACTATTTAAACTCATGCAATGTATGATAATAATTTGATTAAAGTATGACTAAAAAGATTAAAGCAAGTTTTTAAAAATGTTTGTAATATTATTTAAAAAAACATAATAAAGATGAAATTGATGTTATCATAATAGTAATAAAATAAATATATAGATTAGATTTAAATTCAGTTATTTCAATAATGGAATCAGTTGTAGAAGAGAATTTTATTAGCTTACGTAAGTGCTATTACTTCAATAATAGCACATATACACATGTACAACATATACACATGTTTGTATGATTTCTAAAACAAAATAATAATAGTAATTAATGAAGAAATATTTACAATTTAATCCACCAACTGAAGAGAATACGAGAGAATTTAACCGCAATTTAAACTAAGCATTATACGTTTATACAACAATTTAAAATATGAAATAGCAGAAAATAAATTAAAAAAGAAAAAACATTGTAATCATAAACATTCATTATCTTTATTTCATTTTACATAACATTTATATTTATAACATAAAGGAAAATGAATATATAAATTAAATGCTTCTAATAAATGAATTGCTATTTTTATTAACATCTGTAAATAATACATCCAATTTTGTACACTATAAGCAAGTATATAACCAGCAACTGTGCAAAGTTCATTTACTATCAGTAAGATAATATCCATAAATAAGATTAGTTTATATAAGTTATATGGTTTGTTACATTATAATGCTGCAAGTGAAACTTAATGCTCTGGACAGTAGTTGTTTATCTTGTTAATCAACTAGTTTCCCGGTAAGAACGACGTTCTCTACTAATGTACTACAAGAATCTCATTAAAAAACAAAAACAAATCTATTTCCAGCCAATTAAATCTATTATTTTTCTCGCGAATTTAATAAAGTATTCAAATGTTTCTTAAAAAGACAGCAATAAAAAGAAAACGCTAATATTTTCTTTCATATAATTTTTAAAAAATTATGTTTTTGAATTGATTGTCAAACTAGTGGGTTTTATATCCGAATACTTATACTTATTATTTTTTAATATATTGGTAAAATTAGCCGAAAACCTATAAAAAAAAGTGTAATAAATGTTTTAATGATACTTGAGAAAGCTGAATTTAATACTTAAAGAAACAGAAAATATTAATCGAAAGGATGTGTAAGATAATATCTAATCAAAATGATTAAAATTACAGTTTTTGTGAAAAGTAATTACTCGACATAAATTATAATTATAACAAAAAATGCTATACTAAACCGTCTTTGAAGTAAATTAGAAAATAAACAAATGCAAAGAGAGGTTTAAAATGCTATAAAAATTTCATAATATTTTTGTATATGGTTATTCGACATTTACATTTCTTTTTCAATTTAAAAATTATGTGAATTAATTTACTACCAGAATTTACTTGTTGCGTATATAAAATAATCAGTTCCTAAGTTTTACCAAAAAGGAAACTCGAATCAAAATTTCAAAAAATTATAATTAAAAGATTTACATTAAATTTATTTATTTTGTAAATCTTCCATTCATATATTTATGTTTAAATATTTCTAGTAATTAATAAATAAATGTGTTATATACATAAACACACACACACACACACACACACACACAGAGAGAGAGAGAGAGAGAGAGAGAGAGAGAGAGAGAGAGAGAGAGAGAGAGAGAGAGAGAGAGAGAGAGAGTGAGAGAGAAAGAGTGTGAGTGAGTGACGGAGGTAGAAGAGAGAGAGAGAGGGTGTGAGATGGAGGGAGGGAGAGAGAGAGAGAGAGAGAGAGAGAGAGAGAGAGAGAGAGAGAGAGAAAGAGAGAGATAAATATATTGAAACGTAAATAGCTACATTTTTACAATATAAGTCTACAAAAATAAATAGAACAGCTCACAATACATTCACACTTAACATACAAACTCGCACGTAATATATATTTTTAAAAAATCACAGATAAATAAAATTTCAAGTCACAAAAATTTTCAGGAAACACTTTAGAAAATAGTCTCTGAATAAAATTTGTCATAAAATGCAGTGTATTGTAATGATATGAAAAATTTAATTTGTTACTCAAACAGTGCCAGTATCCCTTACATAATTAAAAAAGGCTGTCCGACTTAACCCATTTTACGATCTACAACACAGAGATATTTTTCTATACAAAACCCTGTTTAGTAAAGATTCTTTTGAAAAATTACATTTATATATACATATATATATATATATATATATTAAATTATCGCAATTGAAAGTTTGATAAAACATTAACAAAATGTAGATTATGGAACTTCGCAAAATTTAACCTTTCCCTTTCTCCTTTTCCCCCTTTCCCATTTTAATTTGTATCATATTATTTTTCCTCATTTCCCCTATTCCTTCCCCTTTTCCACATTATATTTATCTTTCCCCTTTCTATTTCCTTTTTCCGTTTTTACTTTTCCCGTTTTCCCCTTTTTCCTTATTTCATTTTGACCTTCTTCACTTTTCCCTTTTCCGATTTTTCCTTTTATCCCTTTTCCCCGCGCGTAAATCGATCCAGTAGCTTTTTAGTCTATAGCGGAAACATTTTAATGGAATCGTAAAATATTTAGTGTAGCGTGTGTTGCTTTTACGTCCAACAGGTAGCGCTGTTTTTCAAAATAGCACGTTTTTACCTGTCACAGGTGTGATATCTTAGGTATATTAAAACAAGCGCAAATTCGAATGAAACGTTGTGTCAAAATTTCAAAGCAATCGGGGAAGAATTTTTGGAGATTTAAGATTTTGAACAAACAAACATTAACATTTTTATTTACATAGATATATATATATATATTTACACACGCACGAACCCACGCACAATATTGTTGTAGTAGCTTTACAAGGAAATTTAATTAACTATTCTTATGGATTAAAAAAAAATAAATATTCGTAGAAAATTTATATAAATCATACATTATTTCCGTTTTATAAATGTATATATAATATTTAATTATATTTAAAATCGGTTTTGTAGATTAGAAACCATAAGCAAATTTCATCACAATAATCAAATTAAGCAGTTTCTCTTGAAGTACCGTAATTAAATACATGCTACACATCAACAGTAAAATCCAGCTAGTAAAGAATTATTATGATTTCTCGTAAATAATAATAATAATGTCCAGTACTACGAATAAAATCACAGCTAAAAAGGAAAATAATAATATGAAACTTCTCGTCCACAGTATCACTTTTTAGGTTCCTAGGTCCAACACATGTAGTCTACTCCCTTTAATCGTCTTACATCTTCCCCACTGTCTAAGAGGTTAACAGCTAGGTAGTTTATGTGGTCATTATTTTGTACTTAGTTGCAAATCGATCGACTTATCGACTTTCTCTCGAACACAAGGTAACTCTAAGTACTTGTGAACGTCGTTGTTCCTTACGAACTTCGGCGCCTTTGCAATGCAACTCGCAAATTTATTCTGGAAAAGCTGAATAATCTCTACATTCTGGTACTCATCGTACCAATTCCAAATATACTAACTGACTTTAGAAACACTTTGTTCAAAAATAGCTTATTGGATAGGGATAGTAGTTCTTTACACACACACACACACACACACACACACACACACACACACACACACACACACACACACACACACATACACTTTTTTCAGTTTTTTCATTCAATAATATATATATATATATATATATATATATATATTAGCCTGTCAGGGCTCACTTCACTCGCCTGACCGTCTGGGAAGGGAGCTCCTTCTCCTGGAATCCCGACGCATTCGTTATCCTCATGGTTGTGAAAAACTTTTTATATATTCGTTCAATCTCCCGGGTACTGATTTCTTTCCTGTTTGGATTTTTGTTCTCGTGAAACGCGGCTATGCTTAGCGGCACATGATGACCGTCCTAGATTCATCCTCTTAGAGAGCATAATGAAAAAGATTGAAAAAATATATGAAAGGAAGAAGAAGAAGAAAAATTATTAATGAAACGTGACGTTATGTACAAAAAAGCAAGAAAGAGAGTATGAAACTACGAAGAAAGAAGAATACCGACTTAACAAATAAAAAAAAACAAAAAACTAAAATGTCTTACAAAAGACAGAATATTTGTAACTAATAATAATAATACCTAGTAACTATAGTAGAGAGAATACCTTACAGATATTCATAAAAAAAAAAAAAATGAATTAGGCAATTTACTTAATTATATTTCTGTTGCCATGGTGGCAGAAATATGAATATTTAATTCATAATTTCACCTTCAGGGAGACTAGAGCCTCAATGCTTCTATGGAATAACGCTCCTTGGGATAACACAAATATATCCAGAAAATTTGAAAGCAGTTGGTCGGTTGATTCTAGCGTGATGCTGTTGTAAATAAACATTCGCATTTGTATGAAAGATATATACATATATTTAATACAGAAAATCGTTGACTAAATTTACATCTTATTTTCAATATAAACTTCAAGCAAAACTTTTAATTTTAATCTTTTTGTTGAAATCAATTGCTTAATCTCGCGAATAATACTGCTAAAATCTTGTTTCAATTACATAATATAATTTACTCAATTATTCTATTTATGTTTGGTTTTTTTCCTGAGAGCAAAACGAAGTGTCGTCGTTAGTGACTGGAAACACAACGTGTTCGTATTACATTAATAAACGACATAACAATAACATTTACCATCTGAAATACGCCAACTGAAATAATTAGCTGATGTACATTGTATTAAAATTCAAATATTTGAATATAAAAGGTCAGCCCTAAAAATTCGTAAAACATAAGAAATATCATTTTATTATTCTCAAGCACATGTCACTTGTTAGCTTCTAGTTTAAATTTGCGACGCAATGGCGCTTAACAGTTAGTTGGCAGTTGCAGCGAGCACACACGAGTGCATCTGTTTAAGTCATCAGATATCCTAGTGTCAGCCTAGTGTGCCCTATTCACAAACGGTAAATAATAACCTCCTCTTGACGGTTATTGAGTAGATCCACGGAGACACTGTTCTTAACTGGACGAAATTTATTTTTGATGGATAGGATTCCATTCACTTTGCCACTCATGATGAACCACCCTCTTGAGGAAACAGATAAGATCGTTCGAAACAACGCGATTAGCGAGAGGAGGCTTGAAACAGCCTCTTTTGCCTCACTCTCAACGCAAAATCATTGCCTGAAACTGCAATATGGCCGAGGATCGAGCAGGAGCTCACAGTTGTATTATGTTGAGTCATTTAAGAAACAAGACACTGAGTCTCAGACACAATAGGATCTCTGGAGTACATGTCACCAATCGCCTGTAAGGAACTCATGAAATCTGAGCAGACAAGTATGTGACGAAATGTTGGGCTAGTTATATTTAATACCTTATTGGTAGCATACAGCTCCGTAACGAAAATACTGACGATGCTGGGTAGGCCAAATATGTATATTCTGTTGCCAAACATGTATATTATTTTGCCAACCACAAAAGCACAACCAACAAAATTAACGTCTTTAGAGCCGTCCGTATAAACTATAGCATTTGGATTCATGGTATTTATATGATTATAGGATTTTTCTCGTAATTTAAGCGGATTTGTGTTTTTCTTATCATAGCGACAGAGACCAAAGTAGTAATTTACTACAGAAGGAAGCCAAGGAGGGTAATAACATGGAGCAACGGTAAGAACTAGAGGTAATTGTACATTCAGAGTTAAGAAAAGGCGCTGAGCTCTAATGCCTAGCGAACAAGTAGATGACGGCTGTTCCTCTTATCGATTAACATGCTAGTTGAAGAATACGGAAACAAAAGTACTGTTTTATTGTGCTTTAATGAGAGCCACATAAAGCATATCATTTAGTTTCGTCTATTCCAAAGAGATAACTCACCTTTGCCTATCAGCAGACTTATAAGATGTCGTAATGCAGTATCTGGGAAGTGTGATAACATACTGATTACATATTGATTACTGATTAACATACATATTATCATTTCCAGGAGAAGTATCACGAGAATTATTCAAGGCATAGCTTACCTCATTAAAAGATAGGAATATGTTTAATTAATTTTGCAAATCTTCAATCATGAACGGGATTTTCTACCTGCAACTTATATCCCACAAACTCAGGTCAAAAACCGCGGATGGATGGTTTATTCTATCCTGTGGGATGGGTTTAATTATTTTTCTGTAAACATTAATGTAACATTAAAATAAAGATAATGTCCAAATATCAGTCGAGATATAGAAATAATTAAAATCAATATCAATTATTTTACAAAAAAAAAGTTTGCGTTTTTAACACTTCAGAAAAAGAAATGATTAAACTGTTCTTTGAGAATCGAAATTAATTTTATTTTAATCAAGGAATTAGATCAGATTTGGCAGTTGTATAACGAATGTCGTTGACAATTAATATTACATAAAAATATTAATAATTCTAATAAAATTCATATTGTTATATTAATGGATAATAATAACTTCTCTATGAATCCATAAAGTTTAAAAGGATCAATGGAATACTTATGAACGGTTCAAAGGATACAAATCAATGTCACAATGCTACAGCGACTGCGCGCACTTAATATAATGGAATATGTCAGAAATAAATCAAAGATACCTGTAACGCAATCTCGCACTGTAGACTGAGTGAGATACAGGCTTTTGATTCATAACAATGACATTATCGAAAACGGTGATTGACGTCATGACGTAATATTCTATTTTATTTTAAACCGATCATAAAACGGAAGTGGTCTATTTTAATTAGATTTTTAACAGGTTTGATTATTCAGTAGAAAAGTAATTGTAAGAAGAAAAAGGTAATTCGAAAATACGTAATAATTAAGGGTATCGGAAATAAATTGGAACGGAATTAGATGACTCAAACATTTCATGACTTATCGTTGTTTAATACTAAGAAAAAAAGAATAGGAACGGAACAAAGTTATTAATATTTCACTAAAAAGTTTAGCTTGTTCATAAAATAATATTCTAATTATGTTCGTTAAGCGTTATTTTTCCAAAGGATAGTACATTAAATTGTTTTAAAAAGTCCATATTTTAAGATAAAATTAAACAGATTTTAGTTCCACTTCTATCGATGTTACGTTACTTCCCATAAAATACACAAGAGATAGTCTCTTAAAAAAGTCTCTTTCCAAGTATTTACAATGAAATAAACAATTTATAAAAATTGTACGCATTTTTTTTTATACATAACTATTCATATTCTGTAAAAAATTTAAAATATTTTTTCAGAATCCTTAAAAGTTCTGTAATCAACACTTTTTAAAATAAAAATGTTCTTAAAATTAAAATTAAAAAAAAAAATCTAAATCCTAAAAAGATCTTTTAACACGATACTATAATATTACTTTATTAAGCATTAGTGAAATTAACAGTTTTGTAAAATAAGTTAATGAATGTTATGAAAATTAAAATTTAAAAAAATAAATAATTCTAAACTTTTAAAAGATCTTCAAAAAAAATAATATTAAAATAATATTTTATTAAGCATCAGTTAAATTTATATTTCTTTTAAAAAATTAGAACGTACAGTAACTACTTTTTTAAAATTAAATTATATTAAGTTAAAATTCTTACAAATATGCTTGTAAAATAAACTATGAAAAACCGACAGCGTTAGCAGCTGTAGGAGAATTTGACCAAAAATAGTTATAATTAAAATTAAAAAAAAAAAAAATCCATTTCATCGCACCAATTACTAAATTCTTCTGAATACTGATATATAACGAAATTACATCCCACGAAATTAATTTGTGGTGTATGGGTAATATATACTTATTAATAAATGTGTGGAATTTCCATGAATCTTTGATGTTGTATTTATTTTTTCCAATTATTTGTTGTAATATTTTAACCAAAAATTTTGATACCTTTTACGTCGGACTTAGTATGCAGTTTCCTCATAGGATAATCCTTTTTATGTAATTTTATTTTCGCTTCTTCTTTTGTTATATACCAATGTACAGACAACGTTTTGGCTATTTTATTATCTTCTAGGAGTAATTGACGGATTCCTTTTTATTTCTCTGTATATGGTTTTGTTGGTTAATATATATATATTTTTTTTTTAATAATTTTTACTTTTCATATTAACCGTTTTATTACTTTTATCAGCATTAAGTATTATTATTTTACGTTTATTACGCTGTATGAATTTTTTTTGTTTTTTATGCGTTTATGACGATATTTTTTTATTATTTTTTCCGCTTCCGCATTTATTATGTTGTTATTGTATATTCTTCTTTTGATTTTATTATTATATGCCTTAGTATTACTTTTATATATTTGTATTGCCTTACAAATATTATTACGTATTTTATTTTTTTCTTCCTCATTGTCAACACTTCTAATGGCGTTTTCAATATTGATTATAAAATTTTTGTTGGCAACAGTTTGTCTATAATTGTGTCTCGTTCGTGATAATTTAATATCTCCGGTAACGCAAATTTAGGTCCTAACGATAAACTTTTAATTACATATTCAGGAATTGGTAATGTTGATAAATTTTGTATCTATTTTTCGTTGTATTCAACGAAGTTATGTTTCCTGTACCTATTTCTTAAGAGGTTGAATTATTTAATATTTTTTTCTTTGATACTACTGAAACTACTTTCACATTTGTATTCTTTCCAAATAATAAAACTTTAAAATATTTGTGTAGGTAACTATCCTTTAAGGTATTTATTTCTTTAGAAATATCCTCGTCAATATTCTTTTCAATTTGCGTTGTATCTTTTATTAGCAAATTTAGAATTTTTTTCTTAAAATTATATACTATATTATTGAATGTGTCTCCATTATATTTGCTTTTGAATTCAATATACTTGATTAAATTCCTTAAGTTTTGGAAATATATTATTTGATCTAGCTTTAAGTAAAAATATTTTTTGATTTTTCTATTTATCAGCTTGTTTTTTATTTTATTATACTTCGTCATAACCTTTGTCGTATTTTAATCATAATTCATAGTGATATCTCCTTAAAAACCCATTTTAACCAGTAATTTATTTCCTACATTCACATGAAAGTGTAAAGATTATAACGCGTTGTACATCGGACAAACATCTCAATAACTTAAAAAAAGAATAGAAGCCCATAAGTATAGAGAAAAGGAAGTGACAGTGCTCACAAAACATACAATAGAACATAAACACTCGTTCGATTTCAACAGTACCAAAATATTAGAAAAAGAATAAAATACATATAAAAGGACCACTCTAGAAATGATATACTTCAAGAGAAATTCAAACCCTGAACAATAGGAACGGAGATAGCAGGATTAAGCGACATATATGTTAATTTAATTGAAAACCTCGTATTTATATTGTAAATTTAGTTTTAAGGAAAATAATATTTAATTTTTGAGAAAAATGTGCGCATTGTAAAAGTTTCAATACACAGGAAATAACAATCAATTATATAAAGAGGTACATATAACTATCATATAAGATAAAATTAGTCATGTATGAGTAGGGGGATATATTACAACAAAGGTGGGGATAAAAATATCATTATCTAGGATGGCTTGATCAGTTAATTTCTTAGTATGTAAGAGAATTTTGTATCCGTGTATGAATGTGTATTGTCACCTGAGGAAGCATAGAAAATTCTAAGTGAAACGTAATGTATTTAATGCATAAGTTTGTATAGTCGATTGGTTAACCCAAGAGATTAAAAAAGATAATAATTTAAAGTAAAATATGACTTCTTATTATATTTAATTATATCCAATGAAGAGGAAAATAAACTTAAATTAATTACAATTAAATTAATATTCATATTAGTACGCGGGTTAAAAGCCGTCATAATTTAAGTATTTTAATGTGAATGCATGACTGAAATTATTGGTTAAAATGGGGTTTCTTATGGAAATATCCCTATGAATTATGAAACAATACGACATAGGTTATGAAGAAGTATAATAAAATAAAAAACAAGTTGATAAATACAAAAATCGAAAAATATTTTTACTTAAAGTTAGATCATATAATATATTTTCAAAACTTACGGAATTTAATTTCAAGTATATTGAATTCCAAAGCAAAGATAATGGAGACACATTCAATAATGTCGTATATAACTTTAAGAAAAAAATTCTAAATCTGCTAATATAAGATACAACGCAAATCGAAAAGAATATTAACGAGGATATTTCTAAGGAAATAAATATTTTAAAGAATAGTTTACCTACACAAATATTTCAAAGTTTTATAATTTGGGAAGAATACAAATGTGAAAGTAGTTTCAGAATTATCAGAGAAAAAAATATTAATAAAATATATAATGTTTCTACTCAAAGGTATTTGATTTGCTCCGTGCCTTTTTAGTAAGTGTTTCTATGAATGTTAGAAAAGTTATTAAACTGTTTAGATTTATTTGGCTAAACTAATAAATTTAATAATATGTTTAGTAAGATAAGTAACGTGGTTTGGTCTGGGTAAACATCCTCCAATGAAGATATCTTTTTTTCCATAAAGTTAATTTGAAAAACGTTTTTTTTTACGCTATTAAACTAAAAATAAAAAAAATAAATTTTTAATATTAAATTATAAATTTTATTAAATATTAAGTAACATTTGGTTATAAAATACAATACGAAGGATAAGCTAAATAAACAAAAGAAAATTGTTCCAAAGTTTTCATGAACTATTAATAGAAAGTAAAATGTTTAAATACCAATTAAAAATAACTATTTGTAGTAATTTTATAATATTCAAATAAAATGAATTAGTAGGTGAGTAGGAAAATTTGTATACAAATAAACTTTTAATAAGATCCATGTTGTGAAATGCCTTTGAGAAACTAGATGACGAGACATTTAAACAAGGAAATTGCATAAAGCTTTTCTTTAATAGTAAATGAAACATACCTGTTTCAACAACAGGCGAGAGACGATTAAATAAGAGAGCGTTCTGAAAGTTCCTGAGATGGTTCAGAGAGAAATTAACGCAAAATATAAATAAAGAAAAAATACCATCTGATCTCATCTCTAGTTACCGTTTTAGTAAACAAAAATTTAATAAACAATTAATTTATGTACGATTCACACATACTTAAATTTAGTTCAGTTCATACGTTTAACGTGCCCGATACTTCATATTTTGAAAATTGTATTCTATTTTTATTATGCACTCATAAAACTAACATTACTATATAAATAAAATCGTGACACTTATTCAGTACACTACACAATTTTGAAATTGTTTTCTAGAAAATCTGTTTTCTGAAAAATACTGAAATCAAAGATATAAATTTTGTAATTATTATAATAATTTTTTTTAATGATTGAGTAACATCACTATTCAATAGTTTAAATTTATTTTACGTAAATACAGTAAAGGTAAAATTAATATTGCGAACCCATCATGCTACCAAATATTAAAGTAGTTAAAGCTTTTAATAATTTAATAAGGAATAACGTAATAAAAGAACCATCTACTCCGTTAATATATTTATTAAAAAAAAAAAAAATACGGTACTTGTTGGTGAACGGGCTGAATAGTTTGCAAAGGTTTTCGCTTCCTTCAGTAAAAAAAAAAAAAAAAATAAATAAAAACGAATAAATCACTCACCTGACACCCAATTTGAAAGTATAATCTGATTATCTATTGAAAAATTGAAACAGAGCTGTGGGCAAGTTTTGGGTTATTATTCTTTTCAATCGGAAAGAATAATAGTCCAAAATTGCCCATGGTTCTGGTTTGACATTCAATATAGATTATATAATTATAAGAGATTCAATAGCTGAATTGCTATTTTCGTAAACGTTTCTACGTATGTTTAATAATCAACTTTAAAACTGTGAGACAAAGTACAGCAAAATAAACGTTTTATTACTTCAACCAACATAAAAGCTTGAATGCCAAGTAGACATATTTTAAAACCGATCCCAAAATCCAAATGTTTAAATAAACTTTGATCATAATAGAATTAGAGCCTCACATATTCTTCACTGATGTGAGAAAAGTTTTTACTATCAAAGTTGGGACTTAGAGAGGATAATTAAAGCTGCTGAGGTAGAAAAAAAATCATCCTTCCAAGCAGACACCTCACTTTTAATGAAATTTGCGCCTACTTTACGGAAGTTTTGCCTAACCAATGAAGAGATGCTATTACACTACACCGTAGCTTCAGCTTCTTATCTGGAACTTAACTGACCAACTGAACTCTGAAAATCAGCTTACTATTAAGTTATTTCTGTCTAGTAATCTTTATCAACACTGAACCCGAATTTTAACAACTTATATACCCTTACTCTAATAACTCGTTACTCGTCACTCGTCTAATGTCACTAGCTGTTACAAGTTACAAAGCAAAAAAAAAGGATCAACAACATATGAAAAATTTGCTTCATTAATTCCGACAAATGGGGCTTATGGAGTGACCGGTGCAAAGCGTGCGTTGTTAGTAGCCACTCTTCCACATCTCTTCATCACTTCGTGGCGCGAGTGGTTGCGTCTCGGTCTTTTATCCGGAGGTCCCGGGTTTGAATCCCGGAATTTTCACACGCTAGAAAAATTGCCTTTTCATCTCATCTTCTGAAGCACTTAACGGTGGTCCAGGAGACTAAAAAAATCTGTCCTCCTGGTTCAATTGCCGGGAATCAAACCGTGAATTTGAAATAATCTTGTATTACTTCACTTGACGTTTAATCAACATAATTTTCCTAGTTATAATTAACTAATATTATTGAAAACATAATATTAAAAAGAGAAATGTAAAATAACACATTGATATACAAATTCTCTTATGCACAAGTAGCATAAGAGATTAATTTAGTTTATTACTAAATTAATCATTTAGTAATAAAAATGTCAAGGAAACAAGAAATTATAAAAAAAGGGAAGCTGGATGATATAGGGAATGGATAATCAGACCACGATTAAGGATTTGTTTCACGAAATCAGAGCAATTCTGCTCTAATGTCCATCTGTATTATACCAGGATTTATAACAATATATTTCCATGAATATGCAGTCACATGCTGTTACGAGCATCTAAAATTCTTACCTTAATAAAAAAAGTAGTTATGCCTAGGAAATTAGAAGATACTAAATTACACTAAAAGATTAGCAAATTTATATAAATGGATGTAAAATTTAACAACTTCATTCCAGTATTTTAAAATCACTTCAAACTCTTGAAATAACATTAGCGAAGAGATACGAGCATTTGTTAGCATGATTAGTTTTTTTAACTGTTGTTTTAACAAGATAATATTTAACAGCAATAATTATTATGAATGCATAGGTAAATAAATACGCCTAAACATATTTCTGAAAATTATAAATATAATTTTAGAGTGCTAATATTTTCAAATACAAAAAATAATTAAAAATAGTACTACTGTTTGCAAATTTTTGATATAATAAATATGAATACAGCATTAATAATAATCCATTTTTTTTTTTACTTCCTTGTACGAAGTAAAGGAAGTGTTGTGATCACCAAAAATTTCGGTTTCGGCGTGATGTCTGTACGTATGTATAGCAGGCGGCGAATGGCTGTACACACTGCGTGCGAGAGAGATAGATTGATAGGACGAGTGGAACAGTTAAAGAGTCATTCCTTTACGAAAACATCTCGTATAGCTCTGTATACCTACATAGTATGCAGTACATTGTCAGAGGTTTTCAGGATTTAGCGCGGTAAGCCAGCTGTCAGCCTATGTGCACAGCAATACGCCGACATCTATACGTACGTACGTATCTCGCATAACTCAAAAACGATTAGCCGTAGGATGTTGAAATTTTGGATTTAGGACTATTGTAACATCTAGTTGTGCAACTCCCCTTTTGATTGCAATCGACTGGACCAAAATTTCAAAAAAGCCCAAACTCCAAACAATTTGGATGTGGAACTTATTTTCATTGGTTCCAGAGTTATAGCCAAATAAAATTTTAATTAATGAAGTATTTGGATCTTACAAGGAGAAGGCATATCGGTTCGAATTCGACTACCTCTTTTTTTTTTATTTAAATATATTGATTTATTAATAATTATTACCTCTGATAGTAATTTTTTTTATAATAAATAATAATTCAATAATAACAATAAACAAAAAAAAATATCAGAAATTATTAATTAAATAAAATTTTATGTTCTTTTCATTCTAAAAAATTCTGTATATGTAATTTAATAGGCGTACAAGGAAGTCTGTGTTGTCTAGATCAGATGTTTTTTAGTTTGGCCGACTAAGGACCATGCGAAGCAATATTTTCCATTATCTTTCTTCTGAACATTTTCATTCCCGGTTTTCCAATTGTTTTCCATTCTTTCGCTTTCTTTTTTCTGATGAGTCACTGATCAGATTTTTAAAGCCTTTTATTATAAATAAATCTCTTAATAATAAAATTATATTACTCTGAAAATAATATACAAATAACTTATATTGGCTTCCAATTTGTGAAAAAGATTTACTTTTTAACGTGTAAGGTTTGTTACTCTGAAAATGTTTTATAATAATATTTTTCTGAATTTTGAGCCATGATCATATCTATTAAATAAAAAAATATTAACAACCAGCTAACAAAAAACAATAAAAGTTGTAAATTATATCTGTTAGTTTTTGCCTTCCTTGGTAACTCGACAAAAAGATAATTAGGCAACTAAAATTTTCCATTTTTTCCTTTCTCCATATTCTAGGATCTGCATTTTCATTTCAGTGGGGTTAAAAAATAAAAGGGATTTTAAGTAGAAGAAAAACCGTGTATACTTCATCATATGACTTTTATCTAAGTTTCAATAGGTCTCAGGGCTTTTCACTTTACTTCCATATCATTGAAATTTCTATTCACGTAGGTTTACAAAAATGATCAAAGATTGAGAATTTTATTTGATGATATAATTTCAATGCATTAAAAAAAAAACAGCGAAAAATAATGTTTTTCTTACAAATTCATATTTACACTATAAACTTTGCGTATGAATAATAACAAATACACAAATTGAATGAGATGTATTTTCAAAGCACTTACTTTTTTGTAATAAAAAATTCAGATTGAGTACTGAAGTAGCCACTTCAGTGTAGATCAGAATATAATAAACTTGAGCCAGAATCAAATAAAACCATGTATTAAAGTTGAACAAAAAATGTTAAAGTTATAAAAGTTTAAAATTCCGAAACAGTAGAGATAACATATACCAAACTACTCCTTCTTTTGCTCTCATTTGATCGTGCTTGAACCGTTTCATTACTTATCAGCTTAATTTTCATACCATAATATTAAATTATTTTTATTGCTAGTTTTCACACATATTTTATTTTTTATTTTTTGGTGTAATTATTCAGTTAACTGGTTGGGTTTGATGTATACTCCATTAATTTTTATTCTGTACTTATCTTTTAACCTCGACTTATTTACTATATCCTACATTCTTAATTATATTTTTTTATCCCAGTCTTTTTTATCTTAAGATCTCTTATCCTTAAATTTTATGGAATTTATCTTATGGAATTTTTAGCGTATGAAAAATGTCTTGTCTGACTGGTTTCGCATTTGGGACGTTCGGATGAAAGACCAAAACGCTACCACTCCGCCACAGAGATTGACGGAGGACGATTAATACTTGTACCATAATATTAATTTGTACCTTATAAGTTCAATAATAATTTAATTTTAATTCCCATTCAGTTTTCTGTTTTTATTTCTAACTTCATTTCATTACTACGTAAGATTTGACATCAAAATATTTATCTTTCAAAAAACTTCCATTTTAACTACATTTTTGCAAAAATTGAATACACCTTCCCTTAAAAAAAAAATCTAAAAATATTTCTTATTAACCACTCACTAAACGTTTTTTTCTGTAATCTTTGTCCAGCTTGAATATTTTTTTGAGAAAAATCTTCAAATTATTGGCCATTTCCTAAATAAATATTAGTTTAATATGGTTAATTTTAACAGTTAGAATTAAATTACTGATAATATGGGTTGGCTTTCAAAATTGGGAAACTAAAACCTTGCCGAAAAAATGGGGAGAAATTTATTTACAAAATAATTTTTTTCCTTCGAAAGAGATGATTCAAGGAGTAGCATCTTATAGAAGTAAACTGCAATATCTAAAGCCATGTTAAAATAGCTGTAGGTCACTATAATTAAGGAATGTTAGATAAAAAATTATAAGATAATTTATCATTCTTAGAAAAGCGTACATCATGAAATAAAAATTTCACAAATTTTTAAAAGAAAATTTTCTATATAATTTTTATTCATTACAATTTTTAATACACGATCCATCGGTGAGAAATTTCACTTTGAATAATTGAGTTTTTATGCTGTATTTGTACATCCCAACTGTTATAGTTGAACAGACCAGTGGACTCCACATGAACCCTCATCTGCAACCCTATGGGAACGATTTATCTTATTTCCAATGATCTGATATACGATTTTATGAATGTTTCCCTCGACAAAAAAACTCACTACTATAAATGAATATCGTATCTGAATGTTGTTGAACATTCTGTTTTCGGTAATCGCAGAAAAAACCTAAAATGAACACTTTTTTACCAACTGCTACAAAGTTAAACTTAGTCGAATTTTATTTCAGTTTTATACTATTTTACAAGTTATATATATTTTTCTTAAATATAGAGATAATTTTCTGAAACATTTAAATTAAATTTCAAGG
The DNA here is from genome assembly GCF_047948215.1 of Lycorma delicatula. Taxonomy (NCBI): domain Eukaryota; kingdom Metazoa; phylum Arthropoda; class Insecta; order Hemiptera; family Fulgoridae; genus Lycorma; species Lycorma delicatula. Next base: position 116,891,180 of record NC_134459.1, read on the forward strand.
GCAGCTTAATATGTCAAATTAATACAAAGTATTAATTACATGTTTTAATTAAAAATTCATAAAAAAATATCATAATTCAATAATAAAACAAATCTATGATTAACGGTAATATGATTTTCTAAAGGCATCAATCACATTACCCGCGAACTACTTTTAAATTTCAGCTAAAAGTTACTACCACTATAAGTAACAACTACAAGTAGAAGAAGTTATTTTTAGGTAATAGAGCGTTTCCATTTACTACCTGTAGCAATAATAAAACAGAAATTTAATAAAATTACATAGAAAAATGTTTTTTTTAAATTTCAATTTTGACATAACGAAAAAATCCCTCAAATATTTTTTAAATCTGACTGTTAGATGGGATAAAAGAGCGGATCTCAACCCAGGTACTTCAATCTAAAAACTTTCTTATATCTCCTATTAATTTAAGCCTACAAATTCAGCTCTACTTACTTAGAATTTCTGATTCTAAACGTTGAAGTAAGAGAACTCTAAAAAAAAAATTATTGTGTTCAAGTCTTATGTACTTTAGGAAAAAATAACTAGTAATCTTATTGGACTGTCGGAATAGTCTATAACTAGGTCTTTTCTATAAAAATTCTCAAATGAAATCTGAACATGTTTTTAGTTAAACAAATATGCCGGCCTCCGTGGCGCGAGTGGTGACGTCTCGGCTTTTCACCCGGAGGTTCTGGGTTCGAATCCCGGTCAGGCATAGCATTTTTCACATACGCTACAAAACATTCATCTCAACCTCTGCGGAATGAATTACTTGACTGCGGAAACGGAGGTAAAACAAGTAAGAAAAAAAGAAAAAGAAAAATTTAAACAATTATACTGATAATTTCTGTAGGACTAATTAACTTCCTATGATTTGTATATTGAACATTAATAAAGAATTATGGAGATCTTTACAAGGTCCTTGTGCAAGAAAGCTGTCTTCGTTTCGAGTTGGGTATGCCAAGCCAAGGTACTTAGTTTCAGCGGAAACTCGCCGTTGAACTACTGCTTTATTTAAAGTAATGGTAATTCTACAAGGTTTCAGGATCAATATATGAAATATTGCACATTTCTTAGCAGAGATTCCTTCCAATTCTTTGTGTCAGCATAGCCAGCGCAATTATATTTTATTAAAGGATGAGAAATTCAGCAGCATCTTACAGCTATAATATCCTGTAGCAACACCATATTATTTTAATATATAGCCAAAATATCGGTATATATATCATTATATAATTAAACTGATCTAATTTAAGTGTTGCCTACCTATCCGAAAATATGGTAACGTATTTATTTACACATCCAATGTCCAGTCGTAGGCAAGTGATCTAAGAATTGTAAATGTATGAGCCATAAGACAGAATTCGTAAGATTGAGATAAAATTTATCTAGAATTATTAACTGTAGATCCAGTCTCCAGATTGTTCAGTGGTATAAGAATTGACTGATATAAAACGTTTAATAGATTCTTGTATAATTGTCCTTAAGTTTGAAGAATTTTAAACATATGATATTTTGTATGATATATCCAGATTTCATATTAAAATTTGGTAGACAAACTGACTGTAATAATGGCAGATAAACATTTCAATCATAATGACATTTGTACATAAGTTTTCAAATAAAATATAATGTATACGAAAATCTTATTTTCTTTACGATGGTTAGAGCCAGAGGAGACTATTGAGTTATGATAAAATTTACGGATGTTTCCAACTATCGACATTCTTGATAGTAGATGGCCACGACAGCTTGTCATGGACCTGTTTAGGCTTTTTATCGGACATTTCTTAATTACTGATAACAGTATTATACTATGTTGTTTGATCTTGGTTTTGTGAAAAGAAACAAATTCATAATTAAGAAAATATTTAATTTCTTTTTTAAATACAAAAAGCAGAAACTAACAAATAGAAAATTCTATAATTTTTTTATTAATCTCTTGGTAATTTAAACCAAAATTTTACTCTATAAACGGGACGGATTTTATATTAATAATATATTTTTTCTTTTAATTGTATTATAAAACTGATTTATCATCACTTATAACATTGTTTTATGAGGCTGGATAAAAAAAAATAGAAAATTTGACAAAAAAGTAGCTATATTTATGCAATTATCAAAATAAAAGAAAAAACTACTTATATATATATATATATTATAAAAAAGAGTCAAGAATTCCACAAAATATAACAGTCCTTAAAAATAAAGGCTAGGTTTATATTTTTTTATTTATAAGCGGATAATGACCGTAGAAACTGATGCTAAAAAAAATGTGAGTGTGTGTGCGCACGCGCGCAGCATTAAATTTGAAACAAAATTTCCATTATGTCGGTAGAAAAATTTTACGAGATTTTTAGCGCATTAAATATAATATAATATCATTCTTTCAAATATTAATGGGAAGTTACTTTAAATAGTTATAAAACTCTTAGTATTATCTGCTGAATATTTCCGGAATGGAGATTGACAAAGTAAATCAAACTTAATGATGTCATTAGCGTTACAAAAAAGATGAAAACGAGAAATGAGAGCCACTTAAATTCGGATTCGTAGGAAACTTGCACGTCTGCAGAATAAATCATTATGTTTAAAGGGAATCAATCATAAAAATTTTAGTAAGAAGTAGGGGTGTTAAAATCTTGTGCAGCTTGCGTAAATGGATAGCAAGCTTAAAATTGTTATTATTTATCCTTATGCTATGCTATAAATGTCTTAGAAAAATTACTTTGTATTATTTTTGTAATTTAAATATATTATTTTTTCATTGCTAGTTCTGAAAAAATAATATTCTTCCGTAAAAGGATATTGTTACACTACTTCATCCAGATAAATTATGTATACAATTGGATCAATGTTATTATTTTATTTTTTCTAATCCTATGTTTGTATTTGTATGGTAATTTTTTTTGGCTTTAGTTATACATACGGGGATCAAGGTAATATACACTACGTAATTAACCTGTTCAGTGGACCCTGAAGTGCAACATAGTGTGCAGAACAGCTTCTATTGAGCAACAGACAGCTGTACAATGAATGGATTTGGGTCAAAACAATATTGTCAAATAGCTTTTGGTTCATTAATTTCTTTCAATAAATTAATGTCCGAATAATAACAAAACTCTTGGAATTAATGCACATAAATCGTGTTAAAGAGCTGTGTTTAACACAATTATTAATTAAAATTAGTCTATTGTTCATCATTACCGTGTCAATAATTGAACACCGTTGTTTTGTGATTGACATTAATTATTGTCGTTAAAAATATGATTTACTAGTTCTCTTTAGTCATAAAATCACATTTTATTTAAATTTATTTTAAAATCAAGTTGTTGTTATAACTTCAGCCAATTGTTGTTAATAATAATTAAAAACTGATTACTTATTAAAGGATAATCTATTGTTATAAATGTATATTTATGCACGAGTAGATGTAAATGAATTTTTAAATAGAATCAGAATGAAATCTAACCAGATTAAAATCAAATTTTTAAATAATATGTTTGCGACTACGTCTGACCCTTAGTAAAAATGATTATACGTACAATAGACTCCACTAACTTGCACAACAAAAATATCGATTTGGAGTCTTACCGTCATTGGATGGAGGCGAGCTGGTTTCGGATATTCAACTGAAGTGTGCAGATGATATCCACGGAGGCATAAGACTTAAGCAGAAGGCTGCGTGGTGCTCCACACCTTAGGGAAAATTAGGCAGGAACTCTCCGAGGGAGGTGTTGGACCTGATTTCTGACATGAAAAGAGTTAGAAGGAGATGACAGCGCTATTGAAGGCCTGAGGATAGGATAGCCCTGAACATAGCTGCTCCAGGTTAAGAAGATCTTAACGCAGAAAATCAAGAACGAGTCGTTCAGGGATTTAGTTGAAAATTTATCTCCTCTCAAGAGAGACGATTACTCATTACGGAGAAATTCGGACGGCACCCCTCTCATTTTCTCTTTAAGGACTCCCGACAGATGGGCTTTATAGCGATGTCGAGAAGGTCTGAAAGTCTGTTTGCTAGAAATCTTAGTATAGTGTTCCGGCCACATGATGAGCAAGGAGCAGAAGAAGATAAAAAATTTGACTTTTTGAAGCTCTATCCCCCTGAGTGTGTCTATAACAACATTATCTTTGAAAGAGTATCTAGTAAACTCAAGGAAAATAATAAAATAGAGAAAATAAGAAAGGTTTCTGAATTTCTATGGCGGTATTCCTGGCTCCTAAAGCCAGATATAACTCCACAGAAAGTTTTTTCTTTCAGGCTGATTAGTCTTCTGCTGACTTTTTCTATGATCTTCGAGAGGCTTTTTATTCTAAGGCTCTGATATGATACTGGAAAAAATTCTATAATATCGTATATAATTTTAAGAAAAAGTTCTAAATTTGTTAATAAAAGATGCAGTGCTAATTGAAAAGAATATTAACCAGGATATTTTAAAGAAATAAATAACTTAAAGGGTAGTTTACCTACACTAATATTTTAAAGTTTTATAATTTGGGATGAACACAAATGTGAAAGTAGTTTCAGAAAAAAAAAATTAATAAAATATATAATTTTCCTACTCAAAAGGTTTTTGCTCTGTGCCTTTTTAGTAAGTGTTTCTATGAATGTTAGAAAAGTTATTAAACTGTTTAGTATTTATTTTTCTAAACCAATAGATTTAATAATATGTTTAGTAAGATAAGTAATATGGGTTGGTCTGGGTAAACAACCTCCAATGAGGATTTCTTTTATTCTATAGTTCATCAAAAAAAAGTTTGATTTTTTAACTTACGCTGTTTAAATAAAAAAAAAAATATATAATTTTTAATATTAAATTATATATTTTATTCAAATATTAAGTAACATTTGGTTATAAAACACAACAAAATGATTAAGTAAATTACACAAAAGAAAACTGTTCGAAAGCTTTATGTACAATTAATAGAAAGTAAAATGTTTGAATAATAATTAAACATAACTATTTGCAGTAATGTCATAATATTTCAAATAAAATTAATTAATAGGTGAGTAGAGAAATTTGTATACAAATAAACTTTTAATAAGATCCATGTTGTGAAATGCCTTTGAGAAACTAAATGACGAGACATTTGAACAAGGAAATTGCATAAAGCTTTTCTTTAATAGTAAACTAAACATACCTGTTTCAACCTATTAATTATAATCTAATTTTATTACGCATTCATAAAACTAATATTACTAAATATATGTTATAAAATGAAATTAAATAAAATCGTGATACTATTCAATGCATTATACAGTTTTGAAATTGTTTTCTGAAAATAATGAATTTAAAATATTTAAATGATATTATTATTGCAAATTTATTTCGCAATCACTCATTTTGGATATCGAATTTATATTATGAGAATTACTGATAAATATTTGTATTAGCCGCTAGCAATAAAAATAGAGGGTTCTCAAATCATGCCAATAATTTGAAATTTTTTATAAATTTTTGAATTCTTACATTTCACATAAGAACCAATTTCAATAATTCTCATCATGTTTTGTGAAGGATGTTCCATTGGTATTATTCCAACTAAAATATTACATTGTCTACTGTAAGATATTCCAAATTTGTTATCATTATCACTGGTTAATATAACATTATTTGGCCGGTCTCCGTGGCGCTAGTGGTGCATCTCGGCCTTTCATCCAGAGGTTCCGCGTTCGAATCCCGGTCAGGCATGATATTTTTATACGCTAAAAAAATTGTCATTCATCCCATCCTCTGAAGTAATACCAAAAAAGGTTAATTAAAAAGGTTAAAAGGTTAAAAAAAGGTTAAAAAAAAAGTTAATTAAAAAAAAAAACAAATAACACATTCTTTTAGCATAATGATATACAAAAATAAACATTGTTAATGTTCTGATAATAAAATAAAATATTTTATTATCAGAAAATTTTATTACTTTGGTAATAAAATAAAAATAAAAGGTACACAAGAAAAAATACTTAGAAAACCTAGGTAAATAAATATTTATTTAAGAGATACGCTCAATAGGAGTATTTTTATATCTTTTTCAGCATTACACGGCTTACTTTTATCAAGTCGGAGATTTCTTGCCTTTGCATTCTTTAAATCATACTGATAGCGTATTTCTTAGTCATGTAAATAGTTTAAATAAAAGCAAAACTAAAGAATGTAAAATAAAAATACTTTAAAATAATTAAATTAGAAAGGAAGTTTTTATAATTTTTTTTTTTTAATTTCGTCTTTTTTATGTTTATGCCAAATTACAAACAACATTAATTTGGCACGGTTTAAAGAAGTCAAAATTTAAAGTAGAATTAAAAAGATAATATTTTGGGAATAAATACTTATTGTTACTGCACTAATATTTATACTTTTCTATTTCAACCAACTTAAAAATCTCTTACCTTTGCACTGTACTATGGTTCAGGATGAAATATTACTATAACCAATTAATTATTTCTTGAAATACATAGCACAAAAAAAAGAAAATGCGAAACTAAACAGCGCTAATATAAGCTTATAATAACCGATTTATATTTGGACTTAACGGCACTTTTGTAATTATGATTACATTTCTAAAAGTACAGATGAACATTATGTCATTTACAACATACGTTCAAGTTATTTTAGTATTTTTAAAATTTTGATTTTAGTCTCAGGATTCCTGAAATCATAGAGGTGTAGCTTAAAATGGAATCAACGAAGAGAAAATAGAAACCCCGGACAGGATCCTAGCCGCTGCTTCCTTATCATATTAAGCAAACATCGCGTTTGCAAGTTCTTGCTTCCTCAGATTTGACTTACCGAGGTCTGATCTACAATCATTTCCTCCTCCTAAAGGAGGTAGAAGATGATAGGAAAAGGGGGATATCTAATAAAAAAACCTTACATTAAGCATGGAAGTAATATACACAAAACTACTGATCAACAGTAGCTTACACAATACAACAAAAATAGCAGGCTTGGGGTTCCTGAAGGAAACACTTCACCATTCCCGAATTAAATGGTACGTGGAAGTATAGAACGAAATTATTATATACTCGTATATATATTTCCAAATATTCTTAATTTTGTTGAAGAAAATAAAAAAATTATGGAAATAATTCCTTAAATGATATCAGTTTCTCGAATTTGTCTAGAAAATAAATACTGATCTAATTATTATAATGAAACATGATAATAATATAAAGAAAATACAAAATAAATTGAAAAAGATGTTTAAGACAAGGTACATATTATTTTATAGTATTTGAAAAAAAATTAGAAGAAAATATGTAAAGCGAACAGGTAAATGCACTATTAAAAACAGGTAAATTGAATGTAATTAACAAAATTAAATAAGTTTTGTGTATTTAGTTTGAGACCAAATTAGTTCTCACTACAATTTACTTCTAAAATGATATACTGATTTTTTAAAAATAATTCCATGTTAAAAATATGCATAACGCTCAACCCACAAAACGATAGATATTCAGTTTCAAAGAAAAGATTTACGTTTGCATTTTACAAGACCCACTTTAAATTACGAATAATTCACTTTGATATTAAACTTCTAAACAATTTATTTCTGCACATAAAAAATTAAAAATCGTTAAAATTACCAGATTGATATAATAAATTTAAATTATGCTAAACACATGAAATTAGTTTAAAACTACACAAGTTTAACATTAGTTTTTTTACTGGGATATACTAGTAGCTTCATTATTAAATATTGTTAGTGTAGAAAACGGATACAGAGGTTCTAGTTCTAATTATATTATATTAAAATGATAAAATATGCGTGTATTCAGATTTAACACAATAATTACATGTTCACTTCAGTTATCTAGTCAACTTACATTGAGTGTAACATTAACTCCAGTGAACCAGCATTATTGATCGGTCGCTACATGATTTGATTTGAGTAGACGCAAACTATGCTTGATACAAATTCAAAAATTATTACTAAATCATATTAGTTACCATTATTTAATATACAAAAATTTTAAGTTCATGAACAGCTCTTACTTTGAATGCACTAAATTTTTCCCGGAATAGATATCATATGTAAAATACTTACAAGTAGTATTTTTGCTAACTCAGTATATCATTGTAATTAGTGTAAAATAACGGTGACACAGATATTAATGAAATTATAAACAAAATTTCTATTTATAAGATTTCAGAATAAAAAAAATTAACTTAATAAGATGTGTTAATAAAAATAAATATAAATATTTAATAAAATTCGACAGAAATCCGTGATAGATCAAAGTGATATAATAATTATTAATACGCCTTTTGATATAGTAAATAAAAAGTAACTTTTTCCTTTAAAGTACTGATAAATAAATACTATTGCGGAAGGAAAACGATTTACAACAATAAAATAAAATACTAGAGTTTATTATCAATTTAAAGTAGAAACACGCAAAAAGTCACCCTTCCTTCAAAGTTTATTCCGACTCACCCCACTTCCAGAGTGTGCTCAATTTGCCTAATTTTATAACAAGCATCAGGTAGAAAGGAAGTTCAAATACTACAGAAAATGTAGAGAAGGCAAGAAGCTGACCTCTTAATGGCGACGAGCATTACTCTTATTGTAAAGATTGAAGTTAGACTGAAATGAAGTTGCTTGCTTGCTCGGTCTTTCAAAAGGGTAAAACAGAGTTGCGGTTTTAATGTCTCGACCAGTCCGATAAAGAAGACAAATTGTTACAAAACCACCTCCATCTAAGAAGAGAGACATTTAAAATTTTGTTTTTATATCCCATACTACCAATACAAGAAGATTTATTAATGATTCACCTAAATGTAACAAAAATCGAATATCATTATTTTTAAAATAGAAAAACTCTCTTATCAAAAAATTAAATTTGTTATGCACAAATTCGTGTATAATGATAATATATTGCTTATTTATGATAATACAAGTAGAAGGAATAACTTTTTAAAGCATTTCATGTTGTTATAAAATAAAACGTAACTATTTCCTAAGATAAAGATATTATGTCTGTTCTATAAAATTCATACTTGAATATTATTTAACAAAAAACATAATACTTATCAACTGATCACATGAAAAAATAATTGTGTGTAGCATATATATTTATTCATATGATATGTCACTAGGAATTTAACAAAGTTTATTTATTCGGGAAATGAATCTGCGTCTTTTTAGGTAGATTTCATAAGAAAGCTACCTATTGTAATCGGTACCGACTTCCGGAAAATTTTGACATATTTTTGCGTTTCAAATCCCCCAGACACCAAAACCACCGTCAGCTCTAAAGTTTTTACATATATATATTTCACTTTTTTGTGGACACGATAACTGCCGTAATTTTGCGCCAATGACTTTCAAAATGTTCCCTAAAAAAACTCGACGCAATATCTCGGTCGAGTTTTCTAACGGCCAAAATCGGACCATATGGGTGTGGAAATGGGTTGGCTTTTTCGAAAAACCAAAATGTCGCTATAACTTTCTTATTGAGTGAAATATCGAATTCGTTTAAAGTTCCTACTATTCTTTGCATAAGGACATAAAAATTGTCTAAGTAAAGTATTTTGATATAACTAACCATTGGCTCAGGGATGAAAAAATGGGGTTTGGAAGAAAAAAACGCATACCTACCTTTATAGGCACAGTATCGAATCGGTTTAAAATGGTCGTTAGTTGTCTAAACATTACCTAAAACTTTTGTCTGAAACTATTTTCGATATAACCAACCCTTACGGCAAGGGATAACCAAAATGTTGCTGGAATTATAGGAATGTGGGGGGCTTGTCGTATGCTAATCATGTAAAACATTTTTCACATGCAACCATTGTCGAATTGCATAAATTTGACATTTTTTCTTAACTTTAAGGTAGAAATTTTTTTTCTCCTCCTTAGCACCGGTGAAATTTTTTTTTCAACTTTTTAAAAATTAAATTATGTTGATTTATTCATAATTATAAACCATTGATTATATAAAAGTTTTAATATAAATAATAATTCAATAACAAAAAAAAAAAAAAAAAAATATTAAAATAAATATGAAAGAAAATGTTATGTTCTTTTCATTTAAAAAAAGAAGAAATGAAGTTGGATTCGAACCGATGTACCTTCCCCTTGTAAGAGCAAAAAATTCATTAATTTACAGAGTTATAACCAAATTTTATTTGGTTATAACTCTGGAACCAATGAAAATAAGTCCCACTTATGATACATCGTTGAAAAGGACTCAATGAGGGCTAATTATTGCAGTTAAGAAAAACTTCATAATCCAAATGTTTTGGAATTATTTTGGTCGTATTTAAACACTTTTGAATAAGTTTTGCAATCAAAAGAGGAGGTGCACAATTAGATGGTACAGCAGTTCAAAATCCAAAATTTCAACATTCTACGCCTAATCGTTTTGAGTTATGTCAAATGGAAATTTCCGTTGAAATCTTTAACCGAAATTTTTTTGCGATCTCAATACTTCCTCTACTTCGTACAAGGATGTAAAAATCGAAATTTATAAATAAAAGTTCATTATTTTAATTTGTACCAAATTATTTTTATTGTAACTGTCCCTTTTTATTGAATTCACTGCTGTTAAAATTCGCATATCTTGAAGGGTTCGCATATCTTAATTGGTGAACCCAACGGGTTGGTCTGGTGACTAACTCGTCATCGCAAATGAGCTGATTTCGAAGTCGAGAGTTCTAAGGTTCAAATTCTAGAAAAAGGCAAGAATAACCTTTTTATGAATTTGAATACTAGATAGTTGATATCAGTGTTCTTTGATGGTTGGAATTCAATTAACCACACATCTCAGGAATGGTCGACCTGAGACTGTACTACACTACACTTCAATTACATTCATACATATAATCATCATTCATCCTCTGATTTAATACCTTACGGAAGCTAAACAGAAAAAAAAGATAATAACCCTGAAGTAAAAGGTTACATATATATGTATATTTGTTTTTGTTTATATTCTAATGTCGACGTATTACAAATAGAATTATAAACGAGTGTTCCGGTCTAAAGTAATAAAAAATATTATTACATTTGCTCTTTAAAAATAAAAGAGATAAAACATATCATTTAATAGGACGTATAATATTAAAAATGACTATCTTATAAAAACAACATTTATAAAAAAATACGAATAATACACTTGTAATGACACGCTTATAATAAACTATAATATGAAAACAAGTTTAAATTTAATATTATATTATATTACATTACAATACGAATATGATAGGGCAGCTTACACTTTAATATCAATGCATCATCACTTTATATTTAAATAATTTGAAAATAATGACGTGGTATTTAATAATTAAAGGTCCGATGTTTACTATAATATAAATGAGGTTATAGTTTTAAGTGGAATTTTATTCAAAATTAGTAAAAGATCTTTACTAATTAAAAATAAATTATTGTTTTTATTTATATGTAAAATATCTATTTTTAAAACCGAATGAATTATCCTATTTTAAGGGGTGGTAAATGGGTAAAACACCCCAAATTACAAAATAGTTTATTTCATTATATTTTTGGACAAGCTAATGCTTTAGGTTGATTTATAAGAAAGATACCTATTGTAATGGATACCATAATTCGACTTCTGGAACATTTCGACATATCTTCGCGTTTCAAAACCGCAGATCCCAAACCACTGTCAGTTCAAAAGTTTATATATATATATATATATATATACACACACACACACACACACACATATAAATATATATATATTTCACTTTATTTTGGACACGATAACTGCCGTAATTTTGCGCCAATCACTTTCAAATTGATACATATAATATAACGACCCAAAATCTTCAATATCTATATAGCTTCAATATCTTCCCCAATTAAGCTATTATGATGTGTCAAGAATATTTTAAGATGTATTTTTTTTTAAATAAGCTATTCATAAAAAAGCATTTTGACTGTATTGAAGTATTCAAATGAATTCTGAATGATGAAAAAATCCATATCAGCAATCGAACCCAAGTTTCATCATATATTACTTTGCTCTACTAACTGTGTTTCCAAGACGGTTTTCTTCATAATTTACTTATTCCTATTTATGTTATTTCAAACACTTTAATGAGAGGAAAATTAACTCATAGATTATTTTGTTATAATAAGATATCTCATTCTGGCCAAGTGTAAATGAGAAATGGGTAAAGTAAGATGTAGTGTACTATAATCACTACTTAATCACTTATTATAATTACTATAATCACTTATTTTTCACTTATTTGTGAAAAATAAGCAAACAAGGAGTTTCATTAGGAAATTGCCAAAATATTTGTAATCTTGATTTCTGGTTTATTTTACTTCCTCTTTTGAAGTGGATATGCCGAGATATTCAATATTCTCTCTATGTACTGCCAGAAACAGAATTCTGCTTTTTTCGACTACTTATGTTTTATTAATACAAAAATAAAAATGTTATTACTGCATGATTAAAAATAAATAAAAATTACTAATTATCAGGACGAGAATGTAGAGTGGGATGCAGAAGGATTGTTTTGATGACTGACTGAACAAAAAGTAACTTTTAGGCATCCTAGTTATAGCACATCGTAAATTGTAACCGAGTGAGAACTCGCAACAATCTTTGTGTCTTAATTTTGCTTCATTAGTGGACTTCTCAGTCAGAGTGAACGAAATTTTATGTCTTTACAGACCGACAGAGTTTTTTTAATTTATATATACAATAAAATTGAGACTGCTTTTATATGTATATATTAGCTGATAACTTAAAAGTTGTAAAACTAAAATCAAAACAATTTCGATTTAAAAGGAACTAATATCTACATTAAATCCTGATTAAACCTCTGAGGTAGGAGTAAATTTTACTGTTGACATCTAAAGAGTGAGAAGATTAGAAAGAGAAGGTATAAGTAGTATATTAGATGAAGGGTAACCGCAAGTCTGTCAGTTTGTACCTAATTAGGGTGCCTTTAATACTTGTCACGTGTCAGCAGCTCCAGCCTTTCTCGGTGTTCACGCCTCTTCACTCCTTCCCGCGTCATCTAAACACTTTTCCAACTTTCTGCTTCAGTAATAGTGCAGTTGAAGTGAAGACGGCTGATTATGACACTTCTGTGTTATCTGTTAAAGTCAGATAACGTTTAGTTTCAAACTGAACCTTCTTTTCAGCGATAAGGACAATGAAATAAAGCTAATTTAAGTTAAATAAAATAATTTAATGAATATTAATAATATCTAATTCATAACGCTATAGGTGTAATTATTATTCAATAAAATATCAACGATTGAACAAATGTTATAAAATATTCTACTAGCACTTCTAAGAATTCATAACCAGTTTTTTCAGTAGAAATTCACACACTACTCATGATTGTACAAAGAAAAATTCACTGTTTCTAACTAACCTTTTACTGAAATTAAAGAGATTCAGTAAAATTAAACAGCTCGCATGAGTAGAATGAAATTATTTACCAGCATTACCTACCTGACTTTTGAGTTTGATTTTATGAAGTAAATTGTTATATGTTTTTTCAGTATAAAATTACAACCCCATGCACTCTGCATTCTTTCACATACCAGGAACCTGCAAATATTTTAAGAGAGATGTATGAATGTGATTGTGGATTGCTTGGCAAAGTTAAGCAATTTAATAAGCAAATAATTTTCTAGTTAACGAAATTAGAGTGGGGTTTCAATAAAATTTTGTCAAGAAAATGAGTATAAACAGAATTATCAAATTTAAACCTTGTATTCTCTTTTAGGTAAATAAAGCATAACTTATCAAGTTATAACAAAAAACTTATTAAATCATAATACTTTCACACGTATTCCAGCAGTCAAACGAAGAATATCCAGCCGACAGGAGATCCCTTGCCATGTTTTGTTTAAGCATTTCCGCTGTAATGCGTTTCAAACACTCTCACGCAGCTTGTAGATGTTTGCTAAATATTCGTATGTAGCATTTCTTTGACATAACCCAGGAAGAAGATGTACAAAGGTACCATAAAATAATAGTGAAGATACTGTTAATGAACACTATTAATTCTATCTTGACATAACTTTGTGTTAAGATACTATTAACTCTTTCTTGTGTTTGGTCAAAACTAATTTTTACAGATCTGCTTTTTGGATAACTTAATTAGAAAATGGTAAGTGAATGTTTGCATTTTGGTAGTATTCTACTATTGTACGTTTCTTTATAAAGTTAAGGTGCTGTTTTTATCAGTTTCCGACGATACGTTGTAAAACCACTGTTCAATTTTTTTTCTGAGCGCGCAACGAAGAGTCGTCATCAACGACCGGACACGATATTGTAAATAAATAAATATTAAAAATTGACAATTGCATTAATGATCTAAATTAAAATATTAAAATTTCCATCTTCTATAGGTTAAGTGGCATAAATAGCTGAAAAATAGTGCAGAAAACTCAAATATCTGAATATAAACGGACGGCCCTAATAAATCGTAAAATAGAAGAGAACATCATTTCATTATTCTCTAGCATATTTGACATGTTAACCCCAAGTTTAAAATTGCAACGCAATGCCTCATAACACATAAAATTCACAAGAATATGTTGTACAGCTAGTTGGCAGTCGCAGCGAGCACATCTGTTTGAGTCATCAGATATCCGTGAGTCAGCCTAGTGAGCCGTATTCGCAAAGGGCAAAAAATACCTTCCTCTCGACGGTTATTCCTGCATGAGGGGCTCCACGGCCACATAGTGTTCTTAACTGGACAAAGTTTATTGTTGAAGATATCATTCAATTCACTTTGCCACTCATCATCAACCACCCTCTTCAGAAAATATACAAGATCGTTCGAAACAATGCGATTAGCGAAAGGAGGAATGAAACAATACTCTTTTGCCGCACTCTCAGCGCGCAATCATTGCCTGTAACTGCAGTATGGCCGGGGATCCAGTAGAAGCTCACAGTTGTATTATGTTGAGTCATTTAAGAAACAAGACACCGAATCTCCAAGACAATAGGGTGTCTGGAGTACAAGCCACCAATCGCCTGTAAGACACTCATGGAATCTGAGGAGACAAGTACGTGACTAAATATTGGGCTAGTTATATTTAATACCTTATTAATAGCATACCGCTCTGTAACGAAAATTCTGACGATGCTGGGTAGGCCAAACATGCATATTCTGTTGCCAATCACAAAAGCACAACCAACAAAATTAATGTCTTTAGAGCCGACCGTATAAATTATAGCATTAGGATTCACGCTATTTATATGATTATAGACTTTCCTGGTAATTTAATCGAATTTGTGTTCATATAATACCGATAAAGATTAAAGTAGTAATTAACGAGAGAAGGCCACCAAGGAGGGTAATAACATGGAAAAACAGTAAGAACTGAGGGTAATTCAATTGACAGAGCCAAGAAAAGGCGCTTAGTTCTGATGTCTAACGGAGAAGTAGACTCTGTTGCTGGAATCGATTAAGATGCGGGTTAGGAAACACCACATCAAAGGTTGGATGACTTCATTGTGCTTTAATGCCAGCTACGTAAGTGTAGATCATTTGATTTTATCTATTCCGAATAGATGGCTCACCACTTTCCACCAGTAGATTTAACACATAATTTGAACGAAACGAACCTGTAACCAGACGGATAAATTAATAGTGGAATGCATCAAGCAGTGGCCCGGCCGGCCAATAGTCCACACAACAGTAGTCTAAGCGGAAACGGACAAGAGCTCGGTAGAAGCACAATATGAATACGTGATCAGCACACCAAGAAGTATTAGATAGAATTATCAGCATGTCAAGCATTTTTAGAAATTTTACCTTCAGTTGCTTTAAATATGTTAACCACATCAGTCGTTGATTATACCACGATCCCAAAAATCCGCTGTTAGGCGTGACACGTCTATATGTACTAAAATAAAATCTATCAGATTCAACTTAAACAACAAAAAAACGCATAAGAAGAAACTTTTTGAATAATAAAGCTTTAGTCATTTTTTGGGGGGTTTTCTGGTTTATCTATGCTATTTATTTATTTTTTTTAAAGTTATTTAAAGGTTTCCTTTTTTTTATTAAAAGTTAATCTGCTTTACTGTAAAATTCCAGTCTCCAAGTGGAAAAGTGCTAAACGTGGGTTCAAACCTCAGCAAATGTGTGGAAAATAACAATTTATATACGTATAATGCGTACAAATAAGTGCGGGTTGTAAACAGAAAAGATTCTATCAGAGTACAATGGAGCATCATGGAGACGGTATCATCTGTAAATAATTCGGCAGCAGGGTTGTTAATGATGTCCGTTTTGGAAAGTTTAAGAAATCCCTTTAATGTATAGTCAAATTCTATATTCGATGTATGTTTTTCTATTCATTAATATGTCATCAATTTTATTCGTCAATTTATGTCAAAATCCAATTATTTTTTAAGTCAATATTTATTTGTTTTTAAATATCATATTATTAATGTTTTAATGGTTATGCCTAAAATTTGCATCTTGACGTATAAGGTTACCTGCATTTACGAAGTAATTAAAAATGATTCCGTTATTATGTTTAGTGCTTGTGTCAGTCCTTGAATTTGTTGTATTTGTGATTGAACAAACTTTTCAATTTGTCCGATGTAGTATTCATTGAATCACTCGTATTTAATTTGTGTACTTTATGGTTTCAACTATTTTCAGAGTGTCACATTAATATTCTGTAACATATTGTGCAATTTTTGTTTGATTGATAGATCACAACTATAGATAGATCGTATTAACTTTTTTTTGAGTTCATCAGTTTTTATCCCCTTAACTGGAGCCAGATATGAAACAAGCATGAACACAGCTCCAGGGGGTGATATCGCCACAAACTACCTAGTCGAGAACTACCGTTCTACTGTTCCCCCAGACAGCCGGGACTCGATCTTTAATTAATCGCCATGCCTCTAATGTGGGGACCTTGTAGAGATTCTCCCACCCGGACTCCGGTCTTGACGCCACGCCTCAAATGAGGAACCCAAAAGGGATCCCCGACCGGGACAACGGTCTTTCTTTGCTCCCCCTCATCGAAGTTCGATTGGAACACAACGGGAGTTCCGATCGATGTCTGCCGATGTCCAATCATCGGCAGCGGGACACCTAAGCGGCCCACTCCTCGTGAACAAGGCTGTCCCAACCCAGGTCTTTCCCAAAACACAGGAAAAGCACATCATTATTTGGTCTTGGTCCTGCAGCCGCGTCCCCCAAAAATTACGAATAGTACCATGTTGGGCAATCCTTACGTAGATCCCCCGCAATCGCACAGTTGAAGTAAAGTCCTCGCCTATCCGGACCGCCGCAGGACTCAGCTCGGTGTACAATCCCCTAACATCTATAGCAACGCTCCTTAGCTGACCTCCTTGAAATCCGGCAAGACACCCACCCAATGCAGATGCGGCCATCCTTCAGCAATTTTCCGCAAGTAGAGGTGGAACCATTACCGGATAGATGGTATTATTATAAATTAATGTCACGCACTGAAAATGTGTAAGACGTCAACAAGTTATATCTTTCGTTCACATTATGACATAGCATTAAAATTAAATACAAAATTAGATTTAATTAGATTCCCTAACTAGAATTGTGTGTGGTAATAAAGTTATACACATTCCTTTATAATACGGGTATTATCATTAATGATTGCAGAGTGCAACGTTCTAGATTCTAATTGTTATTAGGCTAGGAATTCTTTAATTGCAAAAAGTTTCAATTTTTTTACCATCATCATCATCATCTATAACTATAACTGAGCATTACTCTATCTCTACTTGAGTAAATAAATAAAAAACCGTATACCGTACAAAAATTTCACACTGTAGTCAATCTTTACAAAATTATATCATCCTTACTACTAGTAAAGCAAAGTGAAGTATTTATTATTAAAATTGAGGGAGAATGAATCCATCGAATTTCTGTTAGTACATCATTTAAACTATTATTAATATAATATAAATAAATTATATTAATTTAATATAAATTTAATATAAATTTTATATCATTATGTACCCACTAATATTCCCAGAACAGTTAAAGTCTATATTATCTATATTTTTAGACTTTTTTTAATTTATGAATCTGAACTATGTATAATTTTATAAATATTAGTTAAGTTATTGGGATTTTATTTGAACAAATGTAGTTTTATTGATTCACATACGTAAATCTTCTAATATAAAACAAATCATTTAAGAGAAATTAATGATTTAAAATAATAATCGTTTTGAAGTTTGATAATCCTAAATTTTTACGCAATTATTTTTTTAATAAAAAATTTTGGTTAGAAATTTAATACCTGTTTTTTATTAAATATCATAATCCGCTTTCGTAATATAAATATCTATTTTAAAACACTAACAGCAAAGTAAGAATTTATGAATCCAGGCCTGTTGAGAAATTTACTAATATTTTGTGAATAAAAAACTTGCTCTCCGAAATATTTCTATAAACCTAAAATATTAGACAATAATTTGGCTACAAAAACTCATAAGGTAAGAGAAACTAATCCCGAAAAACCGGAAAGAAGTTTAGAAAAAAAAATTGGGAGTGTTATTTGAAATTTTAAAGATTTTCTTATATTTTACTTATCTGCCTAAGAAAGGTTAAAAAAAGAAAAAGAAAAAGAGACATAGAAGCACTCGTAAATGTCAATTTAACTCATCGTCAATCATTGTTTGTGTTCCTGCTAAAAAATGGAAGTTATACTGGAACAATAGAACGGAAGAGCAAAGGTAAACAAATATACCTTATACAAGTAAGTTACCTCGTTCCTTTTATAAATATAAAGCAAACTGATTTGTATCATGTCGACGACTATTTCTGAATCTGGACCGAGTGGGACTTTAGGGTCAGACAAAGGATAAACACAATCATTCATCATACATAATACTACACAATGCTGTTTCTCATCCTCTTTTACTTAAACTCATTCATCTTCATTGCTACACTTCATATTTACTCCATTTTCATACTCCTAACATCTCACAAGTATCTATATTTTATTTTATACGTATTCATAGTTCCAGCTTTTGTTAAATCGACTGTAAAATATGATTGCACTTAACTAGCGTGGCGTCATACTCTCAAACACAAGGGTAAAAGGGTGCCCTCGTGCTCAATACACAAAAATATTAATGAGGTAATATGAAAAAATTGATGAGATTGTTCTTCTGCTGAGTAGATACAATTTATATAATATATTGTGACGAATATAATCACTTGAATCGCAAGATACACTAATCTAAATATCTTTTTCTCAAATTTTTGTTTCTAAAACAATGGAATTTAAAATGAATTCATGACAGTCATAAATGTACAAAAAACTATATTTCTAAATTTTTTTTACAGATATAAAGAATTTTAAAATTTCAAAAGTACGTACAATTAATGATTGGGTCTTCCTTAATGAAGGAACCTTATAAATGAATTGCTAAATGTTCATCTTTTTAAAACCTCTCAATCTGAATGGAAACAATGTAAAAAAATTGTAATTGGAAAACCATTTTGTTGCTTAAAATATCTATTTCATATTTCTTATTACTACTACTATATATGCAAAGTTTCTGAGACATATGTTGGCTAGTTACAATTTCTTTCTCTTAGAGTAATGATGTTTATTATTCAGCCTGTTTTTTTGAACAGAGTGAAATTTAACTCTTAATCCTAGGATTAAACATTATCTTGATTTTGGTAGGGTTATTGCAATAATTTCAGTATATTTAGCTATTGATAACAATGTGAAACATCTTTACTACTCATTTTTCTTAGCGAGATAACCTGGTAAGCTAATGTTTCTTGAGAATGGCTTTTCATTTTTAGGAGCAGCTTATATTTGATTTCACGAACGGTCGTTTATAACGGTGTGGTTGAATTGTGAGAAATATAATATAAATTTGTTTGGGTACAACAATGTATAATTTAAATTAACAGGTAATGGCTTTGAAGAACTTTTCCAAAGCTTTTTGTAAATAATACAATTAATGAGCATTTTTCATAAATTTAACCATATAACCTGCACCATCAACTTTATTTTTCAAAGATTAACTAAAAAAAAAAAAAAAAAACAGCTCATTTTAAACTTGGTTCCCGAGATCAGAAAATACCATTAGCTGAAATTTTAACACCGTTTAATAAACGTTTATAAAATGTTTAATAACAAAATCTACAATTTATATATCGAATTTTTTACCAAATTTAATTAAGTAAACATAAAATATTCTTATTAATTTAAAATTAAAATTAATAATTAATTTAATTTATTAATTATTTATTTTTAATATTCTTAATTTTAGTTGTTTTTTTAAAAATTAAACTATAAATTATGACTTAAATTAAACCCACCGGGATGGTCAAGTGATAAACTAGTCACCGTAAATCAGCTGATTTCAAAGTCAAATACTAATAAAGGTTTTTTACGGACCTTTTATACGGATTTATAATTAAATCGTGGATACCGGTGTTCTTTGGTGGTTGAGTTTCAATTAACCACACCTCCTTAGGAATGGTCGACTTGAGTTTATTCAAGATTACACATTTACCGGTACAGTTACATTAAAGTAATAAGTCGCTAATGAATTAAATTGTTAATGCGACTATAAATAAAAAAAATAAAAAAAATTAAAGTGGTAAAAATTGTGACAGTTGCCAAGAGTGGTAGATTGCTATCCTAACCACACGTTTCTAAAAACCAAACTAATATATTAATAAATAAATATTAAACATTAAAAAACACGACTTAAAGAATAAAAAAAGAGCATTTCTTAGAAACAATTCTCTTTAATATAGGATAATCATTAATATAAGATAATTAAAAAGCGTGCGGGTGAAAATTTTGTACAAAGTATTTGTAAATAGTATAATTTTGTTTTCGATTATTTGTAATTTAAAGATTCCAACATGGGATCACAAATCTAAATCGGTTCAGCCATTGAGCCGCTACGATGGAACACACACATATATACACCCTAAATACATTACATTCCTTTATGGGCAGTTGTGTAATAAGTTATACTAGCAAATACCCCGTTTGAATTTTGAAAATCGGAAGATTGGTGGCGAATATATATAAACATTTCCGAATAACCGATAATCTGATTGGTCGAGAGTGTACCTGATGCACGCAAAAGTTAGCTTTCAAACTACTACAACCTACAAATACAAATAAGGTTGAAATATTTTCAACCTACAAATACGTTTAAATTTTGAATTTATTGAAATCGGACAAATGAATTTTGAAAATCGTACGATTGTTTGCAGAGATAGAGCACCCCATTGAACCTACCAAAACAGCTCTCCACGGTCACCCGTTTGTTACCAGTTGATGGTGATGATTGATTTAGCTTCGCACGAGGTGCTCGTATCACTTCACCACTCTAGCCTCACGAGAAACTCATTATTACTAAACAGAAATTTGTTTAATATTATTTTATTTTAAGGTAAATTTAATTCTATTATTTTTTTAATATGTATGATTCATTCGATTGATTCGAATCATTCAGTTCAAACCCAGCTCACGCAGTTATAGAGACTCACAATTCACAGTTCATTAATTAAATTCATTAAAGTTAGTGCTTGAACCGGAAAATCTCCACTACTCTATATATATTTATATATATATATATAGCTTATGACACTCCTGGTAACGTAAGGATTCCAGAGCGGGGTCATAAATCTAAATCAGTTCAGCTGTTTAGCTGCTACGGTGGAACATACGATGGAAAAGTAACAGGGTGTTAGTTTTAGGGTGTAATTACATACACCCTAAATACATTACTCTTCTCTTTAGGCAGTCGAGTAAAGTTACAAGAAATGTAATCTTAATCTATTCAAGTTTCAATAAAAAAAAAACCCTTATTCATGTTTTCCCATTACTGGTAATTGACAAAAGAAACTTAATGGAAAGATTAATATAGAATATGTAACTTAAATATATTAAATTCTTTTTTATAAATGCATACTGATAAGAATATAAAGGGTTATTTACGTTTTGCAGTTAAAATTAATAAAAATATGCTAACTGTAACTATATTTTATTGCTATTTTTTCAGAATACTAATGTTGTTAATTTGGGATGTAGACGTCAAAGTTTCTGCCAAGTTTTATGTACGTAAATATAAACACAATTAAATGATATCTCTTTTATAAGATACATGAAATAAATAAAAATAAGATAAACAAATCTTTTTAAATTGTTTTTACTAAAAAGGATGTAGGAGAATTTCCGAAAACTTTGTGACTGAAATAAATGTAAAACATTAAATAAAATATAGCCAAAATATTTTTAATCTCACTTATTGTAGATTTATCTATAGGGATGTTGTTAGTGATACAGAAAGAGTTCAATTAATTATAACCGTATTTCGAAGTTTTTGTTTTAGTGATAGGGTGGATAAAAATGTTTTAACCACAATATTCTGTTTAAGGTTACAAAAATCCATTTACAACATTTCAATTATACTCAATTTTACATTAATTAAAATAGTTATCTTATCAAACATTGTTGTTTGCCTCGTGATTTATTATAAACCTAATAAAGTTTGGTACCAACCAATTCCTTTGCTGAGATTTGATTTTGTTTTTCACATTTCAGGGTGATGTAGTTGCTGCTTACTTTGTCTGTCAAAAGTTATTTTTTTTTTGCTGTAGAAGAAAAATTAACAACGGTTTCTCCTGACAAAACCATAAGTACATAATATATGTTAAAATATCACATGAGAGAAGGCTAAAATATTCTGAGAGAATATCCCAATGCCCTAAATGATTATAACAGTAAACGGCTAGGTTAATAAACATTCTAATAAAGTTGATCCAGTAAACATTCATTATATTATAAGTACTATCATCATTGAGTTTTAGAACTTGTCCAATCTGGGGACCATATGTGTCCAACACTTTCAGTTCGCACGCGAAAATGGAAGATCCTCATGCACACATGTACACAGCTAGTTAGATGAACCAATGAAAAATTAAACACAGACATACATAAAGGCTGACAATTTAATTGAGTATTTACAGAGAAATTATAAATATAATCTAACCAAACTTAACCTACGCTCGATAGTCAAGGTTAGCGAGGGAAGCAAACGTACGTTAAGTTTGGTTAGATTATATTTATAATTATATATATAATTAATTATAAGATGAGCAATTACTAATAAGTAATACGTAACATAAAAAAAAAAATAAAAAAAAAAATTGATTGTGAGGGAAAAGAGAAAAGACCCGTATTTTTAACAGGGATTAAAAAATAAAAACAGGAACTATAAAACATATCTGCGACGTTTTTAACCATCAAAACAGAGACCGAAATTTAATTAATATCTGAAGCATTTAAATCTTCAGTTTATGCTGTCCACCACGACTTAGTACACCTTCTCATATACGTTGGTAATTAACATACCATTTTGTCTGTAAAGATTATCTTCAATATTGATCTCTGTAACTTTCCTGTAGTTGAGTTTTAAGCAATAACATATTTTGACCTGAGAAAATCCAGAGAGATTAATTCTGTTACTTCTAAACCTTTTACATCATTATCAGACGTTTCTTTCATCTATTACATATCACCGTACACAGCAACCAACTGCTTATGAATTTCAGCCGACTTAACATTCTGATGGTTTAAAAAACATATGACTCACGTATTTCACAGTCCGCGGCAACATCGATTTTCCTATTCTTTTTAAAACGTAATAACTCATACGTAATCAAAGATACTATAACGCAACAACTTAGACAACAATGTAGTGTACATTACTGGCCATGAACGACACAGGTTCGCCAACCTTAAGGACAAAAATTTCCCAGCAGTCTTTACTTTAAAGATATCGCTCGTAAATTATTGGATTATGTCTATCCTAAGCTTTAAAATTTGTTGCAAAAAAATTCATAAATAAGCCGGCTTTTAATGCGTCAAAGAGCCCTAATTCATGGACTACTATAGTTTTAATATATTTTTTTTTAACTTTACGATAGTTATATACTGTTGTGTCAAACGCTGGTACGGAAATTGTTAATCAATTCTCATTTATAATTTCAATTCGCTAGGAATCCAAGAATAAAAAATATATCAGATTTTTAAAGTAGACCTTTTTCCACTATTAAGTGTGTTAGACCAACAACTGTTTGTAATCGATAAAGAAGTCGAGTGAACAACCGATCAGAGTTATAAATTGAATTATATCAGACCTTTAACATGATATTGTTTAAAAAAAATTGTGTTAACCACAAATGTACACACTTACATGGCTTTGAAAATATAAAGTTGTCTTTTTCATAAAGTTTTTATAATAGTGAATTCATATATCATCTTAATGAAACCAAAAGTAACTTACAGTTAAAAAAAAATTAAGTCAAACAATGTTTGGTTAACAATACTGGCAACATCGCAAGTAAGTCACTTTTGGGTTACATTTATTATTTCTTTATATGTATATAGCATATATACTTTTTCTTATCCATCTACCCTTCTAATGCTTAAACTGAGCAATAAATAGTCAACTTTCAGAAAAAAATAAGAAAGAAATAGAAAACTGCACATTCTTTAACAAATGTGCCGTTTGCAGGATTTATAGATTATAAAGCAAAAGACCCAGTGTGTAGTAACGCAGCATTGAGAAGTTAGAACTGGATAGAATATACCGAAGCGAGGGAAGTGCGGTGGTCTCACCCATTTCATCCAAACAGCACAAACAGAAGGACCCCCTTCGTTCACAAAATTTTACTCTCTTCTTCTCCTTACAATTCCCCCAGTATTTCTGTAAAACTCTTCTATTCCCTTTTACCATCTCGTCCAATATTTTACTTTATACTAAGGAAATGATTTCTTATGACGGCATATATTTTTTTATTCCGATGTTCTTACCGTTTGTGTTATTGGTACACTGCTGTTCTCCAGCTGTATAAATATTGCATTCAACGACTTGGCTACATTTCATCTCATTTAAAAGATAAAATCACAGTTATTTATATTCTAGGTTCATACTTGTCTCTTCCCCATGTTTCCGCATTGCTCAATTTTATTGTTAACAAATTTATTTTATTGCTTTATAATACAATACAACCATAAATTCATATAAATAATCGTAATATTATGACGTGAAATGTTTGTTTTTCTACAAACATTTATCTTGAAAATCATCAGTTATATAATAGAACTATTAGTAGCTTTCGTATTTGAACTACATCATGTGCAATTTATACGTCTAATGTGAAATTACTACACAATACTCAAATTTTACGTTGATTTACGCCATTTTGTGTAGTATTATTATGCCATAACTAATATTTCAACCCAAAACGCAAAGTAATAAGTATTATATTCTAAAAATAAATTCTCGTTACTTTTTTAATCTAACATGACAGGCATCAAATGAATGAACTTTATTTTTATCAGAAGTGAATATCTTCTTTCATTTTTTAAGTTCCTTCATTGATTATAAGTATTACACTCAAAAAATTTTATTTTATTTTTCCTTTGTACACAATATTGGAAAATTAATTCTTATTCTTTTTTTTTCTTAAATTTTTACGGGCATCGACTACTAAGGTCATTAGCCCTCGTCACGTTCTTAGAAAGAAATTAGAAATTTTTATTCTTAATTACTCTTTTCAATTTTCTTCCCTACTTAGGCTTCTTGCACTTCCTGATTCTTCTTTCAGTTTACAAACTTTAATTTTTTCCATTATTCGATATTAAAATTTTTCAAAACTTTCCATTTAGAAAAAAAGTTTATATCCACTATTACAACAAGGCAACAGGAAACTGGATTTATAATTAGCTTTGTGCCTATGTACCGGATATCCGTGAAAAAACATCCGCATGTAGTCTTTAAGAACACGATTTATCTATCTATTAAGATACGTAAAATATTACTGAGTCAATATTTTTTAATAATTTGTAGGATTAGAAAATATTTTATTTACTCTGATTCTCACTCTTTTTTAAAGTTGAAAATTCTTCTTTTTTGGAATTATAAATTAAGTATGAACGTGTAAATTTGTATTTAAAATTCCCAAAATAATTTTTTTAACTGTTTTTTTATGTATTATTTATATTGGCATTAACGCATGTTTTATGAAAACAACGTGTATTTTATTAAAAATTATAAAACACAACTGCCAAAAAAAAAATATTGCTAACAAATATTGTTCTTTAATATAGGATAATTACTAATATAGTATAATAAAGAAGCTGCGGGTGATAATTTTGTATATAGTATAGGTATATCCAATTTTTTAAAATTATTTAAACGTGCATGCATATACATATTTATATACGCTATGACACTCTCGGTAGGTAACGTAAGGATTTCAACGCGGGGTCATAATCAAAATCGGTTCACCGTTGAGCTGCTATGGTGGAACAAACTCGTACATACACCCTAAATATATTACACTCATTTTTGCATAGTCGTGTAAAAAGAAATAGCTCAACGGTAAAGGAGAGTTACATTTTTATAAAATATCAAATTAAAAAATATTTTTGTGTTGGATTTTTTCCTTTCCAAAATGTTAAATAAAATTTTATTTACTGGTAATTGTTAATTACTACATATTTTCAGATAAAAGATGAACATAAAAGCTGTTTGTTATTTTGAAACAAACGTTTCTGTTTATTATCGTACCATATCCTTTAAGAGCTTTTACATAAAATTGCTTTCTAAAATTGTGAAATATACATTTCACAATTTTAGAAAATAAGAAGAAATGTAAATTTTTAGGTTATTAATAATTTGTTTTTAACTATCCAACCAATAAATTCCTTTCTAATAATCAGATATTCTGCCTTAGAATATAAGATATTAAAAATTGTCCCTTATCAAATAAATTTCACAATTATATCGCTTAAAAAAAGTGCTCAGTGTTAATAAATTTAAAAATATTACCTTGAAAGAGGTTTAAATATTTCCGAGCAATTAACGATTGATTAATCATTGCTGTACCTTAGCTTAGCATTCCAAACATCTATTAATGTATTAATAATATAATATATATGTATATTAATATTATAATTACTGTCATTAATATTAATTTACATTATAGATTATTAGTGATGCCCCTATATAAACAAAAAAAGTGTTTATATGTTAATGAAGAAAAGAGTATCATTTACAAACATTATAAATTTCTAAAAATAATTTAAACTGTTCTATAAATAAGAAGATTAATTATATACTTTTAACGATTGTGTAGGATATAACAAGAAAAGAGTCCATTATATTTCATCTTTTGTAATTAGATAATTTGTTTATTCTTTATTTAAACAAACGTTTTACGTACGCGCGAGCGTGCACATGCATATTTCCTTTGTTTAGAAATAATCATAATTAATTAGTAAATATAATTAAAATAATATGATTTTGGAAAACCTTAATTAATCATTCGTTATTTTGAAGAATGTGACTCTTTTGTCTGCAGTTCTGTTTTCTTTAAATCATAGTAATACGTTGCTACTAACTGAATCCTGAAAAATCGTTTGATATCTATTTAATAAAAAATAGGTATAAACGTTCAAGACTTTTTTTTCCACCCTACCCCCTAAAAAACAAAGCAAAGCACAGCCAAGTGGGTTGTCTACTTAAACTTGCCTTCCGTCCGCCGTTCATAAGTCTAGTCCGACAGGTCAGCCAGCCGGCTAGAGCTTTTCATTGCCTGCCTCTAAGCTCTAGGGCAGGGTTCCAAGCTCGACTATGTCGTTGCTGGACCACACCCGAAACCGGGGCTCGGTCTTGACGCCAGTGCCTCTAGTGAGAGCACCCTGTTTAGGGCACTCACACCGGTCTCGGTCTTTTTCGCGAAGGGATGAGGGAGTCCCCGTCCTCATCACTGCCGCCCATCCGTGCAAGTGCAGACGAACGGCAACTCCGCAGGGGGCTGTCTCTCAACCCCTCACCACCCCATCCTCCCTGATTTTGTGCTGAAGTTTTCGTGTTACAAAATCAGTTACCGCGCGAAACCTCTCTGCACCTGATAACATATAGTGTATGATTGTGTCAACTCTAAGGGGCCCAGTCACCAACTAACAGACGTTCAGCAGCCCACGTCCGACAGTCGAACATAAAGTGTTACGGTGTATCGAGCTCTTTGCAAGAAAGAAAAAAGGGGTCGTCAGCTCTCCTCCTGGCATGTAAGTATACCCAAAACACGCCGTGGTCAGATAAAAATTGGGTCAACCAGTAGATGACCTCACCAAAGTTGCGGTTGACTTATGGCTCGACCTGACAATGTAGAGGACAAGACCGTTCAAGACTTAGAAGGATACAAGTAAACGTACCAACCATAAATCCAGTACACTCTTCCTGGTGTACTGGGGTAAACAATTATTACTTTCTTTGTATAATATTAAAATCTATTTTGTTAAGGTTATTAATATTAGTAACTTCAGACATTAATAATAAAGATTGATTACGAAGATCAAGAATAACACCAATATAAATATACTGGTGTCAAGTCAAGTCATATTACCTTCGTGATAAGAAGAGGTGACTGTCCACATCTCCTCCTAAATGGCATTATTATCCCACATTTTGACCATATTTGGTACCTTGGGTTCCACCTTGATCATCGTTTGATATAAAAGTAATACGTGAGAGAAAAAAGGAAACAGTTAAACACGAGATATAAGAAGCTTTATTAGTTGTTAAGCGGGAATTCACACTTGTCGCTGTCCAACAAACTTAATATACTTGGTGATTCTAAAATTGATTTGGCCCAATGACATAGAGCTATTGGTTTGCTTGACATTTCTCCCGACACCACCCTATTCGGTCGCCCTAAAGCATAAGGCCGATTGTCTGTGCCACAAACGGCTACTGAGCCTCGAAACAGTTTAGCGACCAGTGACCTAAATGGCTCCTAGAACTTACCTAACAGCGTGAGCGGACTAAGCGCTGTGCCATACATCACCGGCTTAAGTGTCCCAACCGCTCTCTTGTCATATATTTACTAAAATGGATAGGCGCACCCCATCAACTACTAAAAATATATATGACATCTATACATTAAAATTTATTTTGTCTAGACAGCAATTCGCTGTCACGCCTAGGTCACTGAATGTCAGCAAGTACCTGTCCACCATACTAAAGCGCTTGCAGCCTTAATTGGCTATTGGTCAGCCATATATCTCAAGGTTAGCTTCCCAAAGCGGTGCGTTAGGAGTCTTTCCCTTAAGTAAACTACTGATGTCGGTTGAACATAGCAACCGCTTCAAGGAACTCCCACACGGTCCGACACTGTGGCTCTCGCCACATTGACTCGCCGCTTGTTAGTGGACAATATTCCCCTTGACCTCTAAGTTCCAGGGTGGCCTGGTCTCTGGCCTCCCCGAAGAGCAGTGTAGTCAAACATCAGGTGTTCATTTGACTGGACCTCCCCGCAGACGCACAGCTCATCAGCTGCCATGCGGGACCGAAACAGATATTGGTTCAAATCAGTACAAAGACATAGTGCTAAGGGGTATGACGATCAAGAGCAATTACGGTTACACAACGTTTCCAGACAAAGGCTCCATTCTTGTCTGCGCATGGCAGAAAGAATGGAGGATTAAAGTTAATCAAGATGAATCAAAGCATGTCAGATTCGCCATGCGAAAGGGTGACTGTCCCATTGGATGGTGACTTGCAAGCACAGTGTGTACGGTACCTAGACTTCACTTAGATCGGCGATTGACCTGCAAGTGTCACGTGTGGATGAAAAGGAAACAACTAAACGCGAAGTATAAGGAACTGCATTGGCTGCTACGGAGAAACCCACGCCTCAAATTATCCAATAAATTATTGATTTACAAGTTTATCCTGGACTTATGGTGTGGAGTTGTGGGGAACAATAGTAACATAGATATCACACAACGCTTTCAAAACAAAGTAACGAGAGCAATTGCAGAGGTTTCATGTTCACATGGAATTATGAAAATCACAAATATCTAGAGCTTCCGACGGTTCATAAGGTTGTGAGACAGCGCAGTGTTAAATACCAGCAACGACTTGAAAATCACGTCACCACTTAGCAATCTATATGCTTGGTAACAACAGGGACGTCCAAAGGATGAGAGAACTCCATATGTGTGACTTAGGGGTTACTGCATGACAGTTTGATAAATGACAACGCCAAATCTAGTGATATTATATTTATTTATTAATATTTTGATGTTGTGGAGTACGAAGTGTTGGCAGAAATATTTTTTCTAATGGGATTTATGATTACTGAAAAATATTGTTATGATTTACTTATTGTAGAAGTTCCTCAAAAATCCCTTATCATGTGCTTCTTACCAAGCGATTTACTTATGGTTCCATTTAAGGAGTCGATTTTAAATATACTGGTTGTTGAAAAAAAAAATACTGAATATTGATTATTAGACTGATTGATTAACTTAGAAATGGTAAGTTTAGAATATAAAGTAAGGACGTTTAGATGAAATAGAATATATACTTTAAAGGCTACTTCAGTTGTTCACCCCAATTAAGAACAGATCTTAAGTTTTAAATTCAAATTATTAAGCCTAATTTTTATTAATTGGTTAATTTAAAGACTGCTGTAACAATGAAGAGATGTGCAGAAGGTAAAAAGTACGCCAGGAAATAAAGGAAAAAACTCAAAACAGAAAGGAATGAATAAATTTAGATGATTAATGGAAAACATGTTTTTATAAGTGAACTAATTAGTATATTGTAAAAAGAGAAAATTATCAGTTTGAATTTACAAAAGTGATCCGATTTTATGATAATTATTTTTTCCTCAAAGGCTGAAAAACAGCTAATAGAAAAAGTTTGTGGATTAAATAACTGGTACAAATTCCGTACACGATTAAACCGGTAAATGTATCTTTAAAAAATAGACAAGAAACTCCACTAACCAAAGGTTATGTTGTACTGACTTTTCAAAGAATAAAACCTTGCGGCAGAAAGCAATATTAAAAAAAAAAAAAAACAAAAAGACTATTAAAATAATCAATACATTTATCCGTCCCTTCTCCCTTTCTGCAAGATTCATTTGAACTTCATCAATTTATCTACGCAATAGAAACATCACAATACAGTACAATTCATAAAATAACAGGCTAGTCTGAAAATGAAATGAAATTTCCCGGCCTTTTGAGTTTTAAGTACGTATGATTGTTACTTATATGTTGTACCAAACCGCAATCAGTAATGTAATTATTAATTTTTGCAGATCTGGATGTCAGGTTGCAGTTTGATCGTAGCAAATCTCTCTTGTTTTTACGGTAATATATTACAAAGTTTATTTACTTAAAATTTATTTTAAATGTTTATATTTTAAATTAGTAATCAAATATACGTTTCATATTTTATTCGTATCCTTCTTTTGAATTAAATGTTTTATTTTTAATTTTTTAAATACAAGTTAACTTTTACATATATGTCAAGAAATTTTCTTTATTTGTTTTTTTTTTATAATAAACAATACATTTTTATAGAATTTGTATTTCTACTTATGTTACAGTTAAATTTAATGATAGGGGTGGTTATCGTAGCTGTTGTTCTTTCTAGTTAATTCGTTTTTGAAATATTAAAGTCAGATTGTATTAAGATTCCGTGCACATGTTATAAAATCCAGGTAGAATGGGAAACTGAGGGAAAATGAGGTGTAGTTTCTTCACGAAGAGCCTTTTGAGGTTTAAAGAATAAGAAGCAAGGAAGCATAAATGCTATAGTTCAACAGCGAAATTCTTGTAGGGTGTATTTTACTTAATGTAGTGTACTGTAAAGAGTGGGTGGCTGTAGCCTACATTGTTTTAAATAACTTACCGTACAAAGCAGTACACACAGAAATGGCGGTTACTGTATTTAGGATCTACTTCATTGTAGCAAACACTATATATAACAGCTGTATGAGCAATATATTATACCTATTTTTTTTTTTCTATGCAAAGAGGAAACTTATTTTAATAGTTTGTACTCATCATGCAGCTATGAAGTACTGTATTACAGCGAGTGAGTCATTTATAATATGAGAACATATTACTTCAACAATTTAAACGTTTATCTCATTAATTATATTGACTCAGTTAATTTTACATAATAAACCAGCGTGATTTATATTAATACTCGTAACAAAATTAATAAATATTATAAATAAATAGATATATTTATAGAAAATTTAATTATAAATCGATTTATTAAAGTAAAAAACATTGTCAATTTCAGGACTCATTAATTATTTGCAATTAACTGTAGAGAATTGTTTTTGTACCACTTTCATTAAAAAAAGAAGTAAAGAAATATTCAATTAACGATTTAATAGTTCGTAAAAACCGAACGTTTGAGTACTTGTACTAGTTTAATAGACTTTGTATATACATGTATATATAACAAAAGTGAAATAATATTTTTTCTGCTATGCTATGTATTTTAATGAATAGATGATTTATCCTTTTGACATATCATAATCTAACTTCTATCTTCAAAAGAAAAAAAAACTTAGAATTATTTTCCCGTATTGTTATTCTCCCAAATAAAACAGTAAAAGCGACGACCTTCTCTTCCTGCCGTGGATTAAATGGGCAACATGCATTGTGCATTCGAGTTTTATATTACATTGTTATAAATGAATGTTTATGTCCACAAATCATGTAAATACTAATAAAAATAAAAATTCAATCATTTAAAAACATATGAGATAAAAATGCATTAGAAATACCAGATTCTTAACTTTAATAAAAAAATTCAATAAATATTTTACACAACATTCAACTTGTTTGCTAAAATACAAATAAATTTAAAATCACTTCAGTCATTCTAACCTTATCGTTTGGTTGGTTTATCATGTTAACAATTCCTATATATATGCCCCGTATTCTAATAATGGAAAGATTTACACCAACACAATTTTTTTTTTATTGTTACGTCCTAACAACTTACAATCTGTTCAGTAACAGAAATGAACAATAAGTAAATAAGATTTATTTGAACCATCATTAATTAGCTACTGACCCAGTGTTTTGTGACTTAATAATAATAACGAAATAAAAGAGCACTCCGTAAGGCCGGACTATAAAGTCACTTAATTGAAACGATAAATCAAATCTAGAATATTATTTCTCAGCAATCTTGAAAAATCACTGATTGTGTTTTCTAATAAATTGACTGCCATATAATTTGGGTGCCGTACCAAACGATTTTGATATCATAGGCTGGCCAGAGAAATTTCCTGTCAAACGGTTCGCAATTTAAAATCATTATATATATATGAGGTTATTGCTTTTGTACCAGTGTATGTTTAGCATTTTTCGCAGTGTTTTTTAGTCTGGTAGCGTTCAAGTATGCCAATATTGGAATTGCTTGCTGTACCCCACAATTCGTAAGTCCAAATAGGCTTCAAAATGGATTTATAAATCAATAATTTATTTTCTACTGAAGCCGAGATCTATGTCCTATTAGCCAGTACATGTTTTGAAATTTCCAACTGTATCCGCTTAGATTTGATACGTTTTGTCCACGTAAGTCATCAACCGAGATAAAAACCTAAATATTTACAGTCTCGAGAACTTGGAATTAGAATATTGGAGATAGAAACCGTTGGACAGTGTTCCTTTCGAAGGGTAAACATGAAGTGCTTCGACTTTGTTTCATTTATTTTTATTTTCCAACTTGTAAGCCAGGATTCGAGAAGAGTAATATAATCTTAAATAAAGTACTTCCACTAAAATAATAAAAAATGCTTCCAACAACAAAATGTTTGGTATAAATCACAAAATAAATAAATATACAAATATAATTCATACAATACAGGATAAACAAGAATAATAATTAGAAAATATTCTAATGAATACAAAAATAAGTATTGAAAATATGAACATTCTCGTATATTCATTTTATAGAGAGTTAATATCGAAATTCATAAATTAAATCGGAGAAAATAAAAACACTGAAAAATTTACGAAACGAATACAAATACTCAGTAGAAAAATAAGAAATATAAATCACAATCTACAAAACTTAAAAGAAAAACTAAAGATTAATTATGTAATTTGAGGAAAGATGCACACACCCAGTAATATACTTTTACTTCAACAATATACCTTTTTTTTATTAATGGAAGGGTCTACGTACTTCTTTAATATCACGAATCTTTATTACATGGTAATTTTTTTTAGTGAAAAACCTTTTTTATAGAATTAATCATTTTTTAATTTTTGCAAAAATATTTATATGCGGTCTTTCATTTAATTAGTTTCTTTCTTATTTTTCCGATCATTAAAAAAAAAAGAATTAACTTCATTTCAATTTATCAAATTTTCTAAATTACAGAAAATGACTAAGATAATTTTATTGTACGAACCCGTCTTTATTCTACCATTTATTATACCTTCAATTATACTACACAATACAATAAAATTATTATACCTATATATTACAATTAGTATAATAAAAATCAGAAATAGAAATAAAATAAAAAACTGAAAAAAATATATCATTTGAAAATGAATTAAATACTAAAACTGTAAAATTGATTTAAATGGATTTCGCAACGGTTCTTAAAGATCTTATAGTTAAACAGAAAAATATGATTTCATAAAAATAATCATGAAAAAAATTGAAATAAACTGAAGGTCATTTATAAATTAATAATATCTGTAATTAAGTGATAAAATTAAATAAATTTTTATTGAATCAAGACAATCTTGAAAAAGAAACGATAAAAACTGATTTTAACTGATAATTATAACAAGAATAACATATTTTATTAAAATTTGGACTATTATAAAAAAGGATTCTAAATACAGTATTAAAAAGTATTTTTCCAAATCCTGTGAATGAACTGCATAAAAACAGTCTAGAAAAAAATAAATTAATAAAATTTAAATAAATATTATAATTATAAAAAATTTCGATTTCAGTCGTTACATTTATGAGATTTGTAATTTAGGAGACTTTTACTTGTAACTTGATTTAGGAGACTTGACTACCTGATAAACACTTCAATCCCAGGTAGAGATTTTTCAAAATATGCAAATACAAAAGAGAGTAGCTTGGTCTGTATATTTTTCAAATTGATTCAAAGAAAATTTAGCAGAAAACAATTTCAGAAAAACAATTTGAATTATGGAAGTACGAAACAGAATATTAGATTCATATTGTCTTCTTTCTATCATCTTGTTTTCGGGTTTGTATTAATTTACCATTCGTTATTTATCCATGAATAACATACATTATGTAATATTTGTCGATTATGATTCTAGTAATTTTCAACCTCAGGGTCGTGATAAATTGAACTGTATGTCTTTTGTGCATACGAGGATAAGCTTTCAGTTCAATTTGAGATAATAGGTTGCATATTGCTTAACAGCTTTTTGTTGGTAAACTCATTAGATTTAACTAAAATGAGAGACAGACATATAGAGAGACACACACACACACACACACACACACACACACACACACACACACACAGAGAGAGAGAGAGAGAGAGGAAGTAGAAAGTGAAAGAGGTACTTTGCTGAAATAATTAAATTTAATTTAACGTGAAATTCGTTTCATTAAATAAATTTTTTTTT
Source organism: Lycorma delicatula (assembly GCF_047948215.1). Lineage (NCBI taxonomy): Eukaryota > Metazoa > Arthropoda > Insecta > Hemiptera > Fulgoridae > Lycorma > Lycorma delicatula. The sequence continues at coordinate 116,926,655 of NC_134459.1, forward strand.
TTACTTTCCTCAGAGTGTAAATTCTTGTAATTTAGTTATTTACAGATATCTCTTATTACGTATACTTATTTGTTTAGATTGCGTCTTGTTCTTTTAGTTTACAGAAACTTATTTTTCAAGTAAATCAATAAGAACTCCAAAAGATCCAATCATATATTTCAAAAGAACAAACGGAAAATGAGCTGTTTAGAAATGAGATTTGCGACAATGATTTATTTTGTTCATACATTGTTGCTATTTTGTGAGTTAATAGGTTTAAGATCCAAAATTAAAAAAACAAAACGCTCTTTCGGTAGTAGGTATAATTTATTTTACTTATATAATTAATTTTAGGTATGTTAATTATGTATTTACAGTAAGCTAAATAAGATATTCATTTATTTATGAAAAATTTAGGCTTATTGTAAATTGCTTTAACACGTACATATACATCAAATAAATTTCTGAAGTTAAGTACTCCGTAAAACAGTTTTAAGTAGTAAATTGTTTCAGAAGAAACTTAATTTTTAGAAGTCTTTAGACCTTTTTTCAATTACATGTTCTAAAATTAAATAAGCTCAACTGGACAGTACAGAATAGAGAAGAGGTATCTCTCAAAGGGATATGTTTTACGCTTCGGATCACTACAAGATCTAGCAAAGGATTTAAATTGGTGTACAAAAGTTAGCTTACCTTACAGATTCATGGAAAATTTTTCTCATACGTTAGAAGTTATATACGGTTAAATAAAATTTAATGATGTTCATTTTTTGATAAATTAAATAAATATCAAGTCTTTAAATAATAAAATAGAATATTCGACAAGAATTTTTCGATTAAACAACGCGATTAATTTTGCATTATAATGAAACTAGCACTGTCTAAATTAAATATGTATGACATCTTATGTTACGGTTGGGTATTACAGTTTAGTACATAGAACAAATACCTCTACAGTTAAACAACATTTACCGTAGTTGACATGTTACGGGAGAATAGATTTAATTTAATCAATATGGTGCCTAGCCAGATTCGAGGTAGAAATCCGCCGGCAAGGTTTAATATTTTTTCACACACTGCAATATGATTTCATCGTATTTCCATGTAAAAGCTTTACGTTGTGATAAATTAATAAATATCATGCTATTTATTATTATGATTTAATATAATTATTAAACATCCGTTTAAATAAATCAAAACATTTAAACAAACTACCAACATTATAACAGGTAAAACAGATTCTTTTTTAACTAACGTTAAAAGAATACATTTATTTATTTTTTACATTTCAATTATAGGTACAATAAATTACAAATATAAATGTACATAAACAAAAATAAATATGAAAAACAACTTTACATTTCTAACTTTAATTTTCCCTGAAATATTTATACAAAAGCAAAAAAAAAACAAAAAAGGATAGCCGATTATCTGATAAGTTTGTTATTTTTATATTAAAAATAATTTTTAATATAGCGAGACCGATTTTTGCAGAACTCTTTCGATAAATACGTCCTAACTCTAGTTGAAAGTAAGAGTAAGCTTAATTTGCAATATTAATGAATACTTCACCTTTTTCAGATAAAAGTTTTTTTTTTGTTTTATTTACTTCCTTAAGATGTACTTAGCTGAATTTGGAAATAAATAAATAAATGGAAAAAATGAAAGCATATAAAATTTACGTTCCTTTTTCTAAAGGGATTTTTTCTTTGTTTGAAAAAAAAGAGTTCACTTTTTATCACCATCAAAGGATGGTGATAAAAACTTTTGTGATTTACAAGTATAAGATAAATTTTAATTAAATTATTCTGGTTAACATAAATTAAGGTATATAAATTTACAGTAAATTATGTGAAAACTTTTCTAAATTTATAGACCGTTCAATTTTTAGATGAAACTAATTTTAAAATTAATTCCACCGAGTAACGTCGATAGTACAATTTATTTTTATTAGAATACCTTAAAAACTAATTAAATATAAGATAACTGGTAGATCGCTATGTAAGAGTACGTTATTAAAAATAAATCTTTAATACAAAATAATGATTATATTACTTTTTATTATTATCCGTTTTTCCAAATGTACGCCACAGTGTGCAAAGTTTTAGTTGATATGGTAATGGAATTTACTGCGGGAAAAATAATTTTTAACAGTTCGCATCATTGGCTGTTTGAAAAAGCAGGCAGATAATAAACATTAATTTATTTCCTTTTCTTATTAATGTTCGCTGAAAAGTAGTAGGTAACATTGATTCAGTCAACCCTTGCCTGATAACACTTTAAAAATAAAATTTTCGATGGCGAAATAACGCTATAATTTTAGAGCAAAGTTATTAATTTCATTACCAAAAAAAACAAAAAAAAACAAATTTAATGCACTATTGTGACCGTTTTACTGTGCATTTATATGAGTGATTTTGAGTAACTCTACTCATAAAGTGAAACCATAACTTTTTAAACAACTACTATTACTTTTACTACTACATTTACTTTGAAAGATAGGATTGATTCACTTCATGATAAATTAATTTTTTATTTAGTTTTAAATTGAGAATTATCGTCTGAGGAGCGTGACCGAATAGTTTTTAGGTAATTTGCATATTTTTTGAAAAAAAAAAAAGCTTAATACTTATTAGTAATTGTAAATTAGAGAATTTCCGCCGCTAAGAGTTAGCCGAACAGTTTTCAATTGGATGGTTATTTAAAGAAAATGAAGATAACCAAATAACCAACAAAAGATTTAATAAGAAAACATCGACAAAGAGATCAGAGGATTGCATATAAATTCACTTCGATAATTAGTTTTTAGAAAATACTCATAGAATCTAAATATTTAAAAATAATGTTTTAATCTGTTCATGGAATAAAAAAAGATGTTAATTCAGTTACTTCTAACCGTAACAGCTGTCTAACCCTTTTCAGCAGGTAGTTATTTTAGCATGTATTGTTTTCGCAATTCGATTACGCGTTGTTATTGACCGAGTACACCAAAACGTATTTCTCTTTTTGTTGCAATTTTAGTTTTTAATTAAACTATACTTACTCTGGTCGTAATTAACACATTTTCCCACGACAAGAATTCCAGTAAAAAAATTACTTTTCACTCTTAAAAACAAAATGATTTTAATTATCTTCTTAAATGGAAATCCTTATTTTATTCATTTATGAATTATTATTATAAAAATTTATTAATATAAAATAGTTCTAAGGTTCGAGTCCTTATAAAGGACTCGGGTTTTTATATGTATTTGAATGCTAGACTGTGGATACCGTGTTCTTTGGTAGTACGGTCTCAATTACCCGAATTTTTTAGGACTGGTCGATCTGAGTCTGTTCCAGAGTACACGTTTACCGGTACATTTATACTTACACTGCAGCTATGTCAGGCCTGGTAAGCCGGTAGCGGTAATTTCATTTGCCTATACACATCCCCATCACACAAACACACAGACCTGCCAATAGCTGAAAAACTGGCTGGATAAAACATATAAAAAAGATTACATTTTTTGACAAAAGTGAGGGTTTCCTAATTAAAATAAAAGATAGATTAAATAATTATATAATGTTAATTATTAACATAAAGGAAGCAGCTAATGGGGTACTTTATGGAAATTTTACCATTTTACATTTTATAGTCTAAATCTATTTCACATTGACAAGAAACTTTAAGAAGGGATAGGAGTAACGAGATACTGTTTGAAAGAGGGGTAGCTAGGGATAATTTTAGGGCCAAGTGAAGATGTGGAACCTAATTTCAGAGTATAATCCAAAAGGGTAGATACGTGATACGAATGTATATGATTTTGTGGGCGAATACGATTCCTTTCTCATGTGTTACAACAAATGAACAATAACAAATTTAAAGGAACTTGACGAAATTAAAAAGGAAATATTTATATTGTATTCAGAATAATTAAAATTTGGCATCATTAAAAAAAAATAGTTATATTTCTACCAAGTATTAATAAAAAAAAAAAAAAAACTAAAGAAAAAAATAAAACGCATCTAGCAGTCTAAATAATCTAACAAGAATTATTTAGTGGAAAACCTTAGGAAGTAGGATTTATATCTTTTTATTTTACATTAGGCTACGTAGCCAAGAAAAATATTAATTTTTTTATAGACTTACTCTAACACTTATAAATATTTCAAAGAAAAACAAACAAAATATATAAGATTTAAGCAATTGTAATAAATTATTTTTAAATAAGTAAAAACAAAAAGTTTTTGAAATATAGTTTCTCTTTCTTCATTACAACTTTCACTATTTTATTATTATTTGGAGTTTAGTTGGTTGTCTAAATCTTGACATTTATCATCTTTTTATTCGTGTCATTTAAAAAAAAAACATATTGTAACTTTATTCAATCAAACTTAAGTACAAGAAAAATATTCATAATTACATAATTTTGGAGATTAATTTTTGAGAAAAAAACGTTTTTTAATTTACTCAAACAAAGGAAATAAAAAAATTGCTAAAAGAAAATTTCCCATTTTACTCACATTTTGTCTGATATTTTTGTTTCGATATTCTAATTATTTAAGAAGCAATAGAAGAATGTTTAACTTTTTGAGGTAGATTTTGATATAAAAGTTAAGTCATTGTTAAAAATTTTATGATGATCGGATGAAAATTCATTAACCTGTTTGACGAAACGCGAAAACATTTTAAAATGATTAAATATTTATTTATTCGCTTACAAAAGTTTGTAAATTTACCTTCCTAAGGAGTTTTCATTGCTAATTAGCAACTCCTTCTTTAGAAGAATTACCGATAGCGCTATTATTACTGGCACTCGTTTTAAAAATATTAGGAAACCCAACAAAATTTGATATTTTTTTGTGTTTCTTCGTTTAAAATGTTGTTTTTTACAATTTTTCTTTGTTTTTAAATTTCATATATATATAAAGTTTTATTGAAATCTTTGTTTTTATGTTATTTGTAAAATTAAATTTTTTGTTAATGTCTTTATTTTCTTTCGTTGTTCCTATTTAGTTAATCTCCAATTTATTTCCCCGAGTATAATTTTAATTAAGTATTTTTAGTATCTATATTTTTTAGTATAATGTATGATTAGTTTTTGTACGCGTAGTTTTGACAGAGATTCTTTGACTTTCTTTCCTAAAAATGTTAAAACGTGTATGTAATTTCAATCATAAGGTGGATTGTAGATATTAACTGTATTTTATATGGTATATTATTTGCCATGAATGAAAGGGAAAGCCTTGTTGATAGAGAAATTATGTCGAGTATTTAATTATAATTAATTTGATGATAAAATTTCACTGTCGTGTTTTATGGGTTGACAAAAGCAAACATATTAGCGGCATAAAGCGTGTAAGATAATTTAATAATTTATTTACGTCAAATGTAACTTAGAATACTCCAGTTAGCTTTAATTTAAATACTATGACTGACAAAAAATATAAAATAGGATTTCTTCTCATTCTTTTTATCGTATAACTAAATTTACTGAGAATTTACAAATATCGTTAATAAATGGATACCTCTGTACAATTATTCACTACTATGTAAAGTATGTTAATACATACTTTACATAATAGTAGTGAATAATTGTAAATAAAAGTGTTTTAGCACTAATAATTAGGGCTAAAACACTTCTATTTTATTTTGTAATTTCATAAATCCATAGATTTAAGTAAATGTAAACACAATGCACTTTGTTTTCTTACTGAAGGAAAAGCTTAATTTTAGTAATGAATTTTTTATCAAAGACACCTGTACAGGGCTTTAATTGCATTAGAGTTTGGTAATGTATTAACTACATTAGAGGGAACTGTGCAGCTTGAACCCCAACATCTTGCAGGAACGTAATTATGATCTCTAATGTTATTACATGAATCTGTGACGATGGAAAGATCTCAGCGTATAACACTACTTTATAGTAGGGGGTAAGACTGAAAAGACTTTCAGGTTGCAGGTGAAGGAAGTGATATCTACTCATTTATGTTAAAGGCCTAATAATTCTACTTCACGTCTATGAACATGGCAAAATAATCACCCATTAATGTTTTATCTTTATATTTGTTTTTTAAATACCAAACAATTATACTTTCGTATTTTTATCTGCGTAATCTAACCCACTGATGAATAATTTTTAAGAAAAAGTCCTTTGACTCTAATTTTGGCTAAATACATTTTTCATCTTTTAGGCTTTGTATAACGTAGCTAAAAAGCAGAAACTAGCACAGAGGTCAGTTCAGGTTTCGAGCAGATGAGCGTGAGTAAAAGCAGAAATACAGCGACGTTATATTCAATACCGAAAACAATAAAGCAGTAACTCAGAATACAAATATTTTGTTCAGTAATATTTTACTCATTTTTTATTGTACGTTTACCATTAATTATTCATATTGTTACGTGTATATATATGAAACTTTATTTTTTTGACTAATTTATTTTTACATCAGTCGCTAAAAGGATTGCGACAATACGTAAAGTTTTTGGCTAAGAGTGACGTGTTAGGAGACCATCCAAAAATAGCCCATCTCTAATAAATATTAATAATATGCATCACTTCTCATGACACAAACGAACAAATTATTTAAAGGATAACAAATAGCAAATAGTAAATTCAGATAAAGATCGATAATAAGTCACAAGACATTAAAGTCATTTAAGTAAAGGCATAAATATTAAAGTCCATTCTCAGCAGAGAATCACTCTCGCCGACATAGACTCAACCATCAGCTTCAACATATATCAAATTCCAATATAGATTCTTACAGTTTAAACTATCATTAACAAAATAAGCAACTTTATGAAGATATAATATTAATAATGTACTGCTGACAGTAATATATCAATTATGAATATAATATATCACGAAGTTTTCCCAGGAGTCTCATAACATTTTTACTTCTGAAAATAATGGAAAAAGTTCGTAGAAACATATGTTCTAAAATGCTTCGTTTGCGAGTTATGGCTATTGAAAGATTTCGCTCGGATTTTGGCTACCCAGGTGATATGAGATCGTACTGAAATTTTTAGGATATTAATTAAGAGGCAATATTAATGATTTCTTATGGGTTTTGATCTGAAAAATTGTATAAAATATTTCCTAGTTCTGTATCTACAGCAGTTTTTGAGAAATCTGGGGTGAAAACCAATAAATTAGGGTAAAATACCCGGTTTTTATATTTGATGTACAATAACGTTATTAAATGTTTAATAAACACATAAAACCTTTAAACAAAACTTGTAGAGAATTTAATTCTAAACAAAATGGTGTAAGATAAATTGAGTAAAACAAAAGTTAGAAAAATTTGAATTTTATTTAGAAACAGTACATTAACAATTTTTCAGAAAAGTACTATTTTTTGTAAACAAAAACAAAATTTTTCTGATGATGTGAAAAATTTGTAAAAACAATTACTGTTAAAAAATTATAAAAAAAAAACTGAAAATTACATAAAAATTGAAAAATAAAAATTACTTAGATAATATTTTTTTTTATTAATGACAGAAATACTATAAAATATTTGAAGAATGATTATTTAAAAGTTGGAAAAAATGTAAGAACCACTGATCAACAGTGCTCAATACTGTTTAGTGTAAACCATTCCGTACAGTACATTAAGTATATCGGGTACCGTGAAATGTGCTGTAGTTAGCAAAGGTTTTCCGTGAATTATAGTTCGAACGTGATCGGTTGCCATTGAAGTAATGCCGTATTTATTTACGACAGAGCAATACGCTGATGTGGAATTCATTTTTGGTGTATGTAACGTTAATGCTATAACTACTGCAGTAGAATATGAAATAAGTTTTCCGAATCGCAGGATTCCAGATTCCAAAACAATTACCGATACTTTTTGCAATCATTGGGAAACAAGTTCACTACCTTGTACAAGTTTGTACAAGCTACGAACGATTTACCCAAAACGAAGCTGTTGTGAGATTATTATCGATGAAATTCAACACAGTTCAGACGTCAGTAAACGACGTCTTTCTAAGCAGATCGGGGTTTCGCTTCGATGGTTTTGAAGACACTTAAACAAAACAAGTTACATCCTTACCATAAACAGCCAGTTCAACATCTGCACCCAGGGACGGTCCGCTTCGCTTGGAGTTCTGAATCAGGTGGAATAAAAATCGGCAACTCTACAAGAATATTTTGTTTACCGACGAGGCAAATTTCACTGCAGATCAACAACTGGCATCAACAACTTACACAATGAGCATATTTGGGCAGAAGTAAATCCTCGTGAATCGGTGGAAGGCAATTTTCAATACCGATTTAGCACCAGTGTATGCTGGAGCCTTCTTCACAATCAGCTCTTTTGGATCGTTCATATTACCTGCCGCTTAAATTCTGAAGTCTACTTGAACTTTTTTCAAGGAGAATTGCCGCAGCTGCTTTAAGATATTCCTCTACCGCTGAGATGCAAAATATTCTTTCAGCACGATGACGCGCTCCCCACTTCTATTATGCCGTTTGCACTCACTCAAATCCGTATTTTCTTGAGAAATGGATCGGTCGTGGAGGTTTACATTCCTGGCCACCAAGATCGCCTCATCTAACATCTTTAGATTTTTGTGTCTGGGAATGGAGGAAAAGTATTGTATACAAAACAAAAATACATTCTCATGAGGAATTAATTGTCCGCATCATAGATCCGGCTGAGTAACTTAAGAACAGCCCTGAATGGCGGGCTCATTTTTGGACATTTATTATAAACTTGTACGTATAAGGTACACTTTGGTCTAGTGTACTGTTTTTAAAAAATTCAAATTTTTCTAACTTCTCTTTGTTTTATTAAAAGTTTATCTTAATTCATTTCATTTAGAATTAAATACTTAATAAGTTTTGTTAAATAGTTTTATGTGTTTATTACGTTAAACATAAGAAAACAGGGGTTTTTACTCTAATTAATGGTTTTCACCCCAGATTTCTGGAAAACTACTGCAGATACAGTTCTGGAATCAACTTTATTCGATTTTGCAGATCAAAATCCGTATGAAATCAGTAATTCTATCCCTTATTTAACGTCTTAAAATTTCTCCTCGGTAGCTGAAATCCGAGTGAAGCATTTCACTAGCCGTAACTTGCAAAAGAAGCATTTTAGGACATATGTTAATATGAACTTTTTCCATTATTTTCATGAGTAGAATAGATTATGAAAGACCTTGATAACCTTGTGAAACACCCTTACATGAGTAATTTTGGCTTTTATTTTGTTATACATTAAATTTTTATTTTAAACATGACAGAAAAACCTTCCCAACTGCAAATTCTTGGATTTACATTAAATTATTCTTAGTTTTATAAGCAAATTTATTAAAAATTCAGAATATTTAAAAGATCAGAGTAAATAAAACATCAGAAATGAATAACAGCTGTGTCTGTTTTTACTTCCTTGTTCAAAGTAAAGACAGACACATTTGGATTTGGACTTTTTTTAACTACAGTAATAAGCCCTGATTGAGAGATTTTCTACGGTGTATCAAAAGTGGTACTTATTTTCATTGGTTCTAGAGTTATAACCAAATAAAATTTTAATTAATGAAAGATTTAGATCTTACAAGGGGAAGGCAACGGTTCGAATCCGAGACTTCATTTCTTTTTCTTTTTTTTGATTTAAATATATTGATTTGTTAATAAATAAATTTAAATATTTATTAAAAACATTTTTACAATAAATAATAATTGATAATAATAATAAAAAAAAATATGAAAACATCAAAGTTATTAATGAATAAAATTTTATGTGCTTTTTAATTAAAAAAAAAAAAAAAATGTTTATGTAATTTAATAGTTCTACAAGGAAGTCATGTGTTGTCCACATCAAACATTTTTAATTTATATGTAAGGGTTTCTTCTAAAATTCAGGAACCACTCAATAATTATTTTTCTATTATTTTTATTATATTTAGGGAGTAGTTTTGACGTAATTTATTTTGGTAACCAGTAAAAAGAGTAGTAAAGCTTAAACTAAGCGCATATCTTATTTTATAGCGTATTTTTCATGCAGCAACAGAATAGCTAATTAAATTACGTTTTGCAAAGTCAGTTACATAGTTGCTCAAACTTAAAAAATTAACTAAATTTTATTTTGGAATTTAATTTCTAAAAATTCAGTTAATGTTTTTAAATTTCATGAATTTAGTGAAAAACTATATTACAAGTACTTCATTAGTTTTTTTAACGGCCAATACTTAAAAATAGGGTACGCATAAATAAATTAGGGTTTATAAAGCAATAAAATTCATATTATTGTCATATTATATTTCCATTTCGTATAAAACTAAAGCAAAAGAAATTTAATAACTATTTAGTCCACTTTATACTCATTTTTAACAAATTGAATCAAACTGATGTAAAATACAAAGATCTTTGTTTCACAGAAACAGTCATGCACAGTGTAACCATTTAGTTAGACATGACAATCTGTCCGGTTGAAATCGTTGCAATTTTTGCTATTTCATCGCTTAAAAGTAACAAAAATTAAACCACCCGAATTTGATAAAACGATGGTCTTAATTGAAACTTTCAGGATAAAATTTATTAAAAAGTATTTTCACTGGTGAAAATAAAATCTTATACAACTTTACCACGAATTTTATTTTTATTTTGTATCGCAAAAGCGGCTTAACAGTCTAAAATTTATTATTTAGATTTTACTACTATCCAAGGATGTTTTTTAATAAACTATTTTTCTAATTAATTAAGAAATATTGATTGAAATTAATAAAATTATAAACAATTTTCACAAAAAAAATTTGAAAAACCAAATTTCTTCAATCTATCCAGAACCATTTATTTTTTATTTACTAGTTGTAGATGAAATTTAATAAAAAATTTCAGGGAAAAATAATAAAAATAAACAAAAATGGAAGCACATTTTATGATTGCTCTCTTCTGAATATGAATTAAATAACATATGATACCTTGAAGAACACAAACAATTCATCTTGTAATCTAAGAATTTTAGATTTATTGATCAAAATGTTAAGCTATTATTTTATTCATTTATTCTTCATTTCTGATTAATACTATATCCGGAGATATATATATATATATATTGGTCATAACCATACTCAGTATGTAAATAAGAGACGTTAAAATCATCAGGTTTTAACGTTTAAAAGTTATGTTTATTATATTTCATATATAAAAATCTGGATTTCCGAGCAGACAAGAGCTCTAGTAAGGACTTGAATTTGCTATTGTAAGTCCTTGTAAAAAACTATTTCTGTTTCCTCAATAAATTTTTATTTTGTATACAAATATTACATCTATAAACTGATATTAGAATGCGGATAAGTACGAAAGTTGACGTTAATATTCAAAAGAAAGCCAGAACAAAAATGAAGAGATAAATTTGAAAATATTTGTTAAGTATAGACGACATTTATGTGAAACTGTCATTAGATTTAAAGATCATCCGATTATTGTAGTTAAGAATTTTATTTCACTTCATACAATAATTGAAATCTTTTAAGATGATTAAACTATCAAAGAAGTAGAAATATAAAGATAAACTTATAGATAATTGTGCAGAGGTTTATATATTCCTTAACAGTAAACTACTTTTTCCAAAAATACGAGTATATTCACAATGTAATCGTATATTAAATAATATTTTCCATGCTCTTATTTCAGTTTAAAATTTATTATTTATTCTTAGTTAACCGTGTAAAATATACGGTTTTTTAAAAATATATTTTATAAATTAAAAAGTAGTTTCTAATTTAATTTATGAGGTATTGAAAACGTACTTAAAATTTTTTTTTTACTGTTTTTAATAGAAATACTTAAATTTATTCGAGGAAATCAAATGATTTTTTGAAAAAACTCAATACGCTATATTAAATTTTTGAAAAGAAAAAACGAATCTAAAATTTAAAAAAGTATTTTAAATCAACATAGGATATAAATCAATCAGTCGTTATAATTTAATGGAAATGCGTTAACTATTTAACATGATCATTTCACAGAGATGAAAGCAAATTTCAGACCATTACTTTCTATTTCTATTGCATAATCGCATGGTAGATGTATTTAATCATTGTCTAAACACTTTGTACCGTGAATTTATATTGTGAACATATTAACGTGGAAGAGTGGAGGGGGTACTTTTGTTTATATACACATGCTTTAGTTATGACTGTCTTTTGTGGCTGATGATTTCCTATATGACGTTGTATGCTATTATTGATTTGCCAGATAATCGAGCATTAAGTCCAATAAATCCGCCGTTGCCTTTGTGCTTTGACATACCTAAAATGTTCCACTGTACATGCTATCAGTACATCAGGTGTAATATCAATGGTATTACTCGGCAATTAGCTCTCTCTAGCAAAATTTCAAGCAAGAGATTGGTACGAGATCAGTGTTTGATAGGGGGGAGGGTAGATGATTGGTAGGGAGTGTGTGACATGTTTGGTCATCGGTCTATAAATCATTTATATATTGATACTGCGTAATGCTGTATCCAATTGAGAATTAGTATTGAGAATTGAAAATGATGGCTAAATCTTAATCTCGTTAATTCTCACGTTATAAGTATATCTAAATAAGGGGGGAAGTTTTCCCGTAATTAATATTTTAAATAACTCGCTTTTAAATTAATGAAACCTATTCATCCCGAGGTTTTTAGGTGTTAATTGAAACATGTTCATAGAAGTTGCATCCAAACTTGTATTAATGCCGCTTTTTTTATAAAAGTTGTATCCTTTTTAATAACTTTAACTGAATAATATATTCAATAGATGGTGTTTGTTCGTATTGTTAAATTAAGTTTGTTTGAGAATTTCATGCAGACGTAATAGGTTTATCAATTTAATAAATTTATAGAGTATGTTTTCCAATTAAAAATTTAAGGAGTTAGTAACTTATTTAAGAGAAGGTAATCTGAAAACAGTGCTATAATCCTGAGGGATGCTTAGATAATAAGCATCGAAAGACTTTTGGAAGAATATAGTAAAAATCGTTCTTGTTTATTGATGTACACATATAATAAAATGATAACGATGGTCATCCTGTGCGTGAATTATGCAAAAACTACCGGACAGATTTTAATAAAACTTTGCAGATTTATATCTTAGAGCCTTGATCATTATTTCAAATTAGAATTATGGTATTCCTAATGGGGGTTAAAACATTAAAGCTATTCATTAAATAAAAAAATTAATCATTTACTTTATTATGTTTCTGATACCATGGTAAAAGAAAAAGATCTCCGAGTTCAAATCTATATTCTCTTTAATATTTTATTATATGATTATCATAAAATTATTATTATTATTATTATTATCCTACTTAGCTTAAATTAGCAAATTTAGCAAACTTTTATGAGTTTTGATTGTTTGTTTTGGCTGTCGATATTGGATTGTAAAAAATTAAAAAAAATATGCCTTCAAGAAAGAGAAGTAGCCTTTCTTATTATTCAAGGTCTGCGAAATGAATGATATTATCTCGGTTCTCTGATACAGCTGAAATGCGTGATTCTCAGTTAGGTGCTGACCGAGAGCACTTCGCCCAGAGAACCAGCTGCAATAAATTTGCTACGCGAGTTGCAGTTAAACTCCTCACTAGTTTCACAGGAATATCAAAAAATGTTCCCCAAAGGTTAATATAAGTAAATTACTTAACGATTTTTCCTAGAGGAATTAATCTTATGCGGTAGCAAAAATGTTTTCTTTCAGAGAATAAAGTCACCTTAAAATAAGTGCAAAGTTTAAAAGCAGGTGTAAAACAGTACGAAAAGAACCTTCCCTCCGGAAGGGACGAAATGTCCCTTCCGGAATCAGGTAACACGTACAAGTGTCTAACTATACTATAAACGGCTACAAACAGGATGAAATGTAAAGCATTAGGTCCAGATATCTCTTGATGTAAAAATGTTCAGCTCAACATGGTGATTATTATTTTTAGTTTGAGGATGGAGTAGCAACACGTTTGCAATAAGCACTATTCTTATATTACAACTTCTCTAAAGGATAAGAACAAGCACTCTAAAGGATAAGAACATTTATGAATGACAATTCATTCTGTTTCAAAACTAACAATACTAAATTTTTTTTTTAATATAAAACTTTTTTCCTTAAAGAGGTTTTTAAGTGCTTTATTTAGATACAGATATGCATTGCATCGTTCAATTTGTATATCGTCTCCGAACAAAATAGTAAGAATCTTTTATTTAATAATCATGTAAATCTATTTAAAACTAATCTACGATGTAAATTCTTACTTCGTAACGTGATCTTAGTTTTTTAAACATCACAAGAAAGAATATGACTTGAGATCTAGAAAAAAAGTAAACTTCATAATAAATAATTCGGAATGAAATGAAGTTTTACTTAAAATGTATTTTGAAAAAGCTGATCTTTAAAAAAAATCTATCTAAATGAAAAGTTTTTGATCGTTAGTATTCCTTAATTGTATTGTAGTTAATGAGATAAGTTATGAAAAATTCTTTGAGATGAATTATTTCTTGCCAGCTGATTATTAATTTTGTTCTTTTACATATTAATATAGAACAGTAGCAATTTAACAAATTTAATACGATATTAATCCCTTAAGGCTTTTAGTGATTTTTTAAAATACAGATTTTTATAATGAAAAGTATGATTATATTCTCTATTAATTAAAGATAAATCTTTTTTAATTTTATTCTTTCTATTTTCTTTTCCTTAAAGATAATCCGATTTACAATATTCTTACCTCTCAAAATGGACAAATCATCATTGCTATTTGTTAATTGATTCCATTGTACATTAATTTTCATACGTTTTTACGGATATCTTTAATTTTATAAAAAAGGATAATTTTTTTATAATAAATTAATAACTGTGAAATAAATTGAAAGCAAAGCATCAATTAATTACATAAATGGCTACGCTAAACATTTCAGGACAAAAATCTTTCACAAAAATGCAAATTTATGAAATAGATACGAATTTCAACTGTTAAAAAATCATCATCAGTAGATATAAAGCAATCTACAAAATATATAAGAATTACATTTTAAACAATAATCGTTAGTAGATGTAAATGAATTTTTTTTTCGATCTCGGTCTCAAAAGGGTGGCCTCTCTGCCTCACATCGTAAGGCTCAAGATTCAAATCCCGGTCAGATTTGGTATTTTACATACACTAAGGATTCATCTGTCATAAAGTAATTGTAGTCAGTCGTAATCTGTTATTGCTTTAAAAATAAAAAAAATACCGTTACACACACACACACACACGCACATATATATATATGGAGAATAACATATAATTTGTATATTAACATTAATTACACGAAGTTACAGTGAGAAGCGAACGTAGGTTATATTTTGCTAGGTTATCTTAATCTAAGCAAACATAACCTGCAGGCCACAGGACTCCACATAATGCAGGTCACAGGGCCAAGTTCTGTTCTGGCAGCAGGATCCTAGTTGCTTATCCTGCAGGTCACATAGGCATGCGTCTAGGGGTCGGGGTTGTAAGATGGCTCCATCGGCAACTGAAACTGCTTCTTCGTAGGAACATCATGGTGTCCCTGAGGGACAGCCCCAACCGGGAGCGGGTTGGAGGCCTCGGTATCCCGCTTACGATGATCAGGTGGGGACTCCATTGCAGTACCGTTGGGGGAAAAGTAAGACCTAGTCTCGGTGGGGGATCCTTTCGGGAGTTTTTAGAGGCACCTAAAAGACCGAGTCCCGTCTATCTGGTGGGAACTTTGTTTCCTACAAGGTAGTTAGAGACTATGGCACCTCTCGGAGCTAAGTTTATCTTTAGTTGCTGATCCGGTTCCGGGAGGCGGGAAAAAATGGAGAGAAAAAAGGCAAACCTACGCTCGCTAATCTAGACTAATTAACAATAATAATGTTTTGATTATTTAAATAATAAATTCAGTAACTACTGCTTAAGGTCGAATTATTTTAATATATAAAATATGTTATTATGGAAAATATGTAAAATAACAGGTACATTTAATAAACTGCTATATATATATTAAATTCTCCAACTTTGGAGGCGATTAATCACATTCACCGGTAATGCATAATCACCGACTATGGAGGATTAATCAAATTTACCGTAATATATATGTAAAATTAAATAAATTTACTAATCTTAAAACAAATTAATTTAAAAATTTGTCTAAGCAATACAAAAGAAGTCTATCCTGAATTGTTATTAAAAAAAGAGAGAAAAAAAGAATAAATACGATACAGATTCATACGTGCGCGCGCGCGCGTGTGTGAGATCGATTTAGGTCTGAAAAATGATCGCTGAAAGAGAAAAATGTACTTCAAGAACATTATTGATATTTATTTTTAATTAAACGATTAATTAAACGATATTTATTTTTAATTAAACAATTAAGAAATGCTATAAATAGGAAGTGCAAACTGGTGAAAGAAGAGTGGATTAAAGAAAAGTGTTCAGAAGTGGAAAGAGAAATGAACGTTGGTAAAATAGACGGAGCATACAGGAAAGTTAAGGAAAATTTTGGGGTACATAAATTAAAATCTAATAATCTGTTAAACAAAGATGGTAAACCAATATATAATAGAAAGGTAAAGTCGATAGATGGGTGGAATATATTGAAGAGTTATACGGAGGAAATGAATTAGAAAATGGTTTTATAGAGGAAGAAGAGGAAGTTGAGGAGGATGAAATGTGAGAAACAATACTGAGATCTGAATTTAAGAGAGCATTAAAAGATTTAAACGGCAGAAAGGCTCCTGGAATAGACGGAATACCTGTAGAATTACTGCGCAGTGCAGGTGAGGAAGCGATTGATAGATTATACAAACTGGTGTGTAATATTTATGAAAAAGGGGAATTTCCGTCAGACTTCAAAAAAAGTGTTATAGTTATGATACCAAAGAAAGCAGGGGCAGATAAATGTGAAGAATATAGAACAATTAGTTTAACTAGTCATGCATCAAAAATCTTAACTAGAATTTTATACAGAAGAATTGAGAGGAGAGTGGAAGAAGTGTTAGGAGAAGACCAATTTGGTTTCAGGAAAAGTATAGGGACAAGGGAAGCAATTTTAGGCCTCAGATTAATAGTAGAAGGAAGATTAAAGAAAAACAAACCAACATACTTGGCGTTTATAGACCTAGGCTTTCGATAACGTAGATTGGAATAAAATGTTCAGCATTTTAAAAAAATTAGGGTTCAAATACAGAGATAGAAGAACAATTGCTAACATGTACAGGAACCAAACAGCAACAATAACAATTGAAGAACATAAGAAAGAAGCCCTAATAAGAAAGGGAGTCCGACAAGGATGTTCCCTATCTCCGTTACTTTTTAATCTTTACATGGAGCTAGCAGTTAATGATGTTAAAGAACAATTTAGATTCGGAGTAACAGTACAAGGTGAAAAGATAAAGATGCTACGATTTGCTGATGATATAGTAATTCTAGCCGAGAGTAAAAAGGTTTTAGAAGAAACAATGAACGGCATAGATGAAGTCCTACGCAAGAACTATCGCATGAAAATAAACAAGAACAAAACAAAAGTAATGAAATGTAGTAGAAATAACAAAGATGGACCACTGAATGTGAAAATAGGAGGAGAAAAGATTATGGAGGTAGAAGAATTTTGTTATTTGGGAAGTAAAATTACTAAAGATGGACGAAGCAGGAGCGATACAAAATGCCGAATAGCACAAGCTAAACGAGCCTTCAGTAAGAAATATAATTTGTTTACATCAAAAATTAATTTAAATGTGAGGAAAAGATTTTTGAAAGTGTATGTTTGGAGTGTCGCTTTATATGGAAGTGAAACTTGGACAATCGGAGTATCTGAGAAGAAAAGATTAGAAGCTTTTGAAATGTGGTGCTATAGGAGAATGTTAAAAATCAGATGGGTGGATAAAGTGACAAATGAAGAGGTATTGCGGCAAATAGATGAAGAAAGAAGCATTTGGAAAAATATAGTTAAAAGAAGAGACAGACTTATAGGCCACATACTAAGGCATCCTGGAATAGTCGCTTTAATATTGGAAGGACAGGTAGAAGGGAAAAATTGTGTAGGCAGGCCACGTTTGGAGTATGTAAAACAAATTGTTGGGGATGTAGGATGTAGAGGGTATACTGAAATGAAACGACTAGCACTAGATAGGGAATCTTGGAGAGCTGCATGAAACCAGTCAAATGACTGAAGACAAAAAAAAAAAAATTAAACGATTAGAATCGAAATGCTAATCTAATTTCAGTTATAGATTTTTAAATATACTTTAGAGTTTTTCTTTTGTACTTTTAAATGATAAAGATGAAAAAAAAAAATATCTTCCACCCTTATGCATAGCGCAGATGAGTGTTGTTTTTAAAGTTAACTACAGAAATCGCTAATGCGATGCGTGCTTCATGTCACGTTGACCGGATCGTTTTTTTTTTTTTTGTAGTAACTAATACGTAATAACTGAGATTTCCTGAAGTATAAATTTCTTCAAGTATCCTTAGTATTCAAGTCTTCTTTAAGTTATCCCTCTTTGAAATTTTTTATCAGTTGTCAATTTAAAAAAAAAGTATATATTTTCTCTTCAATTATACATAACGTATACTTTTTCGTGAAATTTGTTAAATGGATTCTGGAATGGAAAGAATAGGTAAGTCAATGAAATTGACATGGTAAATTCTAGTAATTTTAAAATCTATCTTTTCTGAAGGGCGAAAGGGGAACAAAATAGATTTTTATTTTGAAATTATTATAATACTGTGTAATAT
Organism: Lycorma delicatula; assembly: GCF_047948215.1. NCBI lineage: Eukaryota > Metazoa > Arthropoda > Insecta > Hemiptera > Fulgoridae > Lycorma > Lycorma delicatula. Next base: position 116,945,335 of record NC_134459.1, read on the forward strand.
TATAAAAAAAAGATACACCTTACAAAAAAAATTGCTAATTAAAAGAAAAAAATCTGTCAGGAACAGGAGTAACATTTTTATTTTAAAAAATATTGTAGTCCAATTGAAAAAAATTAACATCGTTAATAGTGCCCTGGAGATCCTATTTACGTAGATTGAAAAAATCAAAAAACTAAAAATCCTAGCAGAAAAAATTAAGACCAAAAAGAAATGTAAAATGGAAGAAGATCAAGTAATACAGTTAAAAATAATACTTCTTTTGCAACTACATAAAGAAATTTAATTTTATAATCAAATATCCTTTTCAAACGAGAAATAATCTACAAGTAGGAGGTGGGAAAATATATTTATCTGGACAAATAAATTTCCTGAACGGAATTATCAGTAAAACAAAATATATTTTTAAGATAGACTGAAGAAAGAGCAACAGTGTAACCGTACCAAGTGAAAAAAACAAAAAAAAAAACTAGTTACAATAAAGAAAAATCTGATGTGGACACCATATTACTTCCTTGTACGCCTATTAAATTACACATACACATTTTTTTTTAATTAAAATTTATATAAAATTTTATTTCATTAATAACTTCTGATATTTTTTCATATATTTTCTTTACTGTTATTATTTAATTATTATTTATTGTGAAAGTTTTTTTTTACATTCAGAGGTTAATAATTATTAATAAATCAATATATTTAAATTAAATTAAAAAGAAAGTTACAAAGTTAAAACGGAGATGACGTCGTATTCGAACCGATGTGCCTTCCCCTTGTAAGATTCAAATATTTCATTAATTATAATTTTATTCGGCTATAACTCTGGAAACAGTTTTCACTTGTTCATAAGTACCACTTATGATATATAATTGAAAAGCTGTCAATCAGGGCTTATTACTGCAGTTAAGAAAAATACCAAAATCCAAATTTTTTGAATAGTGGGCGTTTTTGGACACTTTTGGTCCAGTTGATTGCAATTAAAAGGAGAGGTGCACAACTAGATGTTACAAAAAGTCCTAAATCCAAAATTTCAACATCCTACAGCTAATCGTTTTTGAGTTATGCGAAATACATTCCTACATACTTTTTACGTACAGACGTCACGCTGAAGCTAGTCAAAATGGATTCCGGGATGATCAAAATGGATATTTCCGTTGAAATCTGAAAACCGAACTATTTTGCGATCACAATACTTTCTTTACTTCGTACAAGGAAATAAAAATGAACTTATGATAATTTGTATAAAAAAAAAAAATATATATATATTCCTTGAAAATTAAACAAAAATATAAGTACTGAAAATCCAGTATTTTTCTTTAATGTGATGTACAAATGTTTACGCTGTCTGTTAGTTCATGAAATGTAAAAAAAAAAATGTATGAAACTCAATTTTTTATATTTGTATTTTTTATGAATTAATAAAAAAATCAGTAAATGAACAATCAAAAATATTTTATTGCTGGAATTAAAAAAATAATTTTATACCGTATTTATTAAAGAAGTTATTTGTTCAAAAATCAATGAAAATTTACTCCTGTAAAAAGCTTGGATAAAACTGGCGAGAGTGCCAAGTGACTCAGCAATTTAATCAGAAACTTATTCTGATCTGTGGATGCAACAAAATATAACAAATGTATAATTACTTCGAGAATGGACGCAGCTATCTATAAACCTAGAATAAAGTTGCACAAGCTGTTGGAGTATCATATGAATCATCATTTAATCAATCAATCAAACCAATCATATGAAGCAAAAAAAGATAAAAAGTAGCATTGCTATCAAGAGAAAAATAAAGAGCTCTAAAAGGAAAACAAAATATGAAAAAGGGTGTACATTTTTTTTTCATTACCTGCTTTTGGTACATAACCCGAAAACGAAAATATGTGTAGTAAAATTGAACATGTTCCAAAAAAACAATTAGAAAATCACATATACAATTCATCAATATATTTATTTTAAGTTTTCAAAACAAATAAGTACTGTAATCCAAGGTAAAGTGTGAAGTTCCTTTATCAGTATTTATGTTAATCCACTGATAAACGTACATGACAATTCTGAAATTAATCTAATTTATTCCAAAAAATTATATAATTAGGAAACTTTCTTAAGTAAGAAAGTGAATTATAAGTAATAGAGTTATTACTTATAATTCAGAGTTTATGTTTAGTTTCCATCATGTTGTCGCTTAACCGGATATGTCGCTTAAATATATACGACGAACCGTTTTACGGTAGCTATTTTGTGATCGTGTTACATCATCGCCAGCCAAAATGAGAAATTATGCTTAAGTTTGATGTCTCTACAAAAAACTAACGGCCAAGAATCAGTTCAAATTACTCGAACTGCTCAATTCTACATAATCTCTGATGTACCGCAGCTTGTCAACTAGAACGAATAACACTCAGAAACATCCATTTTATCATAAAAACTTCACGATTAAGAAAGTCTTTAGTTCGAAATTTTGTTGCTCATGTTTTTTAGGCGATATTAGCCTGAAGAGTTGTTTGCCTTCCCTGATTAAAAAAAAACCAAACGTATACAGTTGGTTATTATCACCATAGTCAGTACAGGTTTACTAACATGTTTCTTTAGAACCTATTTCAGCTGGTTTACTGCCTATTATTTAAAAATTTATTTGTGTTTTATTATATATTTCCTCAGTATTTAATGATGATTGTTTAATAATTGAATTGATATCGAGTTTCGGATTTTAAGTAAAATTTTATTAAAGAGTTTTGATTTTTATTTATTGTTAAATTATAAAAATATCATGGATTAAAAGGATTACATAAAAAGGTTTTAGCGGAATGATACGAATCTTGTTTACACCGAAGAATATTTTGCTGTTTCTTCTGTATTTTTTCCATTTGATAACTAAAATAAAAATCATATTCTCATTTTTTTTGATTTTTTTTTCATTTAGCAAATGTATAGACATTTTAGAAATATTTATAAGGTAATTAAAGTAAAATTTCAGAAATTTGTTTAGATTGGAATAAATAAATAATTAATTGAAAGCAATCTGAAAGTAATTGAATGAATCTGTGAACTTAGAAAGTTAGCTGATGGATATTATTTTTATTTTTATCTAAAATAGTTGCTTATAAATTAATGCTTAAAAGTAACAAATTTATTACTTTAAAAATAAATGTAAACGTAACTATCTCTACTTTTGGCAATAAAAACACTAATAAAAATTAACAAGTAAAATTTATAAGAAAAACTTACTGTTGTTATTTTAGAAGAATCTTCTAAAAAAAACTTCGTCTCCAAACTTTCGTTCGTTTCAAGTACCTAGTTTTTTTGTATATCATCTGCATAACAAAAAAAAAACAAATTAAAAGTAATCTGTTACAATACAATAGAATAAAAAGTAGCATTCTAATTTAACTTTAAATTAATTTTGGTATAGATTAATGCTTATATGTAAAAAAAAGTCGTTATCGTTAACAGGAATCTTAATAATGGTTTTTCTGACTGAACAAACCAAAATTATTTTGAAATTAAGGCTGCTTATATTTAGATATACTAAGGCATAAACAGAATAATCAGATATTTAAATTAGGTTACAAATTCAATTTTAATATTATATTTCCATTAAAAATAATTTACATATTAAACATTAAGTTTCATGGTTACATTAAAATAAATATTCATATATAAAATAAAAAAATATAACATAGATAAATCGAAAGTACATGAACAACTGGACATTTTTGTTTCTAGATTAAGCTTTTCCTGATTTTAGAAAAAGCTTTCAAAGAAGCCGAGGCTGAAAGAGGATTCTTCTGTTCTTTTTTTATTTTCCATTTTATATGATAAAATGAAACCTTAAAAGAAAACCAACGTCTTGGTGAAAAAAGAAAAACATTTGCCGATAAAAGGAAATATAAGCTGAAAAAAGGAATATTAAGAGCTTAATTGTTCTATAAAGAAAAATTAAAAGTAATTCGGCTTCTAGATTGATGTCTAGATAATCAGTTTTTCTAGTAGGTCACTATCTATAGCGATAATGCTTTATTAATTAAATATTCCAGCAGCAGTAACTTGCTAAATACATCTAACAGAATAGTATTGTGTTAAAATGCTTTATGTTTATCGTATCAACTTTCTTTGTTTCATAAATATTATAAAGAAATATTGTGTTTAACAAAAGCGAAGCCATTATTTTAATAATACAGATGTATTTAGATCAAAGCAGAGATAGATTCAGATGATATATTTAAAATTTTTGAGACTTAAAATAAAGTTTTACCAAATAAAAATATAAAAACTTCATAAGTATTAGTATAAAAGAAAACAATAAATTAAGTCTTATAAGAAGGTTATATGTAGGTCTACTTAGATTTATACATAATACTTTCAACATAGGAAAACATCAAGGAAAAATTTATAGTTAATATTGACAAAGATAGTCAATAATGCATTAGAGTAGCATGAGAAAAGACTATGACGGTGATTTATGATTCCTTGGAGGCAATTTATAAAAAAAAATAATAAAAAAAAATGAAAAACTTATTCAATATTCTCTCCGAAAATGCAATATTGTGCTTTACTAAAAATGCTACAGTAAATAAAAACACATACATACACACACACAAACTAAGCAATAATAAAAAAACTACTTTATCGTTCAATAAAACCTTTCTGGGAATTTCAAATAAGATAAAAAACTTATTTCCTTTTTCATTAAAACAAAGAAAAAGTAGTAAGGGAATAAATATAAACTTTTACTTATTCTTTTTGTAGATGTCAAAACCATAATCGTTCTGATTTTATCAAGTTTATCGATAAGAATTGTCTCCTAAAAAAGTTTAAGAAAAAATTAGATTTATACCTAATTAATACCGATCAAATACTAATATTTCGATCACCTTTCCGACAAAATTATTTGTAATTTTTTTTTAAATTCATAAGCATTGTTATTCACTGTTGGGTAATGTTTTAATTAATCTGACCCGTTTTATAACCTGTAATTTATATCCATTCCGAGAAAAATCTCCAATTATTATGTGGAAGGTAAAAGGTAAAATACATATGAAAAAAGAAGAGTTGAATATTTTTTGTACACTAATAGGTCTGTTTACCTGTTATAAACAGACAATGAAACATACTTACTGAATGAAACTTTTAAATAATTTATACGACGGACATTTAGTAATTAAAAAGATAAATTTTTATAAATAAATTATTATTTATTCAAAGACAATGAAACCAAATTTTTAGCATAATATCTAGTCACAGTTAGATACTTAAACAATTTTTATGAGAGTTTTATTATTCCAATTATGAAGAATTATTTACCGTGGTGTCGGAGACATTTTTGACGTTCTCACTCTAACAATATTTAGTGCCATAAAAACTCTGAAACAAAAAAAAAAAAAAAAAAAAAATAGTGCGAGATTGGAACTGCAGGGTAGACGTGGAAAACCTCTCAATCCAACTTTTAAATAGCTTCCCGTAATCTTTGTCAGATAGAATAATTACAGCTTTTGAGAGGGAACCGGGATGTTTCCTCTTCAATGCGAGTATTACTTTAATTTCTAGCGTGTCACAACAGTACTTAGTTTTGATTATATATTGTTTTTTTCGAATAATTGCAATAGACTGGGACTTTGTAGTTCCAAAACACAATAAGCCGGCTGTCACTTAGGTTTTGAATTTTTTTCTGACTGGGATTTTCAATTCCATACTCTGACGTTTAGATTCTTATTCAGAATGATGAACCTAAGTTTCATTACAGGTTGCGATCTAAAAGACCATAACAACCGCTTAAAGTTCTATAGAAATGTGAATTCGGCTATTTTGTCATTTTGAATACTGTCTCAGAATTCACCTTGAACACGTTTTATGGTAATTCAGTTAATCATGGATAGTTCCAGTGCTTGTATAACAAATTTCAATAATTTCCTAAATTTTTATGCGTCTGTTCTGGAGAATAACATCATTAATGTGATTATGTAAAGGTTCAGTTAAAACTTCCATTGGACGTGATGAAAACTGTTCATCTACTTAAAAAAATTTAGACGGTTAATCCATTTTTTACCGTACTGTTTTAACACCCGCAAGTGAATTTTACTTGGCTAATTTTACACTTTTAGAAAATAAGCATGTTATCACAGGAAGCTGTTATTTCACGGTACACATTTAAAGCGGAGCAGACATTTTGAAATACATAAAAGAAATTATGGCAATGGAAATTTCTTTTCCACACCTTCTAATTTCTGTCAGGGATACCAACGTCACACATCACGTTGCCATTTGTACCTTTAATTGTTATCGACCTTCGTATTTCAGTAATTACAATCCCGTAGAGTGTCTGGAGGAGCAGAAATTCTGCTCGGCGGCGTTCTTAGACATACAACAGGCCTTTGATAAGGTATGGATACCTGACTTGCTCTACAAGTTAACGCTACAACTTCCTCAACCCTACTTCCTAGTCTTGCGGAGTTATCTTGAGGGGTGTTTTGCTCAGGTGAAATGTAATGACGAGTATTCAAGGTTCTTTGAGATTGGATCGGATGTCCCTCAGGGCTCTGTGCTGATGACACTGCTATCCTGGCCGTTAACGAAAACCCTGGCCTAGCCTTGTAGACCCTACAAATGGCGCTGGATCGTGTGTGCGTGTGGCAGAAAAAAGTGGAGGATTAAGGTTAATCAAGGTAAGTCGAGGCACGTCACATTTGCCATGCGGAGAGGTGTCTCTCCCGGTGTGTACTTCGATGGTGTTTTGATCCCGCAAACGGAGACTGTGCGGTATCTGGGACTTCACCTGGATCGGCGTTTGACCTGGAAGTGTCGCGTGAGGATGAAGAGGAAACAGCTAAACGCAAGGTACAGGGAACTTCATTGGCAGCTACGGAGGAACTCAGGTCTCTCGTTATCCAACAAGATCTTAATTTACAAGGCTATTCTGCGCCCAGTCTGGACGTACGGTGTAGAATTGTGGGGAACGGCTAGTACTAGTAATGTGGAAATTATAAAACGATTTCAGAACAAAGTAGCGAGAGTAATTGCCGAACCTCCGTGGTTCACGCGGAATGATGAGATTCAGGATTATCTGGAGCTCCCATCGGTTCGTGAGATTGCAAAACAGCGCAATGTGAAATACCTTAAGAGGCTTGAAAATCATGTAAACCATTTTGCAATTAATCTACTCGGTAACAGCAGAGACATCCGACTGTTGAAACGAGCCCACGTACTCGACTTACGGTCTGCGTAACGATTTAGAATCTAACACAGTCGAGTTTAGTAGCGTCGTATCTAATTTCTTGTTACTTTTCTTTCTTTTTCTTTTTTATTTGTTATTAAAGTTTGTTTTTTGGACTATATGGTGCTGAAATTAATAGGTTCATGATTTATGACTGAGCTTGAAATTTCATATTTGACTTTGCTTGCAACTGTTTATTGTGTATTATTTATTTTGGGGGTTCCGTAAGGACTTTTTTATCACGTGCTTTTATCAGGAAACTTACTTATAGCTCCGCAGAAGAGCCGATTGTAATTATAATTGTTATTCAGCAAAATATATAAACTAAAAATATAACATAAATAAAGCGAAGCTGTACAAGTTTAAAAACATACAAGAAATGTTGTTTTCTTAGTAATATAAAAATATTAATGTTGATTATATCAATTAAATTACATATAAAAATTTATTCTCTAACGTTTCAAGTAGTTCTATAGTTTTTTTTATAATAATAACAATTTATTTTTGTTAGTAAATGAATAAACCAAGTAAATTCAATTTATTAAATCAATTTTTAAATTACATCAAGAATAAATGACAGAAAGAATAATTCTAATGAATAGAGGATAAATTTCCCATTTTTCCAAGTCTGATTTTTCATTAAGACTGCATTATTTAAAAAAAATATATATAAAAGTAAGAAAAGGAAAAAAAGTGTATTCTGAAGTTTAGTAATTCTCCGATATAAAAATATAAGACGTAATGCAATTTAAAATGAAATAAGGCTACTTAATTGTATAATTGAATAGCATTATAATCTTTAACTATATATATATATATATATTTTTTTTTAATATTTTTTATTAAATACAAATATAAACATGTTTTTTGCTCTTGGTTACTTTTTTACGCTATATTTTAATTTTATTTTTTGGCTGCTTGACTCTCCTTTGGGGAAAAGTTTTTTTCTTTTTTTAAATAAAATAGAACGAAAGAAGAAAACGTTACTGTAAAATCTTTATTTCCGTTTCTTATTCCTGGAAATAAAATTTTAAGTATCATCTTTTAATACAAGAACATAGTTTATATTATGCAGTTTCATAATTGTTTATTCTCATGAAATACAAAAACGAGATTTACAAGAAAGCTAATTAAATAACAGAAATAAATTTTTATCTTTTAGTTTAATGTTGTCAACACAACCTATTTGCTCATTCATGCCATACGAGTTTAAGTTCTCTGTTACTGATGTGTAACGTGACATTATTAATATGTATTTAATATATGAGGCGAATAACAAAGTAAAGCATCCTTGTTCAAGCCAATTAAATGTTTCTTTAAGTTATATTCGAATTTCTGTATGTTGGATCTTTTAACCTTGGAGTTCAATATAAAAACAGTTCTGCGCAATAATGGTTCAATTAAATTATATCTATAATAATGGCAGGCTAAAATTAGATATTTACAACTAAGCTCATACTTTTTCAAAAGACATAATTATAATCTCGTATAAAATAGAAATTAAGTAATTCAAATTAAACCGAATAATGATAAATAATAAAATATTCAATTACAGCTTTATATAAAATCGGGAGAAAATGACTATTTTAATGCTTCTAAAAGACAGGTATTGTTTGAACACAACAATTTAATATACAAATTTATTCATTCATAACTTATTAAGTGAATTTGCGCACTAATATGTTGGATTTACAAGAAAAAACTTTTCAGTGAGTCCTGTTTTAGTTCAGTAATAACATAAAATTACAAAATTTTTAAATAAAAAATTTAAACCGATTAATACATTTTTTCTCCCGCGTAATACATTATATGTCTAAATTACATATATTTTAGCTACCTGTAAAATTTTTTTTTTTCAAAACATCGTAAAGATTATTGAATAAAATTTACATTTCGTATTACCTAATAAAAATTTTCATTTCGTTCAAAATAGTAAAAATTTTTTTTATCCACGACGGAACGGACGGTAGATGCATTTGGGGTAAGAGGTTCTGTGTGTTACCATTTTCCTCAAAACCTACTGGACCGATTTCGATGCGGTTTTTGCATTACATAATTATCACAACAGAGCAGGTCCTTAGACATGTTTTATACGGTTATAAGTCTCCAGTGGGCGCTGAACGGAGACAGTATATGCGTTTGGGGTAAGAAGTTTTGTGTATGTGTGAGTGTATGTCTGTAACCATTTTCTTCTAAAACTACTGGACAAATTTCGATGCGGGTTTTTTACGTTACATACGTATTACTTCAGAGAAGGTTCTTAGATACGTTTTACGGTTATGGGCCACCAGGGGGCGCTGCTGCAAATGTATTTCTCTAGAACGGTTGGATCTATTTTGATGCGGTTTTTTGCATTATATAGGTATCACCTCAGAGCAGGTTCTTAGATTAATTTTATGGTTACAAGCCGCCAAGGGGACGCTGCAGTAGATATGTTTCTTCAAAACGGCTTCGTGGGTTTATAATATAAAGGTCAAACATAACTTCAAAAACAGTAACTGAAAACGAGGTATAGGAAAAATTGTGGGTAGCTAGTTGAAGCGAATACGAACAGATCTGCCATGTAGAACTGATTATCAGTAACCATAATATATTAAAATAATAACAAAACATGTTTCTTATTTATATTTACTGCATGATTTAGTTGGACAAAGCCAATTTATTCTCACGATTGTTCACATTTTTGCTCTTAAACATAAATCTGCTTCAAAATGGTTTGATAAAAAGCCACATAAGAGTGCTTGGCGAGACAAACAAGTTAAGCAAGTTTATCCTCAGACTTTATCCATATCCAGTAAATTCCTAATTATCTAGTATGATCGTTACGGGAGAACAACAAATTTTAGTCTTGGATACTAGGTTTTGATGCTGAATGTTCTAGGTACCATTTTAGGACGAATTTCTTTGGCCAATGTTTTCGAAACCATCCAAATCTTGCTGAAAAATATTTGGGTATTTCCTTAAACTGTATTTTATAATATTATTGTGAAAAGTTAGTGCATTACGTATTCTAAATTTAAGTGATGGCGTGTAGGTTTTCACCTACTTTTTATGAGGTTAATTTGCTTGGAAAGAAAATTTATACAAAACTCTCAACCGGAAATTAATATTAATCAACATAAATATATGTTACTGCAAAATAAAACATCTATAAATCGAAACTATATTTTTCTATTTTAGGTAAAGCTAATAGTACAAAAGTCTATGGAATGTCCAGGAAATTTATTCCGTGCGCTCTCTATTAATTGTGATATTGAAGTATGAAATTTAATTAACCAAATTTTATTGCAAATTATCCAAAGATATACTAAATATATCATTGCCCGTTTATTTCGTCATTAAGAAAGTCATTTTGCGCATTTAGAACATTAAGGAATCCAATACTACCGTGTACTGAAACAGATATTAGAAGTAAAATTCCGTAAAAGAACAATTTAACCTTATATTAAAATTATTTTTCATTAATATACTGAAGAAAGTCTATTTCTTCAATAATGATTAATATCATGAAAGCGTTAACTCTCTACGAAATGTAAGTAATTTTGGAATATGACTTGCTAATGAAAACAATGTATTGCTAATATTTCAATATTAGAAATACTAAGAATGAATATACCAATAAAATTTATATTTAACTATCCTGGAATAAATATTAACGCAACTTCCGAGGTAGTCCCTCTATGTGTTGACTTCTACATTTTCCTTCACTTCCTAATCCTTGATCTCTTTAGCTGCATTAGGTTTCTTATTGTTTACATAAGCCATATAAATGGTTGTCTTACTAGATCGACGCTGGTATTTTCTGGGCCTAGTGAGCTTTAACTTCTATGTATATATAACACACACGTGCAGGCACACACACACATACACACACACAACCCTGTTAATTTTGTTACCTTTACAGGAGTTACATAAAGCAATAATTACTATCTAAGATGTTTTTTGAATAAAGTAAAACTTTTAGAACTTGGGTACAGAACTATTCTTCCTTTAAGAAATTAGAAATTGTCAAAAACGTATCGTATTACCAAAAATGATTTAGTAATAAATGTTAAGCAAATTACAGAAACTACGCAAATCATGACAGCAAGTTAGGAGTAAACCGTGGAATAAACAAAGGTACAATTATAATATTTCTAAACAGAAGGAAAAACAATGAAGTAAAATATTTCTGGAGTTCAGATTACCTGAAGTTAAAATGAAAAAAAATAAAATTGTTTTTGTTCAGGATAAGAAAAGTTAGAATTCTCATAATATTTTACGGTATGGTGATCATCCGTCACATTTTTAAAAACCAACATCTTATTTAAATAAACATATGAATATTATGAAAGAAAATAAGTGTTCAGAAACTTAAAGAATCTAAAAAAAATACTGTCGTGCTCTTCTAAATAAGTATTTCTTTCAAAATTTATAAATGAAATACTTCTACGACATGACTAAAAGATAAAAAAAATTATAAGAAAAAATAAAACGATTGAAGCTGTGCAAATTGAAAATAATTCAGTGCATTACAAACGCTTTGATATGAAATCTTGTATACATTATGTAAATATGAAAAACTTAAAGTAGGAGTTACAAAAGGGCGGAAGGGAAAGGGGGAATTTTTAAAAAGAAGGATTTGTAAAATGTCCTTTTGCAATACATGATTTACATTCAATCAGTAAGAATTTTGTTAAGTTACAAGAGTATGATGATGAAGAAGAGAAAGAACTATAAGTAAGCAGAAGCACAGCAGAAACAATCGTTCTCTAGAGATTTTACGTAGTACCTAAGGAGATCTGAGACGACCTGAAGACAAGATCCGTGAAGATCTGCATGAGTGGAAACTAGTCATTTGTATAGAGGAAAAGGTAGAAGGGAGGGTGATAGAAAAGGACGCCAAGTAGAACACACAGGTTAAGAAAAGCAAAGACTGAACAGCACTCAAAGACATAGCCTCCAACCGACTCGAACCTTCGTCCCATCCGTATCAGCTCTTCAAGCCCTCCTCAACGCCCCGTTCCCATATTTTGTTCCCCTGTCGCAACTCACTCATCCCATTCTTTCTTTCCAAAGACTCGATTCCAATTACTTCTCCTCTTTCTCTTCAATCCCTTTCCAATCCCTTTTACGCTTTTACCGCTTGCTCTCTTTGAACTGACTCAACCCCTCCGATCACCGATACGTCTTTCCACCCTTAACTTTCAGTATCAACTGGAATTTCTCCCATTCTTATTCTACTTCTTTATGTCGCCGCAAAATCTTTTATTTAGTTTATCTGCTACGCTATGCACGGCTGTACTCATTTTTCCCCTATCCTTCTTCGCTTTTTTCGAGTCGAAAACGACATGATTTATATTATCATCAAAACGAGCAGGCAAAGAATTTGCCTTACACATCGACAAGCAAGAAAATAAGTTTATCAGATATGTAAAGACAGATTTTCTGTTTATTTTATTCTACATATTTTATTTACAATACATCAATAAAATATCACTTCATATTGTAAAAAAGTTTCAAAAGATACTCTTACACTCACACACGATTTTTTGTTGGGCGCGAGCACAATAAAAAATATTGTAGTACAGTTTATTATATTTAAAAAAAAATCCTTTTATTGGATAAGTCAATTCCTTCACGATTATACGTCATTTGTAGTGTTAATATAATGAAAGGTTTTTACAATTCTGCTTGTTTTAATCCGTATGGGCTTTTTTAGGTAGTTCTTTTATTGTTCAGTTTACGTTTTTACTTAACTCAATATTATGTAGTAAATTCTACCAGGAGATGACGTAATCATTATACAAAATTATGAAGGTGTAACAAAAATATTTTTATGTAATTACTTCGTCATTAAACCATTTAAATTTCGATTTTATCAGAAAATAGGATGATTTCCTATTGTGTGGGATGAGGTATGATAACAGGTGACGTCAGTTTTTAAAAATTTTATTTTTATATTATGCAAATAATTTCTAAAAATTTAGTAATATTTATGTAGTATTAAGTAAAATAATAGCTATGTGACGGATATGAAGTGAATTTCTTGGTTCTCAAGAAACGTTAAAAGAAAATCTATTAATTTTTATAAAAATGTTTATTGTTGGAAATACGAAAGAAGGTTAAGATATATTATACATAAATAGACAAATAAAGGAAATTTTAATGTAATAAATATAAGTCTGTTATTTTGAAAAAGGAATAGTTTTAATTGATAAAAAAATATAATTATCAAAAATAAGAAAAATCTGATGTGAACAACACATGACTTCCTTGTACGCCAATTAAATTACATTTACACATTTTTAAAAGTACATAAAATTTTATTTCAGTAAAAACTTCTGATATTTTTTCATTTTTTTTTTCTTTTTTGTTATTATTGAATTATTATTCATCGTAAATTTGTTTTACAATGAGAGGTTAATAATTATTAATAAATCAATATATTTAAATTAAAAAAAAAAAAAAGGTGAAGTCTGATTCCCTTAAGATCCAACATTTCATTAATTAAATTTTTATTTATCTATAAATCTGGAAGCAATGAAAATAAGTATCACTTATGATATATCGTTGAAAAGCTCTCAGTGAGGGATTATAACTGCAGTTAAGAAAAAGTCCAAAATCCAATTTTTTTTTTTAATTTTGGTTTGGGCCACTTTTGGTTCAGCCGATTGCAATCAAAAGAAAAGGTGCACAAGTAGATGTTACAGCAGTTCTTATTCCAAAATTTCAACATTTTACGGTTAATTGTTTTTAAGTTATACGGGATACATACATATGTACGTACAGAAGTCACGCTGAAACCAGTCAAAATGGATGCAGGGATGGTCAAAATGGATATTTCCGTTATAGTCTGGAAACCAAAATTTTTCGCGATCACAATACTTCCTTTACTTTGTACAAGGAAGTAAAAAAGCAGGAGCTAAGTTATTTATACTAACGTATTATTGGTTTGGCAGTTCGATTCGAGTTTAGTAAAAGCAGAGATAAAAGAAAGATGATTTTATTCTGTTCAACTGAATACATTATAAGAACGGATTTAATTATGTTTAATAAAAAAAAATAATGTTAAAAAGTTTAGGAGAGAATGCACTAGTTTACTTATAATTTGTAAAAGAATCATGTAGCCATCATCAGAATAAAAGATTATGAAAAGCAAACTTCAACAACTTATAACAGATGTAGTCCAGAAAAATAATGTGTATGTTGTAAAAACATTGTTGCTTCAGTGATTATATTTAAAAAACACAACTATTATATTTCAAAGAAAAGTTTCAAAAGAAAGAAACCACCCGAAGACAATATAACAAAAATATTCAATGTAAGAATAAGTAAATTATGATACTGTTCTTTATCAGATGTTCAAATTCGGTTACAATGAAATATTGTATACAATTTAAAAATTCTGATGAATTAAAAATATTTGCGCAAGCTAGAAATGGAGAAGTGTTGAACCAATCAGATGACTGATGAAAAAAAAATTAGACAACTGTACAATTACATAAAAAAACAAAACAATCAAAAAATATACATTAAATGGAGTTATTTATTTCTGTTTATAAAATGCAATAATGCTGCTAATATATTTAATAAAAAATTTAATTAAGTCAGTATTCATTTAAAAAAGGATTTTCTTTTTAACCAAAATACAAACAGATTTTAATAAAAATAAAAATCATTTGTTCTGAAATTAGTCAATCATTGAAATTAGTTGAGTGTCACAAAATTTATGTTAATAAAAACATTAAAAGGATGTCTAAATTGATTAAACGAACCTTTGTACCGAATATTTCTATTGCTACTGGTACAGTGCTAATAATGAATTCATATCGGTGATTTTAATGAGTAAAAGCATTCCATTGTACATGTTAATAAGTCAATAATTAAGCAATTTGATCGATATAATAAAAGTGTATACATGTCACGTACCAACCTAAATTATATTAAATGAAAATGATATCAGATAAAAATATTTTACAAACCAATCATAAAATCTATATGAAAATAAATTAAAAATGTAAAGTAGAAAATGTTTATTAATTACTGAGAGATAGGGTAAAACTGATTTAAGAAAAAGATTAAACAAACAAAGAAACGGCTTCCTTATCATCTGTGTATCTTTTGAATAAAAAATTATATATATAAAAAGCTGACAGATTATTGCATGAATTTTCCGGCTATTAATAATAAAAGTTAAAAGTGTTAGAGCAAACAAAAACAAAAAAAAAAAAACAGAATATTTATTTTTTAGAGGTGGGAAATAAATTTTAAGAAAGATTTTTCTAAAAATATTCATACATAAGTTAAGCTTAACAAATTTACTTACATAAAGTTTTTTTTCTAAATCTAACACCCTATTCAACAAAGATTAAGATAAGAAAAATAATATTTTCAAAAACCTTTTCTGCATTTTATGTTCGGAGTCTATAATTTAAAAAAAGCTGACAACCGACTTGTAGGACTTTCCCGTCACGCGGCTTTTTTATGATGCACGGATTACAGCATTTAACACTTAATTTAAAATATTTATCATTTTATTTAAATGTAAATTATTTTGTTTATTTAATTCAATGATTCTAATTACAACGTCCGGACATACCGTATTTCATTCGTGCGGGTGTGGAGGTACTAGAAGCAACTTTAAATAATTTTTTACCCTTAAAATATTTTTCATTTATTTATGAGGGTAGAATTCTACCGTCTATCTGTGACGCTACAACATAGCATCGAAGTCGAGAATTCTAAGGTTCAAATCCTAGTAAAGGCAGTTACTTCATACAGATTTGAATACTAGATAATCGTGGATACCGGAGTTTTTGGTGGTTGGGTTTCAATTAATCACATACATCTCAGGAATGGTCGACCTTACACTGTACAAGACTACACTTCATTTACATTTATACATATCATCCTCATTCATCCTCTAAAGCAATACCTTACGGTGGTACCGGAGGCTAACAGAAAAAGAGAGAGTGACGACTACAGTAGCTGTACGTCTGTGCTACACTAGCGCACCTTGTGGTGAGAGGAGTTACTAATGATGCACTGTACCCACTTAGCCTTAAATTACTTAGAGAATTTTTTGGGGTGGGAGTGTGATTTTGTAACATTTTTTTTGAAGATATTACTATTTTTTAATTGTTAACAGTAAATGTGCCTAAGAAAAATAAGATCTTAATTAGACAAAATTTCGAGATACTGAGAGAATACTTGTTCTACAACCTCACCCTTTCGACCTTTTAAGTTGAAAATTTAATGGAACCGATGCCATGTATAGAAGAAATCTCACCAAATTTGGTCAAAATTGGTTGAGTAGTTCCGGAGATATAAGGGGTGAAACACCGAACACACACGTACATGTGAACATTTCCATCCGGTTTTTGTAATTTTTGGGATCCTTAGGTGTTAAAACGTCAGGATCCGGTAAAAGCCGCATATACCCAAACTGGACCGATTACAATACTTTCTCTTCTACAGCTATAGCTCTGCTATAGCAATAAGCGGGAAAGTAAAACGTTGTAGATATTTCTGTACATGAAGTACAAACTTTCAAAAAGTTTTTGAAAGATATTTAAGTCGAAGCAGATAAAGTAAAAGAACAAACAACACATTTCAATTTTAAGAAGTAGGGGTTGATTTCATGAAAATATTTTTGTTTTGGATAATTTACAGGTATATGCATTGTAGGTAACATATTTGCTTTAATAAAATTTTCTGTAAAATATCTATGAAGGAAATGTAAGTTGGTTTTCTCACGATATCCTCTCATCCACATAACGAATTTAAATAAAATAATAACATGATCAATGCCCCGTTTATAGAAATATTTGAGCCAAATTTGAAGAAAATCGGTTTGGTCAATCCAGAGATACAAGGCCAAAAATAATTACATAAGTGCCACACTTACGTAAATACGGATGCATGTACGTACTAACATGTACATACATATATACATGTACATACTCGTTGTTTTTTTGTGTCTAGAAGAAGTTTTTTATTATGTTACTTCGTAGCTGGGCCCTAAAAGGTAAAGATTTGCAAAAAACTCGACAATCCATTTTTCACATGATTACAATAATTTTCTCTTTAATATAACTATTTTAGTTATATTCACCAGGAAACTAAAACCCTCCGACACATCTTACAGATACTTAGAACATAACTTTCTCTCTGAAAAAAAAAAAACATGTACTACGTGCTTTGGAATTTAAAATTTGAATTAATATAGCTCTCATATAATATCTTTGAAATTATTTTTTCAACAGATTATGATATTAAGATTTATTTTCTAAAATTCTGGCATTATAGTGAATACAATGTTATCTTACTGATTAAAATAATTTAAAACGGAAAAGTTCTAGCAGAAATCGTAAGTCAATATATAAATTCTAAAGAATTAAAAACACATCAAAATTTTTGGATATTCTCGAAGGAAAAGGGAGAGCTGATTAGTTATAAATAACGAGATACTGTAAACTAGTAGATTATTATTAGTAGTAGGATTTTTAATCCATTTATTTTAGTGGTGATAACATATGTTATCACCACATTTACATCTCAATTATGTAAAAAATTTAATTCATGCAAATAGCGTTCGTTCTTAAAGAGTGAAGTTTAATTTAACTTAACTAGTGACTAAAAGTAAACAATAGTAATAGTCAACTAAAGCTGAAGTCATTTGTGGAATGGTTATTTTTTTATTTATTTGTAAAATTTCAACAAAAGGTTTTTTTCAAATTTTTGTCTACAGTCTGTAACATTTTTGTTGGAACCTTAAGTAAATTATATCACATAAATTCACATTAAAAAAGAATCTCTATTAAGATTTCTCAAAAAATTACATACTAGTGCTATGTAGAACTTCTGATGGCAGGACGTAAAACGTAGAATCCTAGAACAAAAGGTAGTTTTGAAGAACTAATTTCAGAAGTATAATAAAAAACAAATAATAAAAACAAGTAATACAAAAATGACAGATTGATGAAACAATTAGAAAAGAAAAAAAAATTAAAAATGAATTTGAAAACAGAAACAGAGAGGAGGGAATGAAGGACTGGCACAACACTCAGCGTGTATAATTTATAATATAGCTTACTAAGGTAACCCACCGGGTTGGTCTAGTGATGAACGCATCTTCCTAAATCAGCTGATTTGGAAGTCGAGAGTTCCAGTGTTCAAGTCCTAGTAAAGCCGGTTATTTTTACACGGATTTGAATACTATATCGTGGTTACCAGTGTTCTTTGGTGGTTGGATTTCAATTAACCACACACCTTATGAATGGTTGAACTGAGACTGTACAAGACTACACTTCATTTACACTCATACATGTCATCCTCATTCATCCTCTGAAGTACTATCTGAAAGGAAATTACTGGAGGCTAAACAGGAAAAAAGAAGAAGAAGTTTTACTAAAGTAGAGAATGTGTAGACGCTTATGTCTACTAACCGTTGCCGAGAAAGTTTAGCCTTAGAAGGTTTAGAAGATTTAAATTTAGCTAATATTCATATTTCAAATTAAATATTTTCTTCCTTGACTTTCTTCCTTCGTATTTCTTCCTTGACTTAACGTAGACCCGTGTATTCATGGATTTCATTGTTTTTAGCAAATCACGACACCTCAGCTATACATCTGGCTAGTTTGTTCTGAAACGGCTGTATGATATCAACATTATAGTATAAGACAGGTCCTAAAACAGAGGACCGTCTACACCCGCTTTGATATTTTTACGATATTTCTACATAAATGGATTGCACATTTTAAGTGACAAGGGCTCTTGTCATCTAATTCTGGGATCATCTAATTATGGACTCTTATCATCTTTTTTTCTGGGATCCTTATGGTTTTGCGAAAAGTCAATTTTTCCGGATGAACTGCTTCATAAGACTAGTATTTCATCTAGTCACTTTCATGAAGGAGGGAAAGTTTTAGTTTGTAACAGGGGCTAATGACCGAAGTAGTCGATGCCCACTACATTTAAAAAAATAAAATAAAATAAAATCAACATATAGATAATAATAAAAATTAAGCTTTTTATCAGTCATTTGAGAGGTTTAGTGCTATTCTCCAATCCTATCGTCAATTTATTAATCTTTTAATCTTAAAATGTTTACATCGATTGCTTGCTGAATTATGCAGCTCATTATTGAAATTTTAGTGTTATGTTACAGTTTTATCTTAACAAAACCCCCTACAACAAAATAAATTAAACTTGCGCTTCTTTTGTAACTACTTATTCTTTTGAAAGATTCGGCTATTAATCCTTTTTTTCATTAGTTCTTTTTTAAAGTCTACTTATTTTGTGTTTAATTAGCCCCCCTGACTTCTAACATTATTACTTAACACCACATATTACAAACAACTGCATACTTTTCCTTTCCGTTTAGCCAAATATTTCCCAAACTTTCAAAAGTTACAGCCCTATTGATCTTCTAGCATTTAATTGCAGTCTCCTACCTACATATAAGTTTCTCGTAGTCACCCACTCGCCCAAAATCATACAAAGTTTACGAAGAACAATGCCAATGTAAAAGTCGAAAACACATCAATAATGTTGCAGACAGTACTTTCGGAATAAATAATCATCAATAGACTAATACTTTAAGTAATGAAAGAAAAAGTAACCATATTATCTTTATTTATTATGATTTAAATTAACTTAAAAGTATTATTATAATGAACACAAAAGAACAAGATGAATTGAACGGAATATATATATTAAGTTAGCTATATCTTATGTAGAGATTGATACACACTTTAATTTAGTCTCAGGAATAAATTAGGATATTAGATAAAGTCAAGACAAGTCAGTTTGATTAATTAGTTAAAGTGAATAAGATGTGTTGAGTTGGTAGCGAGAGCCGTGTTGCATGCAATATTGTTAATAGCATGCTGCAAGCAAGGTACACCTGGGGTCTCCTTCTTTTCTCGTTCGTTTAATCCCCACCTCTTCCATACATATTCTTAAATCTTTTATCAAGAATATTAAGGTAAGATATGAGAATATTTTCTAGAATGTCGTATAAAATTTACTTTTAGAGCTGTAAGATTACGTATCCAAGCAATATAATATTTTATAAGTAATTAAATCTTCTTCATTAAAAGATAGCTCAAAATCTTTACTATTTTTTTATTTGTTTTTAATTGTGACATAAAATATTAAACATTTTTCAACATTTATAATTTATCATTGTCTATCTTAACAACTATATAAATCATTCTTTAAATTAAATTAATTGTTTTTATATTATATTGTATCCATTATATTAAAATTTGCTGTATATTTTAGGGAATCCATTAACCCAATATTAGTTTTACGTAAAATTAAAATATAAAATAGTAAAACGTAGAATGTATATTTTTAATTAATTACATAAAAGATTATTAACAAAAACTAAAACTTTTTGAATCATATAATGATAGGACAAAATGAATCATAAATGGATTTATAGAAGGTTAGATTTTAAGGAACGGTTCAATTGGAAACAACACATGTAATTTTTATAATAATAATAGTAATAAATTAAGATAAAACCTACGTCAGTCAGGAATTAGTAAATATTAATATCTAAAGAATTTAACGAGGAAACGTATAATTAATTTTTTCTATACGCCTGAAAATATAAGTAAGAAACATAAAAATTTAATAACTATACGGTTTCATAAACCACTATTACTAACTTTTTTATACTTATAATAAGAAATAAGGTAAAACTATTTGCAATTTATTGAGGCGTAGAATTTCAAAATATAAACTTCTGAGTCGTGAATTTATTAAATTAATAAAATACATTTGAACAAAATATATTGAACGAATAAAGTTACTTACTAAATTTTATAAATGTCGGGCAAAGTGCTAGAAGGGAAGATAGCAATAGGAAAAGTTACTCTGGAATGGTGAGAAAATGATAAAAAGACACAAACAATTAAATTAAAGGAATTAAGTTATAAAATCATTAGGTTTGGGAGAAATTAACTTTGAGAAAAAGTTTTATAAGTGACAAACAAACCAACATTTTACAACACAAAGTCTTCATTGAAGGCATGTTGTAAAATAATGGATAATCTGTTATTTATATTTTTGACTTCAGAATAATAATAATAATAAACAAAAGGAAACAGTGAAACACATCACAGGTTGATACAGAGCTTTAGTCGGAACCGAATACTCAGCCACACATAACGCAGAAGCTCAGGTAATACACCAAGCACATCTAGTACAGTGAGGACTCCATACAAACATATACAGAAACTTCCAAAAATGCAGTCATACTCAAAACATGCAACAATGTCATATATTCTTTTAATACAAAATCATAATCATATTTGCACTGTCTGTCAGTACAGATTAAAACTGCATTCACGCGAGGGAGAAGAAAAATATAATAATTAAAAAAAAATAATATTTATTGGACTAGGTTTTATTATTATTTTTCGTATCATAGGTAGAAAATTGATAAAAACATTTTTTTTTTCTTTTTTTTTTAATCATGAAAAATATTTTTGAATACTTTCTCAACCAAACATTATTTTTCTTTATTTTTTAAAATAATTTTTAATTTTTTATCCTGAAATCAATATATATTATTTAGAGACTAATCAACAATATTTTATGTTGATAATATAGCCAGTAAATTAAATAAACAACAAAATATCAAATTCGTTTAAGCGAGCACTCACGCGTACCATTAAATTTTTTCCAATATGTAGAAGTTAGTAAAATTAGTGAAATCAAACAATTCAACAAAAATCCTACATCATATATCGACTAGTTCTTTAATAAAATTTATTTTAAATCTTAAAATTTATAACTGAAAGTTTTTTAAATCTGTTTACCTCTCTTTTAATACTTAACTCAAAGTTAAAGCAATAAAAAAACATAAACAGAAAAAAAATATTTAGAGAGATTTCAGAACAATTTTACCATATTTAATTTACATAAAATATTTTGCTACAATTCACACTACTTAGTTCGTTAATAAAATACTAAAAAAAATATATATTTTACTTTTAAACCACCTGAATAAGAACAGAACATTAATGTACGCCTTTATTGGTTGACCTTAAAATTTTAATCTGAATTACCGGAGCACTTTTCAATTTAATAAAACCGTACGTATTTTTTTCGTTTTTATATTTTGTCGAGAATTTTAGTTTTTCCAGTTTAATTTACACCTATTGGACAATAAATGCTCAAATTATTGGAATTCATTCTCGTTAAATATAAAGTTGTAGTTAAAAATATATGTAATTATACATTTTTAAATTAATTTGAACCTAAGTCTTTCTGTATCATAGAACAGCTTTACACATTTGATAATATATTCGATAAACCACGCTAATATTTAGCTTTAGTATATTTTTTCTGGCATTACATGGATGTCTTTGTAATAAATAATTAACAGTTTCCATATCATCATATTTTAAAATAACATGTTAAACTACGTTTATGTTTACCGCTGAATAGGTTACACTGTTTATTTTGGTAATAAAAAATTAAATGCCTTAAAGCTAACACGATATTGTTATATCGCTTGCATATACAAATATTGGTAATATTATACGCTATAATATACCATTTGTTATACTATGTAAAACACAGAAACAAAAATCGTTATTCAACGCTGCAAAAATGCATGCATTCTATTATTATAACAGTTTATATGTCATTTAAATAAAATTATACAATTTATAGTTACAAACATTTTCTACAAGTAATGTTTTGGTAATTTTGTTTGTGTACAAGTTGTGCAGTTACTTCTTAGTGTTTTATATATTAACAAGAAAACCCTGCCTGTTGAGATAAAAATATTATACTCCTGAGTCAAATCAATAAAATTAACTTAGTATCTCATCTTCAAAAACAAAATTATCGTTGAAGAAAATTTAAGTAGAAAGACTAATTTTAAAATCAAGTACAAGAAATCAATTAATCTGAAATCAGTATTTCCTTCAATGGTTATTAAGTTTTAAGTATTTCAAAGATTATATTATAAATGAATAAATAATTTATTTCTATAAGAAAATAAACATGTTTTATTAATAAATACTGAAAATAAAATCTACGGTTTGAGCATCTGAAGATAAGTATTGTTTACTTAAATTGTTACATATTCTCTTGGCTGAAAATTAATATTTTAAAATATATTTTCAATACATACGAACAAGTTTTACATCAATACGACGAGTAAAAGCCTTCAGGGTAAAATTTCAATAGGGTTAAATTCTACATTTTTAGTTTTCATGAAAAGGAGTTTATGAGTGGAGGGTTTCAATTTTTTATTTCAACAAACAATTAAACGTATCTCAAATAATATTGGAGAATTTGAATAAAATAACTGGATAACATGAATTATTGATTAACACAGCAATAATATTCTAAGACCACAACGAATGCTTGTATCTTCTAGTTTTAATTTATATGGAAACCTTGATAAAATAGGAAAAATATCAGGTTACACAAAAAATTCATACAAACCTTTTTTTTTAATTTTACGTAACTCTTAAATAAATCCATATATACAAATATTTTGCTGTATTCTTTTAAGAGAGAGCGCAAAGTGTGTGTGTGTGTGTGTATATATATATATATATATGCTGTTGCATCTAAATTCCCTTTTGACCAAGCATTTTACGAGAAACCATTCCACATTACTATCGTCTATCTCTCACTACAATAATTTCAACAAACGAACAGTTCGTTACTGAATTCAATATGTACGTGTGTATACACGTTTTACTTCGGATCTTGATTTTGATTTGGGATTGGGTTTAAGTATCGTTAGAGCATCACAGAAATACCCTAATTGCCGTACTAATCTTAGGTTTACTAAAGTCATAAAATATATAAAAAATAACATAAAGTATAAGATCCCAAAATAGCGGATAAACTAACATTTTAACAATTGGAAATAAATATGCATAAAACCTTCAAAATACGAAATAAATAAATTATATTAACTTAGCGTAAGTAGAAGTTAAAGAAATAAATTTGTTGAAAATGAATTAATAATCGAGAGAACGATAATAATAAAAAGAATGTTCGTTCGGAATAATCTTACTAGACTTTTCATTCATAAACTGATTTTGATTGATTCTTTCACCTCCTAAAAGAGTAACTACTTAAAACAGCCGTTAAATTATTTAATAGACGTTTTGCTTCTGCAGTAATTCAATTGTATTAAATACACGTAATTACGGTTTGGTGACGTCATTGTAAAAGGGATAACGAGCAAAAAATAATGACGATTAATTCGATAGTTTACCGGTCGTATTTCCACCGAAATGCTTTCGTTGCTGAACTTTATTTAACAATATTTATATCATTTAGAAACTGAAATATCTGTCTCGCTATAAAAATTAAGACAATTTATACTTGAATTAAGATCTATATAATAGAATGGGAACGGTTACACTAAATAAGTTATATCTATGTATATAAAAATGTTAAGTTCGTTTGTGTACGCTTCAAAAACTCAAAATGTTCTGCACCGATTGAGCTCAAATTTTAGCACGATATATAACCCGCATCAAAGATTGTTTTCATTTATTTTTAATAAATCTATCTATCTGTTTTTAATTTGTACATTTTTAATTTGGAAATATAAACAAAGGAAAACCAATCAGATCAATGCAAGATGGCCGCTGTCAAACACAACGACCAATCATAAAGAGCCCGTATGGCCGTTGCCAATGTAAAAAAAATCACAACTGATTAAGTATCAAATTTCTTTGAATTATATTTAACAGCTAAAACATCTGTATTTTATTAAAAAAATAAAAAAAAAACAAAAAAAAAACACCAAAACAAAAAGAAAAGCCACCAAGAAAGATGACTTACAGTAAATAAATTAAAACACCCAACTTTATTATAGCCCAGATACACTTAAGACAATGCAAACAAAAAAAGTCGAAATAACCAAATACACAGAAAATAATATCCCTACATAATGACCAAAAAATCCTTTGTTAAGTTAAATATTCACTTTTGTCTGAATTTACAGAAGGCATTTACAACGAAGCATTGATAAATTGAAGACAAGTGCTTAGCTAATGCAAATAAAGTTCTTAGTCAATTGGGAATGCCAGCACCCACCCGAGCTGCGATTGCTTCATTTGATGTGGATTTACGCCGTGAATAGAGTTACAACATTCGTGATCTTCAGTCATATGTCCAATAAACATTCTCAAATTAACGCGTGAACAGAAAGTTACGCCGTGAATAGAGTTACAACATTCGTGATCTTCAGTCATATGTCCAATAAACATTCTCAAATTAACGCGTGAACAGAAAGGCATTTATGATCGCATAATGAAAATGATAAATGACGGAGTTGGGGGGACCATCTTCTTGGATGCGCCAGGAGGAAATGGGAAAACATTCCTCATTAGATTGATTCTAGCAACGGTTCGATCAAAAAATGACATAGCCTTAGTTGCTTCGTCTGGAATAGCGGCGACATTGTTACCAGGTGGAAGGATTGCGCATTCAGCTCTGAAGTTGCCATTAAACATGTAAATCATCGAGACTCCCACGTGCATTATTTCCAAAGCATCCTGTATGGGAAAAGTATTACAAAAATGTAAACTCATTGTTTGGGATGAATGCGCGATGGCACATAAAAAATCGCTAAAGCTCTTGATCGATCTTTAAGAGATTTGCGTGGAAACGTTCAACCATTCGGGAATGCTTTGATATTTCTCGTAGGAGATTTTAGGCAAACATTGCCTGTAATTTCTCGATCGACACCAGCAGACGAAATAAATGCTTGCCTGAAATATTCAACACTGTGGCGTCACGTACGTACATTACAGTTGACTACGAATATGCGTGTCCAGTTGCAGAATGATCCATCAGCTGAGGTATTCTCACGACAGTTACTGGACATTGGAAACGGACAGCTGCCAGTCGATGAGACGTCTAGACGAATATCATTTGCTGATAATTTTTGCAATTTAGTAACATCGAAAGAAGAACTGATCGAAAAAGTATTTCCTGATATTTAAATTAATCATAGAAATCACGATTGGCTCATTGAACGAGCTATCCTTGCCGCAAAGAATAAAGATGTCTATCAATTTCATAATGTTATTCAATCCAGCATTCAAAGTGAGGAAATTACATATAAGTCGATAGACACCGTTGTGGAAGCAGATGAAGTAGTTAATTATCCAACGGAATTTTTAAACTCACTTGATCTGCCAGGGATGCCACCACACATATTAAAATTGAAAATAGTGTGCCAATTATCCTGTTGCGGAATATTAATCAGCCAAAACTCTGCAATGGCATGCAACTTGCAGTTAAGAAATTGATGAATAACGTAGTGGAAGCAACGATTTTAACGGGGACTTTCAAAGGTGAAGATGTCCTCATTCCTCAAATACCCATGATCCCGACCGATACACCATTTCAATTTAAAAGATTGCAATTCCCAATTCAATCAATAAAGCACAAGGTCAATCTTTAGAATTGTGTGATTTAGATTTAGATGCGGATTGCTTCTCACATGGACAACTGTATGTGCGTGTTCCCGAGTCGGCAAACCAGATAGCCGACATCTACGCAGACAGTGGAAAAACAAAAAATATTGTATATCCACAAGTATTGCAAAATTAAACTTCTATGAAACGTATGCTTTGTTTTTTATCTCATTTCTCATCCATGCAACCACAATGTGCCACAGCGAAGCGTGGCGGGTACAGCTAGTATATATATATATATATTTTTTTTTGCATGATGATATCGCCACATAAGCTTGAAGCTTGTGGGTGGGATATGGAAATGTATGGTATGAAAAATGTCGTATCTGACCGGGATTCTAACCCAGGAGCTCCGGATGAAAGGCCAAAACGCTACCAATCGCGCAATATTACATTATTTATTTATCCATTCACGGGTAATTACCTTTTAGGTAACATTCAGAGGATGAATGAGGATGATAAGTATTCAAATCCGTATAAAAATAATTGACTTTACTAGGACTTGAACGCTGGAAATCACGACTTCCAAATCAGCTGATTTGGGAAGACGCGTTCACTACTAGACCAACCCATTGGGTTACGCTCAGTTACCCTACTATTTTAGGGATCACCAGGAATGATTTTTCTAACGTGTGAAAAAATACCAAACCTAACCGGGATTCTAAACTTGAACCTTTTGAATGAAACAGATGTCTACCACTCCGAACACAGAGGTTAGTAGATTATGTTGTATTATTATATCAAAACTTCAATGGTCTATAGATTAATCAATAACCTCTGCTCGTCATTTGTGTTGCAGTATTTTTCCACGTTGTGTAATAATAAATAAAATTTAACTAAACATCTTTGTAAAATATTTAAAGAATTAAACCAAAATATTAATAGTAGTAAACTACTTAAAACGCCTGTTGTAGCCACGATTAAAAGAGCTTTTATTAATTAGGAATATTATATAAAATTTATTTTTTAAATTTTATTATGTAAATTTTTTGGTTTGCTTTGATGACATTGAAAAATCGATTTTGAAAAATATATATCGATTACATCAAACTCTCTGCTGTGTTAATTATTATTATTAAGATTTGTATAAATTAAGATGATGAAAAATAACGGTAAAATTTCGATAACTCAGAGCATACAAAACTACCTAAGAACTACTACAAACTACTACAAAACTAAATAAGTGTATTTAACTCAGCTAAGGTGGTAACTGGTAGTTGACTAAAATAACACATATGTAAATATGTTATTGTCGGGTCTGTACATGGCAACACGATTGGTCGTCCTTGCTAGTATTACTTATATTATTGTAAAAATTTATAAACTGTTTCAGTAATTATAGATAGCTCGATTATCAGTGAGATTAATATATATTATTTTAATAATAATACATACGCATATCTACTTAAAAAATTTATAAATTAAAGTAAACTTTTAGTGATAATTTGTATTAATTAATACAATGTGCATATGTATATTTTTAAGGCATAATTTTCAAGAATTTAATTCTAAACTTGATGGGAAAAAATTCGTTTATTTTCAATAAAAAAATTTATTACCGTATTACTACTGTAGTGAACAATTACAATCCAGTACATTTATCTACAATTTCCATCATATAAACCGAACTTGACGATAGGTTTACTTCCCCAAACATGTATATGGACTTCCGTAGAGAATATAAAATTATTCAAAATCATTACTTTCATCCTTTTGATTTAAAAATAATGCAATCTATAAAAACTTTTATTTATTATTTATTTTGTTTAACCT
Source organism: Lycorma delicatula (assembly GCF_047948215.1). Lineage (NCBI taxonomy): Eukaryota > Metazoa > Arthropoda > Insecta > Hemiptera > Fulgoridae > Lycorma > Lycorma delicatula. Next base: position 116,973,778 of record NC_134459.1, read on the forward strand.
CCGAGAACACGTTAGGTATTACTTCAGAGGATGAATTGAATGATTTTGTAGCGTTTGTAAAAATGCCATGCCTGACCAGGATTCGAACCCGGAACCCCCAGATGAAAGGCCGAGACGCTATCACTCGTGCAACGGAGACTGGCATAAAAACCTTTATTAGGTTTTCTCTAAACTTTATTTAGCTAGACCTAAGAAACAACTCATATCTATCTAATATAATATAATCATAAAATTTAAATTCTTAAAAGCAAAGGAAACAAGAGATTGTGTGGATTACTGGTGTTTGGTTATATTAGCAAAATTTTGCCTTTTAACGTTTTGTTTTGGGGCAGCTATTCATTATGTCTTCTTAATTTTTGAAATAAAACATCTTTTGATTTTGATTTTTTAATTGTTCATAACTTGACAAAAGGGAGTAAAAAAATTATTTTAAAAAAATTAATCTTTTTTCGGTCAATTTTCATTTAATAATATTCATTTAAGATGATTGAAACATTTTAACTTAACAACGCAGAGAATAATTTTTAGACAATTTTCACTGTATCAAAACTTGGAAATACAAGATCCTACGGCTTGCAACTATCATCGTCTGAGGCGTTGAATTATTGCATTATTAAGTTAATTTACCTTCTAATTTTACCTTCTTATACATAAGAACGGAGTACTTTTTTTTTACAATTTAAAAAAAATTTCAAGCACCGTGATCAATATGTTATGCTACCTAAAACATCTTTTCATCGGTCTCTTATGGATTTTCTTTTAAATTCTGAGGAATAAATTATCCAATTAACCCTCCAATTTACATTATTTTAGGTTAATTAATTAATTAATTAGATATGAAGCAAAACAAACAGAAACACCCATTAATTTTGTTCATACAATTCTGAATAAAAAGTTTTAAAACTTTCTTGACACCTGAACTTCATTCAGAACGCCTAGAAAGAAAAAAAGTAAACACATTTTTTATTAGTATTTTGATCACTGTAATACTCTCTTGACTTAATACAACAGCAGTTAAAAATCAAAATTAATTATAATAATGAATAAATAGTACCAGTAAAACTGAACGCTCATTTAATTTACATACGATTAATAAATTTACTAGAACACATACTCTGCTTTACTTAGCTCTCACTTCATCGACATTAACGTCTTTTTATCGAATTTATTTATTGTTTTTTAAGACTAAGATTTCTAGTTTTTTGTGTACCTTATCATATTTTTTACCATATTTTTTCTCAGAAAAGATGGTTGTTTCGTCTAACTACTCTGATTTTAGATTAAAAGTAAGAATTTAGAAACTACTATGTATATAATTGACTCATGAAAACGCATTAAACAAAAAATATTATCTAATTCTTTTGAATTTGATTTATTGAATCGCCACTATAAGTGGATTTTTAGTGTTGTTTACTTTAAATATGACACACTTAATTAAAAATTATAACTTTTATCTTTTCTTGACATTTCAATTTCTTAATGAGCTTTTTAAATCGGCTTATTTTAAAGTTAATTATATACTGGATCTACTTTTTATAAACTTAATAATTTCTTCCGAAATGTTTTCTTTGATCATAAACTAAAAAAAAATGGAATACTGAAGAAAATTAAATGTTATCTGCTTTTAAAATTAGTATCAATTTTATATATAAATAATTGATTAGAAAGTTTTGTGTTTTAAATAATATTATCATTTTTTTTTTTTTATTTAAAAAAAGCTCGGTAAAGATGTTATAAAAACAATTGTTTTTTTCAATAATAAATATTAAACAATAAATCTCTTAGAGAGAAATACTAATACAAACAATAACTCCATATTTAAGAAGGATTAGAATAAAAATGGAAAAATTTCAATAAATCTTGATTTTCTTAATTCATCCAGCGTATCTATCCAGACGAAATACACTAAATCAATTTCAAAAGTTCAAACCACATTATTTAGCCGTTATACTTAAAGGCAGATTTTTAAAAAAATTCACTTTATATACTTATTTTGTTATTTATGAAGATAATATTAGTATTCCAAAAATGTAAGTCAAATATGAACTATGAAGCATGAGAAATAAATTTCCAATATAATATGATAATAAAAATGGTGCAGTGTAAAGAGTATCACAAGAAAAAGTAAGTAAATTACGTAGATTAATATTCTAATTTTTCAAGCTCTTCTTTGCTTTTAATAGAAATTCAAATTAAATTTAAAAAAGTGGTAAAATAAAATTATATACCAGAGTGTTTTTAATTAGGGAAAACTAGGAAAGGATATAAATTGCGTAAGTTTATGCGCGTGTACGTATATTTTAATTAAAATTAAAATTAACCTGATTATGAAGCAGCAGAAAACCCAGTGGTACATATTCTAGAATAAACATGTGTGGCCTAGTAACTGTACTCATCCTTTACCATAACAAACTAAGAAACCGCAGAAAATCTATTTCAAAAGTCAGACGTTGTACAGTCTAGTGAATAAAATTCGTACCATTATGTACTGCATTGTAATCATTATAACTGATTTACTACAATCATTACTACGTTTATTTTTGAAACAGTTGAAATGCCAATATATTACAAAAAAAAAAAAATAAATAAAATAATCTAATTAAGTTAAATGGCAATATATGTTTACATTAAATTAAATTTCTTAATATTTCTTATTATGCTTTTTCTTAGCCTAAACTACTACAAACAAACCTTATTTGAACTAAGCTGTTGATAGTTTGTGATAGAATCTTACCTCTCTAAGAAAAGAGATGTCTTCGAAAACTAAATCCTAAATAGACTATAAATGAATTTTAGAAAATCGTTTGACCTATCAAAAATAATACTACTGTTTATCGACTCATAGAAATACGTTTTCGAAATTCTTCCCATACATTTATAAACGTTTACTTTCCAACCTTTAGTAGTAGAACCAGAACGTACTGACATTTCACTAACAAGTATAATAATCACTTGCATCAAATGAAATTTCTGCGTGCAATGGTTTATTAAATAATTTACTATAACACGCTTTACGTCACTAGTTTTTTATTTAAGAAAACTATTATAATTTACTGATATATGAATATTTTTAAAAGTCATTAAAGTTTTTGAAAATTTCTTCTTTTGTAGAAGTATGTACAGGATAACAAATCCAGGGTATTTATGCTTTTTTTATAGCATATTTTATTGTTTACTTTTTATGTTATTTATTTTTATTTAAACATGGACAGCACAAATTTTTACTAATGACGTATAAATTTATTTCAGATTTCTATATGTTTTATTAGATTTACACACGATTAAAAAAAAAAAAAAAAAAATAGAAAAAAAATATTTTGACACACTGCAATATACCGGTTTGTTTTTAAAACTACATTTCTTAAATAAACTGTCTTTTTAATAAATTAATACATGATACAACCACAAAAAGCATGCGAATCAAAATAGAGTAAAAAAATGTCTTTTCCTTTAAGAAAGTTTTAAAAATTTCCTAAAAACTATTTAAAAAAATGAGAATAAGAAGTAGAACAATATCAGAAGTACAAACTTTAATCTACACATTGATCACAAAAGAGGTAATTTAATTTAAAAACCTTATAATTGAAAACCTTATAGGTTGAATATTGTAAGCTTACAATATTCAACCTTACCTTCCAGCACAACTGTCAATTTTTCATATTGGCCTTCTATTGCTATCAAGAAACTATGTCTATTACTGCCTGTTTGCCCGAGTCTAGATTATTTAAAATCTTGATGCGTAATCTGTTAAACACGTGAATTAAATTTATTTGAAAACTTTTCAAAAGAAAAAACTGTTTCAATTGTTTTGTGATTTTGTAAAATATAAAAAGTAAATATAAATGAAATAAAAATAATTAAATTCTTTATATTTACCATAAAAAGACAAAAAATAATTTAAAATATTTTTAACAGTAATGGGAAATATGACAATTAAATCCTTAACCTACATACATGAGAGGCAGGCAGTCCCCTCAGCCTCTCCATGCAACTTTCTTCGTATGAGAGTGTATTCTCCCTCCAATTAAATTAGGGCCTCACTAGTTACATCTGCTATAATGAAAAGTAGTTGTCCCGAAAGGCGTCCAGAGGACGAACTGAACGAAACTTATGGCAGGAGAAAGACGCAGTATATTTGCAATCCTCCCAATAATAACCACACTGAAATATTAAAAATCAATTATCTAAAAGAATCGCAACGCAATTAAAAATCCGTCCACCATAAAAAAAGAATATATATATATATATATATATATATATATATATATATATAATATACCCGTCAATTTAAATAAACTATCCGCCACCTAATAAGAAAGATCCAGCAGCAACTGACTGATGTCCAGACTGTGAAAAATAGTAGAGGATGAGTCTTCCCCCAATATATTTGCGTTTCGTTCCGATTATTAAATTGTAAAAATTGGTATTAGGATTTCGGTATGTGTTGTAACAATTTATGCTATATGCTACTTTTATTTATTTGTTTTAATATTTATAATCCTGGGAGATTGCTTTAAAAAAAATTATATATTTTAATGTTTAATGATTTTTCCTATTTTATATGTAAATGATTTATCAATATTTGATTATAACTATTCATCTATTAGAGAAAAATAAAACTCATAATTTTACATCATTTCCTTTTGTAATATCAATAATAACTGGAAACAACCATATTATAATTAATATCTATAATGCAAAACTTTGACCTATTTAAAATATTATAGTTTTAATTGTATAGAACAACACACATCATTAAAATAAATATTAAAAAATTTAGTAAAAAAATAATGATAATTTTGATTGTTATTTTAATATTTATTAAATAAAATAGTCTACGCGTAATTATAATTAAATTAAATCTCTAATGCAAACATTTTAATTGAATCTCTAATTTATATATTTTTGGTTCATTTAATATCAAAACATCGTTTAGTTTATACATATATATTAAAGACTATGGATTTCCAATTACGATATACAGTTCAGAGATTTTTACTGTTGGAAATCGTTTATTTTTTTCCTCTGTTAATTCATATATTTACCTTTATCTTCCGATAAATGTTGATGTAAATTAATAAAGACTGAATAAATTTGCCAACTACCAGGGTGAAGCGGTAGCGTCTTGGCCTTAATTCCTAAGATCCCGGGTTCGAATCCGGGCAGGAATAGCATTTTTCATAAGCTAAAAATTTTCATCTTGATATTATCACGTACATGCTTCTTTTGTAAGATTCTGTGGTGAATTAATTCATCGGTAAAAAAAAAAAAATGTAATTGGTGTTTCTGTGATATTTGTTTTTATTTAGTATTAATAAATATTTAAATTTTAAATCATCGCCTTAAAAAATAGCCCATTGCCAAATTTCAGCTTAATAACTTAAACGAATTATCATCAGCAGTAAATTAAAAAATATAGCTACAAGAAAAAATTCTGAATTTTATAACATTTTAAATTTCTCGTAAAGCGACAAGCAATAATCGCGAGCACATAGACCTATTTATTGCAGAATTCTGTAGGTCAATAGTTATTGATAAATGTAATTAGAAAATATTTTCTAGTGCAATATTATTTTTGGAAAGTAATGATGTAATTTGTAGTTTTTATTGTTGAAGATTGGAAATCAGGTTGATACCAACCGGTAGAACCAATTTTCCTTATAGCAATACAATTTCTTTTTTTTATTGAAATAAATCCTTTCCTTTATTTTATACTTTTCTTTATTTTATATCAATAAATTTCAGGAGAATACTTGATTATAAATGTTAGGTTTACTTACAATTAACGTAGGTGGTTAAATATCATTTAAGATATTTCTAGGAAGGAAAAACTATTGTTACGAACAGTAGATTGTAGATATGGTAAGGCCGATCAAGACGGGTGGATCTGTCCCATACAGTGATTGTCTCCTCTGTCAGTGTTATAGGCAGTAACATTCTTTATTTCAGTTATGTACAAAATGTTATTAAAACTAAATTAACTTATATAAATAAATATTATTTAAAAGTATATGATTTAAGCACAGGATTAATTTCTAAAAATTTACACAAAAAATAATCTTTTTTCATCTCCATAAACTGCATTACGGGAAAGAGTTTTACCTCAATCTAGTTGTACAATACTCATATAATTAAAGCGGTTATTTATTTATCCCTAGGTACATAGATGCTGTGGTGCTGTGTGAAGAGTTCTGTCAAGCGCCACGCTGAGATCTTCGAAGTTGGATTATGTTTCAATTTTTTTCCACTACGAGACCTTTAGGAACTTTCTGGCATCTATATTGCTTAAAATGGAAGCAACTTATCTCTGTTTTATCTAGGTTATGTTTCAAACCACAGTTATAGAAGTACATTCCAAGCAATTTCAGATCCTCCTCAACCGCCATCTTACAATCCCTGAACGTTTTACTTTGTGCGGCGAGAGCTGCAGAAAGTATCGATGTATAATTGTTCATAAATTTCAAGGATCTATTACATGGTAAATCACTTATTTATTGAACAACAAAAATGTAAAAATTGAACAAGGCAAGAACTGTTCGCTGAAGCACGCCATTGTGTTTAGTAGTTTTGGCCTACTCTGAATTTCAAAATGGTGTACCGTGATATGTCTATTTGCCAGTATTTCATTAATGATTTTAATAAGGGTTTTGCACTTGATTACCCCTGATGATTTATTTAGTAATCCATGCCTCCAAACAGCATCATACTGTCGCGATAAATTTAGGAATACTTTAAACCGGTAATGGATAAATTCTATTCAAAAGTTTTGCTCACTAAGTGAAGAAATTAATATTAATTAAAAAAAAAAATCCAGACATGATTTAACCCGAAACCTGAAGCTATAAGTCATTTAGTATGTCAGTTCAGTTATTGAACTTACTGACAGGCCATTCAAGACAACTAATTACATAAATTACTTTCATATATTTTTTTATAATTAAAAAAATGTTATATGTATATTATAGAAGAGAAACATGCGGGAGAGAAAAAAAAATTAAAACTTATGAGATACGTTTATAAGTTTTGAAATGAAAATAAAAACTCAATTTTTCACAGCTTCCAATCTAGATTACATCCAAAATATATATATATATATAAATTAAAATGATTGTCTGTTTGTTTACAACAGCATCATGCGATTACTTCCAAATTTGAAAGATCGGTCGGTAAAAACCAACCGAGCTGACTAGTCAGTCGGGAGAGTGAAGTGAGCCCTGATTGGTTAGTATGATAATAAAATAAAGCCTAATAATGTACCCATTAAAAATTATACATTAAAATAACATTATTTAGTTTGAAATCACATTACTTGTTCAGTAGTTTGTTGTAATACATTCAAGTACTTGTATTATACAATAGCAATTTCCATAAATCGATCGTTATAAAGTAATAAATTCGTAAGTAAATGTGTGTGCGTGTGTGTTTGTGTGTGTGCACGCGCGCGCATGTGAATGTGTGGGTGCGCGAGTGCTTGTGGATAAGTAAGGTAAAAGATTGGAGGTAGCGGTTAAATTCCAGTTGGGTGAACCTTTTATACACATCTAAGAAAACCATTTCTTCTGTATTTCATATATATATATATGTGTGTGTGTGTGTCTGTGTGTGTGATGATAGTTCTTTCTTCAGTAATACTATACTAGCTTCTTTGTAAAATTATTCTAAACCGTCCAAAAATAAAAATTTAATAAGTTATTATCTATTTTTTGTTTTATATAACTCATGATCACAATATAGAAAAATAAATTCATTTTATACGTAAAATTCTGCATATAAAAATGTTTTAATTTTTTGTGTGCACTAAAAAAAAATCATTTTTTTTCTTGTACATATGCCTGCGCTACAACCAAGATTCCAACTAAGCCTAAATATTTATTTTTATGTTTTGAAACATTGTAACTGTAATGGAAAATATAGTGGGATTTAAAGTAGAATTTATATCCTTCTTCATTTCTAGCACAATACTTTCTCTGAATAATAAATGCCGGGTTTAATCCTAAAAAAGGTCAAACAAAAGTTTCGTTAAAAAAATTCGAATGAAATTTTTGAATAAAAAGAATGTTTTTATAAAATTTAGATTATTTTTATTTGCAATAAGAAGAAAAAAAATTTCAGTTTAAAAAAGTTCATCCTACCGCATTTTATCTTGAAGAAAAAATTAGTTGTATTAAAATTGTAGGTGTAGATCGGTTCTCTGTGTAGAATAGTTTTATAAAGAACCTAGTGTAGAATTGAAGAAAGAACAATGATAGTGAGTATATATATATATATATATATATATATATATATATATATATATATATATATATATATATATATATATGTATATATCTCTTTATTTATATATTTAAATAAAGAGGATTATAGATAAAGATTATTATTAAAGTATACCATGACCTCTCTTAATTAAAAAATTACAAAGATTTACGCTTTGTTCTGGTAACTTAACTTATGTTGTACATACTACTTCTAAGTAGGTAAAATCTATCTCTAACTATACTAAAGGAAACTAAACACTTGGGCTAGCATCTTCAAAGCTTACTTAGATGAAACTAGATTAACTTTCGAACTGTGTTCGTTGTTTAACCAAGTTTGCAGTAAATTGCAACTCTCCGTACAAAACAGTATTTTTATAAATATAATTATATTAAAGATAATCTAGAGGAATGGGATACATTATTAGAGAAGTACACTTCATCGAAACTTTACATACTTTATTGTTTTCACTTAAAATGTCTAATATTACCCTTAGTTTTCCAAGGTATACCACACAATTATCTTAAAATCCTAACCTAAAAAAAAAGTTACTGTAGAATTGAAAAATATGTGAAAAGTTTAGAAAAGTATCAAGATTCTTTAACAATCAAGGCATTAAAACGTAGTTAAATCAATTTATTATAAAGATTTATTCAAAACTAATTACTCGTGATCCACCAAATTAGACATAACTTGTTTGGATTTAACTAATTAAACGTAAGAGGTTTTGAACATAATGGATGTTCTAGATGAAAAGATTGGATGTTAGACTCCTGATTGTATTTACAAATAAACTAATTGCAAAATGGTCTTTCTGTTAAAAATGTAATGTAGATTTTTTTTACTGAGATCCAAGTAAATTAAAAATTTCACCCTATTTAAACATTTTCCTTTACTATTCTTCTACATAATTCTAATAACTATTGAGTAGGATGAAACAAAAAGTATTAGAAACGATAGATTAGAGAAGTTTATTGGTGGGTGTGACTCAACGTAGAAAACAATAAAACCATAAAAGAATTTGAGTTAATAGAAAAACAGAAGTAAAATTAACGAGGAATGGTCTCAGCCTTTTTTTAATTTCAATGAATTTATAGCTATGAATAATATCAGTTTGGTTGTATTCAGTATTGAACGGAAGACTCTCCTCTTCCTTTTATCCAATTTTACGCAATATTTGAGTTAGTAGCATTCCATAAGGGAACACTAATTACAGAATTCCAGTTTTATAGAGTTAGTTGTTTTATAACTACATAACAGTCCGTAAGAGACCGTAACAGTATGTTACAGTCCATATTTACCCACGATAGGTTAGTACAACAATTTTGAAATCTTTTGAGTAGTGAACATCATTTTTTAAATATAAAATAAACGAAATACGTCATGATATAGAATAAAATAAAACTGACCCATTTTAAACCATTCAATGTTATAATATATTAGGCCAAATTATATTCACATCCATTAACTGTACACTTTAGTTGTAATTTGTCCACCATACAGATTTGTGAATCAAACTGAAGTAATGTTTCATTAAAAAATTGTTATATCTTTTCAACTCTGAAATAAAATCAGAGAGGAGTAGGCTCCTAGTTATAGATCTAGGGATCTGTCATGAAATTGTTAGAGAATTTAAAGAGATTTGAATGTAAATAATAGTAAACTTTGGTGATACAAAAATACAACTTTGGAATAGATACAATTGCATTTGGTATATGAATTTTAATTTAGAAATGGGAATGATGTTGAATAAAAAAAAATATTGAAGGGAAATAATCAAACAACTGAACATGAAGTGAAAAAAAAACCAAAACAAAAAACTGAGTGCCGCATGAAAAAGAATGCAAATATTTTAATAGTAACGGAAATGGCAAGATGTAAAATTCTCTATTGATGTATATCTGATATTACGAGAATAAATTAAGGTGGTTAATATTTTTCACCTTAATATAAAAAATTATGAAATATAATATATATAAATACTTTATAATTTTGCATGTTATAAAAAAAAATTTATTGGTTTTACTATCCCGGAAAATGTAATTAGAACAGCAATATTAAAGGGAAAATATGACGTTGATGTAAAAAACAGGATTTCCGGGTTTTTGCAAATCTTTAAGTTTTTGGGTCTAACTAGATCACTTTTTACCATTACAGCTAAGTGTATAATGTACGATGATAAATGTTTCTAGATTATACGTTACAAAAAAAACCAAAAAAAAACACCCATTTTATAAAAGAAATATTAGAAAAAAATAAACTATTTCGCTTTAAAGACATCGTTCTACGCAGTTGTTAATCAAAGTTTGCCGGAAGCACAACGTACGTCGTTTAACTGTAGCCCCCCCCAATACTATATCGAATTGAATGAAAGGGGATTTGTTTGCAGATTTCTCTCGTAGATGCAAGTTTACTAAACTCATGTGATCAATCAACCAGTGTTTGTAATTTTATCTGTTTCGATTATCCTATCAAATCTTTCCGGGAATGAATCATATTCCCTCAATAAAGATTAGACGCTACTACAAAACATATTAATACAATGAATTCTTATTACTATTTTCTTTAACACAATTTTACTTTGTATTTTATTTTATAATTTGTATGAATTATTATTTCATTATAACCGGTTTTAATTTATGATAATCTTCAAAAAACTTTATACTCTTTCTTCGCAGATTTCATAACTATATAATTTTCTTATAACATACATATATGTATTACAAAAAATAAAAAATAATTTGAAAAATCTGTGGTACAACAGATTAGTTATTATTTATATAATTTTAATGTTTTATTTAACGCTTGTCATCGTTTCTTATCATTTTTAGAATAAAAAATATTATTTTTATAAATATATTAGTATATAATTAAAAATAAACGAAGAAAAGTCTAACGATTTAGTTAGAAGAACATGGAAGAAATTATGATGCCGATCAGGACAGAATTTTTAGATTTGTCTCAAGGACATTTAATTACTATTGAAATTTTTTATTTAAAAAGAAAAAACAAACAAAGAAAGTTTAAAACGAAGCACAGTTTTAATATTAGATTTTCGAATATAATAATTATGAATTTAAATGAAAACGTTTTTTTTTGTTTCAAACACAACATTCATAAAAACAAATACACTATCGCATTTTTGTTTCTAATGGAGGAGGTACTATGAAATGGTATTTAATCAACTTGTGCTATAGAAAGATTAGGTTAGGTTTAGTTGAAGAGGAGGAAGGGAAGGGCGTTACGAGTAAAGAATCGTGCCGGGACACATTGCACATTGTGTGCCCTTAGTTCCCTCGTTCTACTATATCATGTGATTTATTTACCGGCACAGGGTCATTGTTCTGCGTCACGTGGCTCTTTTACAGCCATTTATTTGGCTATCTATTCATCCATTCAAACTCCTTTGACCGTTATATGAAAGGCTATTGAAAACGGCAATGAATTTTTTAACAATATTTTATTGGATATTTTTTTAATACTATTTATAATATCAATGTTTCAACACGAGTTCATCAAAGTTAATAGTAATATTTTGAAGCTTTTACCATACTAGAAAAATGTTTAAATCTTTCCAAAATCCTTTATTAAAAATCATCTTAATATGAAGATATATCAATAGACTGAGATCAAAACACATCTTTCTTAGTTTAACAAAACTTAGCGTTGTTTTCTCTATGAAAACGTTGTTTCTAGACAGAAAAAATGAAATATTTGTTTAAAAAATAATGTAAACTTTCTTTTACTAATTTTTATTTAATTGATACTTAAAGCAATAGAAGGAGTTTGGCGTAGAGATAATATTCTATTATTTTGTGTTCATTTTATGGTAGGAAGATACGAAACAGATAAAATAATTCATAAAAATAATAGAAGTTATTTTTGGAAAATTTGAGTATTATGAAACCAGTTATTAATAGGTATTTAAAAATTTAAATTAAGTGAAAGATATTTCTCTTAGCAAAAACTTATTCATTTCGTCCAAATATTTAGGTAAATAAATGGAAATTTACCGACATAGTTCAGTTGGCAAAGTCACTAAATTTTAAATCAATAATACTGAGCTCAATTACGAGCTTACCTATAGCAATTTTTCACCCGTTACCTTTCACCTCAATCTTACATACAACAAGCAAAAAGAAAAAATGCTCAAATTATGCTACACGGTCCTTTTGGTTTCTGCAAGGCCTTGTTTGCAAATAATAATATGATTAACTGATATAGGTAAAAAGGCGGTACCAAACAGGTATAGGTGGTAACATAGAGGAATTTCGACTAAGAGGTATTTTTTTTATAAATTAAAACGCGTAAATTACTTTTCCTTATATTAAACCAATACCTTACTATATTAAACCATTCTACTCTCTCTAATACTACTATTACATGCTTTAGAAAGGTGTCTTTGTTTAATCATGTGAAAAACAATTAATTATTTTCCCATCAAAGGAGAACATCGTGAGCTGCTAATAATACGTTACCTTCTACAATATTCTGAGTAATTTACAGGTCTAAATTTAATAAAATTTAATTATTATGAAATATACTCAAGTGGCTGCAATATTACATATATAAATAAAATATATACATGTTTATATTACTTGTTCTTAATAAAATGATAACTGATTAATAATTTTATGCATAACAAACATATATATACACACCACACATCTGAGCGCATGCGCGAACGTTTCGTGATTCTTCTGTAACTCTGCACTAAAACTATGTTCATATAAGAGATACATTTAAAAAATTAAAAAACACGACCGCCAAAAGAAAACATTGCTCTTTAATATAGGATAATTACTAATATACGTTAATTAAAGAGCGTGCGGGTGACAATTTTATTATAGTATTTGTATGTAGTGTAATTTATTTTTTTAAATTCAATCTCATATATAAGTATACATACAGCTATGACACTGCCGGTAACGTAAGAATTCTAACATCGGGTTATACATGTACATCAGTTCAGCCTTAGAGCTGCTACGTTGGAACAAATATACATACACAGACCCTAAATACATTACATTCCTTTCTGGGCAGTAGTGTAATAATAACAATAATTTTTTTTTTTTAAAGCTCTGTTTTAAACGAAACTAACTTCCTTTTTTCCTCTTCTATCACGGTTAATATGTGTAATAATATTAACATGGAAGGTACATGTTAATATTGCATTTTCGAGTCGTGTGACGTTTGTAATGAGGAGAGGAATCTGCCCCCAAGTCTGGCTAGGTGGAGTTTACATTCGTAGATTGAACAACGTACGATACCTAGGGCTTCACTTGGACGGCCGCCTACCATGAAAAAATCACGTTAAAGAGAAGAGAATGCAATTAAATCATTAAGCTCAGGTGGTTGAACTGGTTCCTAGGAAGGAGGTCCGTCTTGTCGTTTAAGTAACAAATTGTAATTGTAGAAGTCGTTTTTAAAGCCAATAAAAAGGATAGAATTTTGGGGTTTGACAAGCCATAGCAATATTGACATCATCCATAGTTTTCAGAACAGTGTTCTGAGGAACATATCGGAGGCACCAAACAACAAGGAAATCCACAATTACCTAGGGATGCCGTTTATTCTTGAAGAAATTTACCGGTGAAGCTCAAAGTATACTTAAGCTTAACACACATGAAAACTATTTGGCTGTTAATCTGTTGGATAACCGTGAGGATGTGAGACGATTGAAAAGGATGCATGCATTGGATCTTGAGATGTTATGCGGTGAATATTATTCTTTCTTTGTTTTATTAACAATTTAACTGATGTGTTTACTGCTTTTCCTTTTTGCTGTGCTTCATTCCTTGTTGATTAATGTATTTTTTGTTACTGACTTGGTGTACATTTTTAGTAACGTTTTATTTGTCGTACTTTCAATTTTATTATGCTTTAATCACACTTCTATTGTATTTCTTGGTAGGTATCACTGGATTCCTCATTATTATATTATGGAGACGTCATTATTGCTTTATACATTTTATTTACAATTTCGTTATTTAGGAAACTGATAGTAAATAAAACAGTATAACAATAACAATATATATATATATAAAACCGAATATTTTTCTTTTGAATTTTTTTAAAGTTAGGTTCATAAAACTAACCCAAATGATTAACAACTCAAATCTTTTGCATGTGTAGCTTGATAAAAGTTTTTTTTACAATATACAATTAAATATATATTGATTTTATTCAAATACAAATAAACATAGATAATTCAATTTAATTATTTCAGCAAATGTCGTAACCGGTAGGTATAACAATATCACAAATTATAAGTTTAAATCTCATATTTTAGTGTACAAATAATTGTGCTGAATTGTTTATATACAATACGAACATAACAGGGTTAATGGTGAGGTGCAAAGGCTACCAAAACTGGCAAATAGCAAAAGGCAAAGTGTTCGTAACTCAAACCCTTCAACCAGACCAATCAGAGAGTAGAGTCAAGAGCGTTAGAAGTGTACTTCAATATGATTCATGGGCATGCGCGTTTGCTCATATTTATATACATTAACACACACTGAAGAAAATTTGGCTGAAATATTTCCCTCTATAATCTCCATTCTAATTCACATTTCCTATCTCACTTAAACATAAATTTCCATGAATAATTCACATACAAAGCACACATAAAATACAATCAAACACATATAGAAATACATATAATAGCAAACAAATGTAAATGCGCAGGCTTCGTATTTAACTAATAAATAAATACCTTGAAACTCTTGCCTACAAAGAAAGAAACTGCATATGTTGCTGTTAAAATTAAAAAAAAATGTTGAGTGTAAAACTGATTCAATAAACTCCTTTAACTAATAAATGTTGTAGATTCTTCTAAAAGTATGAAGACAGCTCTTTTTGTAATATTCTACTTGCGTAAACTCAAAAAAAAAGAAAATTTCATTGTAAAATATTTTTACCATTATTTTTCTATAATTAAAGTACTTTGTAAATTAAACAAAATATAATAATTTATACTCGTAATTACAGTTTTTCCTGTCAAATATTTCAATATTATTTTAAAATATGAGTATTATTTCGGATAATAAACATAAAAGATTCTTTATTCCACTTTATAATTAATCAAACCCCTATTATTCAGCAAGGTATGAATTGGTTGAACTAATCTGATCATTCATATATTACACTTAATCCAATCAAAGCTAATTTACAATGCCTGTAACAAAATACAAACTTTCACTTATAGACTTGCCGTACGGAAAAAAGTAACCTATAAGTATTACATGTATGCTGCTACACAAATAACTCACACATTTTAACATTTTCTAAACACTTAACTAACTAAAATGAACCTAAACAAACAATACTTCGAATAACGGAAAATTATTATGCAGGCATATTCATTTTGGTGCACAAAACAACGAGATATTAACATAATGTACAAATAAACAATACTAGATGCCTAACTTATTTGTAAGCCCTATAGGCCAACGCAGGTAACAGTTATACAAAATTATTTAACTATGATATTATTTAATAATTTAATGTAATGATATTACATCGTAATTTTATATTAATCCCTGAGAAATAACAAAAAATATGGTGCGAAGTGCATAACAGAAAAGAACTCTCTGATAAACTACTGAGTAGTATAAGTTAAGGGCAGGGACCAGTTCTTTCCTCCTTGGAAGCATATTAACCAACGAATTATGTATTTACATAAATAATTTAGTATTTGCATACTAGAATTTTAAAACTACCGATACCAGAATTTAATATTAATATTAGAATTTTAATTAATATTAATTACGAGGTTATTATTGTTAGTAATTAGACAGAAATACGTTATTATGTATTTCAGTATACATTCACAGAAATATTTGCAGTGGTAAGGGTCTCCCACCCTTACCACTGCAAATATTTCTGGGAGACCTTTACCACCTTCGACATGAAAACTTAACTTGTACCGCTTTTAAAACTTCTGGCAACAGAATAATATAAACAATTTCATTGGCTTTATTAGAATGTTAATCAAAATATTATAGCTGACTTATTCCAATCGTATGATCGGTGTGTAAGCTCTTTTTTTATATTTTTTATGTAATTTATTTATTTTATTTTTTTGTTGGGTTAATATCTTTTATATAAGTGTTTATACCTCTCATACAAAACAAATAATTTTAAGTATTTATTTTTCTCCATTTCATTCTGTATGGTTTTTCATTTTTTTACAATTTAAACTTCCTGGAATTTAAAAATTGAACAAATAAAGAGTATCCCTGTTCGTGTATAACCATATTTTACTGTTTTTAATATTATTCATAATATTAAAGGGAGGGATGACCACTGTCGAAATCATGGACTGACTGGGGCCCATCAGATTATTTGGAGTACACTGATCTCCTTGTCAAGCGATAGTAAGTGAATTATTCTCGGAATTCTTCGCTACCTTAGTTTCCCAATTTATTACAGGGGGGCCTAGAAGGCGAAGCATCTTGTATGGGCTCCCGGCTTGCAATCTTTCGAAGTATAACGTTAACAAATTGAATTCTCCGTCTACATCTCAACGTCAGGGTTACAAGGGTTACAAATTACTTACTGGTCTACACGTCTAACTAAAATACCGGACTTACTAGACTTCTACGTCATTTTAGGTTTGTCGTTTCTATGTAACTCGGTTAAAAATAGTTATGATTTAACTTCAGACCCCGCACCGATTCTACTCACGTTAAGTATGACAGTGATTTAGAAAGATGAAGTCACCTATCCTTCACAACAACAGGACAGATTGAACAGGAGCTGATCGTCTCGGTTCCATTGAAATGTTCTCGATTATGTGGAGGTAGCGTAGTGGTTGACATCTGAAGAGATATATGGAGGGTGAAAAAGGAAGGACTATCCAAGGGAGGTGATTGACCTTGCTAATACAAAGTGGCAACTCAGGAAGAAGTGGCAACAAGAGACCCATGGACAGAACATCTCTAAACAGGGTTGCACACAGGTTGAAAAGCTGTCCCATTTGAATAAAGATGGATGCACTTTGTGAAAAGCCACGAAGCATTTTCAATGATTTACAGTATCACTTCCTCCATTTATAGTTTGATGGATCATGAGTCAAGAGCGTTAAACAAAAAAGCGAACTTGTTTGCTGCTCATCCTTGCAAGACAATTCGTCCACAAAATGAAGGGAGTCCTGATAATAAGGAAATAGTTGACATCTTAGACAACTCAATGGTTTTAAACTTTCCGATTAAGCCCATTTCAACTAGGTGCTACAGGTGATAACAAGTCAACCAGGGGGAATACTCAAAGAAAGCACCAGGTAACTCAAAAAATTTTAGTTATGCTCGCATTTAATGCCATCTAGTACATTACAGATCTCTTCAATAGTTTCCTGCGGACGTTGAACTTCCCATCAAAATGGAAGCTGTCTCAAGTAATAATGATTTCAAAGCAAGGTAAATCTGCGCACGACGGATCTTCCTAGAGACCAATAAGCCTATTCTGTCAAATTTATTTGTGAAACCATTTCTTCGAAGGATGTGGCCAACGTTGTAATAGAATAAAGTTATTCTGGATCATCAATTTGGATTCTGAGGGGTACATTCTACCGTTGAATAATGTTACGGAGCTGTTAATCTCACACAGTGTCTGGAAGAAAAGAGATTTTGCTCGGCGGCCTTCTTGGATGTACAGTAGGCCTTTGAAAGGTCTGATTGCCTTGTTGAAACGCAATACTTCTCAACCATTCTATCTAGTTTTGTGGAACTATCTCCATGATCATTTTTTCCAATTCAGATATAAAGGTCAGTTATCTGGATTCTTTAATATTAAATTAGGGGTTTTACAAGGGTCTGTCGCAGGACCAGTTCTGTACTCAGTTTTGCTGCATACCTTCCAGCTCCGAAATATGTCACCGATGCCTCATTTTTTGACGATACGGTGTTTACGAAAATTGGCCTCAAAGAAGCTAGAATCAGCAAAATGGAGAATAAAAGTAAATCCAAATAATTCTAGTCTTATTTCGTTTGCAATGAAGAGGGATGACTATCGAACAGTCCACCTGAATGGGGTCTTCATTCATCACTTTGAATGAGTACCACCTTGATCGTCGTCTAACGTGGAAGTGCAAAGTGAAAGAGAAAAGAATACAAGAAATATAACAAAAAGCTTTATTGATTGTTAGGTGGAATTGTTAGGTGGACGCACTCGTGAATTTGGTTTGAGAGTAAGGCATTAAGCTACGGGGTACGACGAGTTAAATTAACGTTGAAATTACACAACGTTTTCAGAACAATTCGGTGAGATCCATTGCAGAGGTACCGTGGTTCACTCTGGACGAGGAAATTCACGACTATAGATATCTAATCTTTATATTCCTGAAAAGATCAAAGAATTCGAAACAACGCATCATTATTCCAAACATATTTCCAGTAGTTAACAGTAAAGATGTTTGGTGACTCAAGTCCAGCACGTGTAAGAGACACGTGCTGAACTTGAGGTATCTGAGTTACGCTTTAGCTGGTTTGGTTTGATATCAGATATGTGATGAACATCTTTAATATGCCTTAATTAGGAGCCTAACTCCTTTCTATTTATTTCCGTGAGCTAGTTATGTTACCATTTTGTCTATCTCGATCTACTGTTTAATAGTCTTATGGACTTGTTTTTGGTTTATTATTTCACTCGCCTTTTGTGATCTCTTGAATCTTTGCAATCACAGTCAATGTGAGTGGTTTATTTACATAGACTTCAAAGTATATAAATACGAAGTTTATATATGAACATCAAGTGCTTTTTTTTTAATGAGATTTACTTGTGGTTCCTTAATCGGAAGCAATTAAACACACAATTTGTGAGACAAAAACGCCAAAAATGGAAAACAAGAATCTTAAAACAATACTAATGAAGAAGTAATTAATATTTTCACAAAGTTTTTCTGTTTAAATAAAATGAATTAATAAAAAATATACTTATCTAACTTTAGAGACGTTTTATATACATTCTCAGTTGGCTTCATCAAGTTAAGATGGGAAATGGGAAGAGGAATATTAAACATTGGACGTCCATTTTGACATTACTATAGAATGCCAGGTGCAGAAATAAGCCAGTGTAGTATGATATGAATGACAGTCATGACAGTCATCATCCTTTCAGTCATTATACCCGTACGTCATATTTCTATAGTAGGGTTTTGTGACAAAAAAATATATATGTATTTAAACACAGTTGTAGCCACTGATTATATTATTAATATTGGAAAAATATTAAAAATATTTTAATGAATAAGTCATTTAGTTTAAACTAAAGAAAGAATTTTTTTTGTGTAACAACATAAACCATTATACGATTAAAGTTACTTGAATTTAAAGTTCAGAGATATGTTCATCAACTACGTATATAATAACCTGACTAAACAATTTTATTATTAAATATTAAATTTGAATGAAAAGTTTCGTATCAGTACTTTGTACTAGTTTACTACACTTAAAAACTGGTATTGTATATTATTTACATATTATTTTGAATCTGGGTGAAAAGTGAAGAGCGATACACCTACAAAATTGATCAGTCGCTGTAAATTGTTGTAAGGTAGTAAAAAAAAAAAAAATTTGGAAAATAAAACAGATCAGTGTTTTAAAACATGTTTGAAAAATGTATGTAAAATATATATATTGAAAAAAATAATTAGGAGGGATTAAACAGGCAACGGTTATATTTCAATTTTTTTTGAGAACTTTTTATGCAGTTTTATAATAATTATTAAAAAAATCGATGTGGGGAAAAAAGTTTAAATTGTTTAGTATCATTTGCGTTTCTTATCTATTTTATTATGGGTGAATAAGGAAGGAAAATGTTGTTTATTGTTAAAATACAAATAATCTTAATTTGTATTACTGCATTTGAGTGTATTCCTTTAAGAGGTTTCGATGGAAGCTCCTTTTCATGTGATTATTGAGTTGCAATTTACTCATGATTTCTGAATGAATGAAACCGATTGTAAATATTATATTACTCAATGTTTTGAGAAACGTTGAGATAAAACAATACTAAAACTCTAGTTATTACAGTTCAATAAATCAACGGTTTCTATTTTTCTTTTGTTACTAAAATTCATAAATACTAAAATTCATAAATGTTTTTTCTGGTAACGTGTATATAAGAAGGATTGCATTTAAATAATTTAAAAAAATATGCTTTGGTTTTTTAATCGATTTTCTTGAATTACTTTGCAAATATATTTAAAAAAACAGACTGATAATATAGGCTATACCCCTATCATTACTCTTAAATAATCAAACAAAATGATAATTAAAAATTATGTAAAAATCAAAGAATAATCTATTTAGACAATGAAATTATTAATTTTAACAATTTCAGATTTATCTGAAAAAACCTCCGCCTGAACTAGCACCGCTGCTTTTTTACCAAAATGCACAAAATGAATTATCTAAATCGGTCTGTTTGATTAAGAATAAGACCTGAACATCAGTGAAAAATAAACTGAGAATCTCTTCCCAAAAAACAGATCTTGATGGGTACGGTCGGGTTTTTCTTGCTCCGTGTATTTGCTGTTTGTTATTGCGGTTTTTTTACGATTTTGCAGTTTTTTCGTTTTTCGTTGTTTTTGTGTTCATTTTAATTGTTTTGTTCCGCTTTTATTGAGTTTTTGTGTATCATTACAGTTTGTTTTGTTTACGTTAACATATATCTGGCTGCCCATAATTTATTCGTTTTTCGTATTTTTTTATGTAAGGTCAAGTTTTTTTATATTACATTAATTACAGTTTACGGTGTACACTTTCTCTTTTGTCATTTGATTTAAATTACGTATTTTTCATTTTTATTTTGTTTGGCCTACGGTTGCCAAGGACAGTTTGGTTAACATAGCAACCGTCAGATCTTTTTGTTTGTATCGACTTAGGAATTTTTTGGATTCTGGACTAAGGAAAGTTTTGGTATTTTTTCAAGTCATGTCGCATCCTGGAGGGGTCGAAGGGTTCATGCCCGCCTCCCGCCGATGATGAGCTCCTTCCCGTGATCCCGAGTGCGGATTGTGTGGGTGGCCTGCAGACTAATGCGCCGGTCGCTGGAAGAGCGGTGTTTCCGTTGTTGGGATACGGGCCACCGGGCGAAGCTGTGTAGTGGTCCTGACAGGACCAGCCAATGTTTTAACTGCCGGGTGTTTGACCATTTCAAGATGAATTGCCAGAAGGAAGCCCACTGCACTTCCTGCAAAACCTCTGGTCACGCTTTGGGGAGCCGTGGTTGCAGAAATGTACACTGGAAGCGAGGTGTACTCGCTGTGAAGCATAGAATTATGTTGGCTACGGCACGGGATAGCCTCGTCCAGAAGGGATGGGGCGCTCCGGCATCTCATCATGATGAGTGGTCGGGAACTCCTGGCCGAGCCATGAAAGGGGTAAATAAAACCGAAGTCCTAGTGGGGGGATCCCTTCGGGGGTTTCCCATTAGTGGCAAGGCGTGGGGAATGTAAGACCGTAGTCCCAGTGGGGGATCCGTCTGAGGGTTCCTCATTAGTGGTCAGGCGTAATGACCGGAGTCTCGGTGGGGGGATTCCTGTGGGGGTCCTCTCATTTGAGCCACGGCGACTAATCGAAAGGTCCCGGCTACCTGGGTGGGACGTTGAGTTCTGCAGAAGTAGTTTGAGGTGATTGCACCCCCGGAGCTGTATTTATGCTTAATTGCGGGTTTGGCTCTGGGGGACTGGGTAAAAATGAAGAAAGAAAAAAATACAAATAATAAATACATTTTAAATAATATAATAAATAATTATACAAAGCTTTTTTTGGGGGGAGAACCTAACTGCTTGTTTATTTATTAATTTACGCATTTACCGTAAATTAATTAAAACATTATTATTTTCTCTCAAAACGCTTTTATTAAAACTTTTTTAATAATATATAATAAAAGTCTATTTTCACATTTATTTTTAATAATTATTACGGTTAACTACTGTTTACCGATTCTTAACTTCCTTAATTAATTGTAGTGCCATAATAATAATAACAATAATTTAAAATTATTGTAATTTTATACTTTATTTTTCAAAACTCAAACAAACTGCTTGACTTTATTCTATTTTTAGTTAAGAGTTCGACCTAATAATTGTTTTATGTATAAGATCAAATTATTTCGTAATTGTTTATTTTATTCCTTCATTGAAATTTGTTGTTTATCTTTTATTATTATACCTCATGGAAGTCCTACACTCTTAAATTTTTATTCATATCACAACCAGTGTTACACATTATTATTTAAAATTGAATGTTAAATTTTGTAATTTTGTTATAAGTACAAAAATTGGGAGAAATAAATAAATTAAATTTATTCACTGTGTCCATCAAAAAATTTATTTTATGAAACGAGTTATTATATTTATTTTTGAAATGTTAATGAAACGCCGCCTTTTCTGTCTTTCTGAGGTGGATATCGGATAAAGGTACATTTGTCATTGTGAATGAAGCGAGTGACAGTAAATAAGTTTGCTACATTACATAAACTGAAATCATGTTATAATATCATTTTTTTTTTTGTCTGTCTTTGTGGATTTTATATATATATATATATATATATATATATATATATATATATATATATATATATATATATATATATATATTCTGTTTGTGTATGTGAATTCTTTATTAAATTAAATAAATAAATAGAAAAACACATTTTTTCCTGAAAAATGTTTTTTGATAATAACTAAAAATAGTAAATAAAAGAACTAGCCGAGGAAACACAAACAGAACAGTTTGAAATAAGTATCTAATGGATTTTAATAACCATTTCCTTCGATTTCCTCTAGTGAATTACGCTAAATTATGACAATCGTATAGGCAACAAGGGGAAAGTGGTATTGTAGTTCGTGTTTGGGTTTAGAAAAGGGGACAGGTGGGTTTTGGCTGCCATCCAATTGGTCACGGAAACACCACAGATCTACGGTTCTGAGCACTGAACGTTCAGCTCGTTCTATAAAGCGGCCAACGATGCCGCACCGCTTTGCGCTTCAATCACCGCAAAAACACGAAAGATTAATGGCGCCGAATTCAATCCCTACCGCACATATACAAACCAATAAAACCAGTATAAAGCCTCTTTCCCAGCAGAAAAACGACAAACAGTTTCGATATATTAAACAACATTATGTACGAAACCGTTTTAACAATTAAAATTGTATGATATACCATACTTTTATTAAAATATAAACATGATAAATTACTGAATAAAAATATGGTAATGTAGTATTACCGAAAATAATAAAAATACAAAGGAGGTAAAAAATAAATTTAGTAGTAATTAATTTTAGTAACAACGTCTCTCGAATTCCATCAAAGGTAAGTTCTAAAAATTATTATAAATCATTTAACTATCAAAGAAAACAATCAATCAGCGCTTTTCTCTAACGAAAAAATGAATAAACAAATTTTCATTACTAAAATATCGAAGTGGTAAAATGAGTAAATATGGAAACAAACAGAAATTATCAAAATTAGCGCAGTTGTCTGCATAATAATTTGGTGGTATAATATGTTTCGTTAAAAAGAAAAAGTTTTAACTACAACAGAGA
The DNA here is from genome assembly GCF_047948215.1 of Lycorma delicatula. Classification (NCBI taxonomy): domain Eukaryota; kingdom Metazoa; phylum Arthropoda; class Insecta; order Hemiptera; family Fulgoridae; genus Lycorma; species Lycorma delicatula. The sequence goes on from NC_134459.1 coordinate 116,997,587, forward strand.
TGTTTTGAATTTTAAGATTTGTATTTCTTCATAACAATAGTTAAAATCGTCCCACCATAATATCGAAATATGATTATTAAACCTTTTAATCTTATGCAATCTTCAAAAATACGATAATATAAAAATTAACAGCAACAATAATTTTTAATAAAAATTAAACTAAATATTATTTCTAATCAGGATTCTTAATTTAAAAGAAAAAATATATTTAAAAATTAGTTATTTAATGAGAAAATATAGTCATTTAAATGTATTATAAATAGAAAAAAATCCCTATATAAAAAAGTAAATATTTTAAAACGTTTGTAAAAACAAGTTATGTAAGGTTATATGTAAAAAATTGAATCTAGTTTTTATTATTTTTTGTTTAATGAAATTTTATTATGAATTAATATTGCACAAATTCGATTTGAGATACCCACGATTTAACGCGCTTTGAGCGATCCTGGGTTGGAAAAATAGTTCCTAAAAGTAAATCCTATTCTAATTTGTATACTGGACAGTTTCTAGATCGACAGTTGTGGTGCCCTTTACAATTAATGCAGACTGGAGGGTCTTTACATGGATCACCCTCATGTATCTTCATTCCGCATATGCAAATTTCCTGCGCTTCACATCTAGCTGCAGCGTGTCCGAAACGTTGACACTTAAAACATCTCATCGGCTGCGGAATAAATGCTCGTACATCAAGCCGATGGATGCCAGCTCGCATCTTTTCAGGAAGATTTGTCCTATTGAATGTCAAAACATGCGAGGCCGAAGGAAGAATCTCACCATTTCGTCTCATAGTAAGTCTGCGACAATGTGTCACTCCCTGACTAGACATTTAACGCACTATTTCTTCTTCAGTACAGTTAAGAAGATTACGGCAAACAATAACTCCTCTAGATGTATTAAGTGTACTATGCGGTTGGACAGTAACCGCAAATTCACCGATCTTCTTCAACGCCTGGACTTTCTGGCTTTGCATGTCGTTGATAGTTTCGACATGTAATCCATTGAACGTCTTACGGATTTCCTTGACAGGACCACCAGCACAATTAGTAATCTCTCTAGCAATTAAGAATGGACTTACCTTTTGGAAGTTACCAATCTCTTTCGTAATGACCAAAAATCTTGGTTTGGGAACATTGTTTCCAAACAAAAGCCCTTCTTATATCTTTACTGATTTTATCAGCATCTTTTCTCATGTTATCACTCTCCTTACTTTTTTCCTCTTCGCTTGTGGCGAATCGGCGGTTTCTAAACGAGGGTGTTTACGTGCACCCTCTGCCACGTTAGTTTGTTCAGGAATATTCATGAACATTTATCCCTTCTGTAGCAAGGCTAGTCGCCGGGGTACACCCCCACTCAAGGGCTACTAATCTTGGAGGTCCGATCCGGTACTCCGGTGGAACCGGCATATGTCCTGGCAGAGAGCGGATGCGCAGTCTCTGCACTGACTCCAGGCTCCTACTCACCGAAGCTTTCAGAGCTCCCATGCACCGACATACATGGGCACCGTTGCTACATGCTTGCCATCGCAGGGGGCATGGGGACAACGGAAGGGTCTCCGTTACACCTGCAATAACATTGACCCTGGCCGCCACATCGCCAGCTCTAAGTTTGGTATGTGTCTACTTCCTAATCATTAAATTGTTCATATCCTGCAGGTAACCGAAAAATCCAATCCATGTGAGGACCTGAAGGTGGAAACAGGTCAAAAAGAGTAATATATCTGAGGAATTTACTCGGAGCCCCGTTGGCCAGCTATAACTATTTTACATAAGTACAGCTGTTACCGCCCTGGACGTGGAACATAGATGTTGTGTTCCGGACGTGGGGATTACCTACTTCAGGGCATTGTTATTATTATTATTCAAAACACGGAATGATTCCATCTACATATTATGACCAACTACATTGCATCATTAGTTGGTTATTACTACTATCAAATCATTATCATTAGTTAAAATTTACAATAAAATGAAATATCTCTTTCTACTTCACTTAGATTCCTGACGGAATATATTTCTAACAGAAGCAAGGTTTTTCAAAGAACTAATATTACGAACTCTATTTAATTACGAATTTATTATTAATTACAAAGTATTTCATAATTAAATTTTTATTTACAAACTGATTGTTCTTTTACAATTTCTAAGTAGCTACTTAACTATTTCCATGTAGCAAGACATTGTTAACAAGACCAGTATAACGGACGAGGATAACGGATTTCTTCCAATTAAGAAGAAAGAGATAGAAAATAGTAATGAAAAGAAGGATCCAAAAGAAACTAAAAGGATTTTTTTTCTCAGACTAACAGGTCCGTTTAACAATCTATTCCTTGTAATACAGGCAATGAAACCTCCAAAAGCTGCTGTTTGACGAGAAGGCCTACCGCACCAGAATAAAGAATTTATGGAAAAATGAAAGGGCACGGACGATGTAAACTATTACGCTTCAATAGTTAATGGATGAGGCGAGTACTGGTTCAGCAAGGTAGAGGATATAAATACTGTCAAAAACTAGCAGAGAGGGTCAATAGTGATCACGTGCAAGACCGTGATCGACGCGGTTGCGGTGACGGTGATATCAGTAAACGTGCGGTAACAAGTGAAAATTACGTCACGAGCATTTCATCGTGGACAATGGATGAATACAGGAAGTTGTGCGGTGAATTATTGGTAAACAGTGTTTAAAGTGACAGTATTATATTCATTCATAAAGCGTAGGATAGTTCTATTGTAAAAGTAACAAAATTTGCAGAAACTGAATTGTATAAACTTTAGACTTTTCTACTGTTATCTTGTTGTTAATGCAATATTAGGTATTAATATTAGATTTGCAAATCGAGAGTTTCAGCGTTCAAGTCCTAGTAAAGTCAGTTATTTTTACACGGATGTGAATACTAGATCGTGGTTACCGATATTCTTTGGTGGTTGGGTTTCAATTAACCACACATCTCAGGAATGGTCGAACTGTGACTGTACAAGACTACACTTCATTTACACTCATACATATCATTCTCATTCATCCTCTGAAGTATTATCTGAAAGGTAATTACCGGAGGCTAAACAAGAAAAAAAAGAAAGAAAAGCTATTAATATTAGCGGTTTTTATAACGTTTTTAATATATTGGTCTGTTTTCTGGTTTTTATAATTTAACTATCTTTAAACAAATCCTTATTGAATTACTATTTTGTATGTCATATATTACTTTTATTATTATTTTAAATGTTTTTGAGAAATAAATTGCCTTTTTAAGAAATTTTTGTTTGTTAGTCCCTCAATATGTTGGTCGAACACGAACATGCGACAATATTAACTTTTAAGACCAGACAAGGAAAACTAAAGCGGACCTAAAAACATTTCTTGGAATTTTGTTGAATATTTTACCTATTTAATTTAAAATTTGTTATTTTAACACAATTTTTCAGTACAATCGTATCTATTACTTTTAATAGCGTACTTTTATTTTATATTTGTACATATGATATAAAATAAATTTCCTACAAAGAAAAAACAGATATGTAAAAACATAACGAGCTTTATTTCATTTTATATTAATCATTTTTTTTTCATTGATTTAAAATTCCAAGAGACCGCTTTTGTAGTAAACTAGCGGTAACATGTTTGTCTGCTACACCAATATTACCGGATCCTGTTATAACAATTTTATCCCATCCAGGATCTCTGGAAAAAAGTTGAATAAATAATGTCATCCGCAAATAGCCACAAATAACGTTAGTAGTCGTTATGTATTAAAGATATGAAACTTTATTCCAATAAAAAAAAAAAATATTCTAAATATATTCTGAATATATATATATATATATATATATATATATATATTTATATATAATATTTATAAATATATAATATATTCAAAATGTAAGAAATAAATGTTACATTTAAATTTTGATTTATGAAATAAGTTTATGCAGATTGAAATAAGTTGGAACAAGCACTAAAAAAAGTAACTAATGGCAATTCAAATTTCAAAATTCTTATAATGAAATAATTCCCCGATAGTTTGAGACCGTAAGGTATTAAATAGAAAAAATATAAAATATAAAAAAAAGTAAAATAATTTTTTTCCTTACTACGAATTTTGTTTTAAAGATAAAATTGAAAAACATTTTTAAAATATGCTTTTTTATTTTTAGGAGAGGTTAGGATCCCGGCCTACCTAGATAGGTACAAGTACCATAACGTCTAACATATATAACGACTAGATATGTACGTATATAACGTAAATACGTATATAAATTATATAACGGCAGACTCTGTACATCTGCCGAACAGGAAATGACAGTTTCCGGAGGTTGGTAAGTATCCATCCTGACTAAATCACACAAACAAGCCACAAGCTCCAAGTGCCTGAAACTTTCCAGCACAGATCTAATTCTGTCTGATACAGATCTTCAAAACCAAAACGTGGAAGAAGGGATAACAAATAATGATAAAAACTATCAAAGATTTTTAGAAATATACTGTACATAAATTTCTGTAATTTTAGAAGCAAATAAAAATCTCACCAAAGTATATTTTAAGGCCTATTTGAATATCGGGTTCGATCTCTTCCGCAATCCTTTGGGATATCCAAAACATTTTACTCAGAATTTAAATAAAATATGTTTGCCCTCATAAAATATGATGCAGTGTGGTACAAATTAATTTTTGCGGAGTGCGAAAGTGTTTTTTAATTATAAAAAGCAGATAGTCGGAGGCTGAGTAATCTGGAGAATTATAAGTTATCTGTAGTCAGATTCAATATGGGTAGTTTGAAGGATAAGTCAGTGGAATTCTTGTACAAACTCAGACTAACTAAAGAGCTAAAGAAGGTGAAAGAAGGGAAACCAGAGTATATTTATCAACAGATTAAACAAAGCATACTGCAAGCTGCAGGAGAAGATTTGGGTGGTTAAGAATAAAAGATCGTATCTCAATCTGGATAGTGAAATAAGAATGTGTAGACCAAACTTAAGCTTAAGAAGGAGCTGCACTTGAAATGGATTCAGTAAAGGCATATTGTAGATAGAAAGGCCTATTCAAGAATAAACAGAGAGGTTAAGGAAGAGGTTGTAAGGGCTAAAGAGAAGGCATGGGAGAAGAAATGTAAGGAGATGGAAAGGTGGGTAGGTGGCAGGAAGGTTGCAGGGGCTTGAAAGCTTATTAAAGATTCGAGTAAAGTTGATCAGAAAAATGTAAGAAGAAAGTGAATGTAATCAGTCTGAAGGAATGGCAGGAGTACTATAAGACTTTATTAAATGAAGATAGAAGAAAGTATGTAAAGGAGGATAAACTATTTAATCTTAAAGAAGTAATACTGGATGTAAATAGAATTACTAAGGATAAACTGGTGAAAGAATTGCGAAGCATACCAAATGGGATGACGCCTAGACCGGGAGGCATTGCTATTGAATTGGTGAAGCATGGAACTACTGAATTATTAGAATGGATTTGTAAAATGTTTAATAAGTATTTAATGAAAGAGGATGGTTTACCAAAACGAAGGAATATTGACTATATTAGTTCAGTATACAAGAAAGGAAACAAGAAGGTCTGTAGTAATTATAGAGACATTAGTTTCACTACATCTTTGGCATGGCTACATGGCCGAATATTAAAAGAGAGAATTGATTCAGTATTGTTGTTCTAGAGAAGAAGAATGGTTTTAGGGCAGGGCGTTTAAGTCTAGGTAACTTTACTTTGAGACAAATTGAGAAAAGAAGACAGAGGAAATTGGCAGTGCATTTGCTTTTTGTTGGTTTGGAGAAGGCCTATGGCATCTCGATGTATAAGTTATTTGAAGTTCTTGGAAACGTAAACTTAAATAAGGTATAAGTTAGAGCAATGTATATGTATAAAAGTTTAGTGAAAATGGGGAAAAATATTTCAAGAGTTTTAAGGTGACCAAAGGTTTGAAGATAGTTGCTGATTGTCACTCACACTGTTTAAAATATATTTACAAGAAGCGTTAAAGTTATGGAGAAGAATGTGCAGAGGGATGGGAAAACACAGGAAACGATTGCCTGAATACAATGTTCTTTGTGGACAATCATATGGTGTTGGCTAATGATCCTGAGAATATATGCTAAGGATATTAAGAGAGTAATACCTTAAATTGGGCATGAAAATTAATTTAAGGAAAACAGATACTTTGTAGTTGGTGAGACAGGAGAGGACTTAGTTGCGGAGGCGGAGGGGGTGAAAAATTGTAAGAAGATTAAGTATCTGGGAATACTTATGTCTGAGAGAGGGTGTGAAGTTGATATTAGAGCTAGGATTGGTTAGGGAATAGCGGCTATTTGGAAAATGAATACTTACTCTGGTCACCAAAGATAACAGTCAGAACCAAACAGATATTATATAAGGTGGTAGTTGAACCTCTTGTGACTTATGGCTTAGAGTGCTGGCAAACAAGCAAAAGAAATAGGGAGTGTTTGAAGAACTTTGGAAATTGATTTTTTCCGTAGAGCGTGCTGACTTTAAAAACTGGACCGAAGAAGAAATGAAGTAATTAGAGACAGGACAAAAAGGAAAACTTCCATAATTAAACAAAATCAAAGAAAAACAATTAGTTTGGTATGGACATGTTCAACAGATGAGAAAAGAGAAGTGGCCTAAAAGGGTGCTAAATTATTGTCCTGTCGCAATAAGGAAGAGAGGTAGATCCAGAAAGGCCTAACCTATCAGGTTGGTCTAGTGGTGAACGCGTCATCCCAAATCAGCTGATTTGGAAGTCGGGAGTTCCAGCCTTCAAGTCTTAGTAAAGCCAGTTACTTTTATACAGATTTGAATATTAGATCATGGATACCGGTGTTCTTTGGTGGTTGGGTATAAATTAACCACACACCTCAGGAATGGCCGAACTGAGACTGTACAAGACTACACTTCAATTACACTCATACATATCATTCATCCTCTGAAGTAATAACGGAACGGTAATTCACGGAGACTGAACAGGAAAAAAAAAAGATCCAGAAAGACGTGTTCAAGATCAAAAAGTCGTGCAGAGGGCAGCAAAAGAGAGAGAAAGGAATGATGGAGGGTAACTGGATGGACAGGAAAGTATTGAAATCGAGATACCAGATGCAGGGAAATCTGTGGGAACCCACAAATACCGCATAAAGTAAGTTAGTAACTGTAAAAAAGAAAAAAAGTTTTAATTTTTAATTGACTGAACGTATCGTTACGTATCCTTTTCAAGTTCAAATTTTTGAGGAAGGTTACGCTTAAGACGTAACCAATGCTATATGAAATTAGCAAATTAAATTAAAAACGAACAAGATTTTAAATTGTCATCCGTCAGTAAATACGGATGAAAATTCATGTGTTTTAAATTTCACTACTTAAAAAAAAAAATTTATTTTTATAAACATATTTTTCAACTGTAAAAATATATAAGGAACTTTCTTTTTACATTTAAAATTTACAAGAAAATAATCAGACATAGCAACACGGTATCGTGTGTCAAAAAATTTATATTCGATTTTGGTGTGGTTTCAACAATATTAATTTAACCTTGATTTACTTATTACATTTTTATATCTAAGAAAACAAAATACAAAAATTTTGAATGAAAAGATTTTACCGTCGTAAAATTTGATGAAATGTTATTTTATTATATATATATATATATTTATATCAATATATATATATACATATCAATCAATACATATACCTTAATATTTTAGATTTTAAGTATTTTATTAATTTACGAATTTTAATTTTTTTCATATCATTTGAAATTTGTGAAGAATTATAAAGTTCTGACAATGAAATAGTACAGAATACATTCATACAGACTCATTAATAAACACAGCAGTATACTGTAAAATTAGATTATTTAATTTAATAATATGATTATTTATTTAACAATAATTTTATAAATTATTTTATGTGTTAAATAAAATAATATGTATATATATTATTTTATTTATATATTTTATATATATATACTACAAAGAATGAATTAAAAATAATATTAAGATATTATAATCACTACCAAGATAATTAATTATACGTAAATATAAGTAAATAATAATAAAAAGATCACAGATAGTTTTCAAAATTTCTGCAGTAGTGTTTTAGTATTTTAACGGGAACTTGAGTTTTACCTCATGAATACTTTCAAAGGAAGTATAAGAATACTTTACTTATACACAAGTATAGGAAAACTTCCGAATCTTCTATAAATTCTAAACAAGACTCTTTTGCAATTCTAAATAACGATTCTATTATATACTATTTTAGAATACGTAACTAATTTTCTTTGTTAAAATATTAAATTACGTGAAAAAGTTAGGATTTAAAAAAAAAATACAAAAAAAGTAGTTTGATATGTCTGATTTAGTTGCAATACTATCATACTAAATAAACGTTATTTTAATCCAGCTAGAAAACTCGGATAAAAGTTAACAAAAAAAAACCATGAATTAGATTATGGATGGGTATTTGTTTAATTGAACGAAAAATTCATTATTATATTATTAAGAAATCACTAAAATGCTATATATATATATTGAAAAATTAAATTGAGAAAACATATGTAAAAATAAATGCATTTAGAGATTGATGAACACGGTGGCTGAAGAATAAAATCCGAGTTACCTTTGAAGAGAAATTATTACATGTTATTAAGATAAAACAGAAGAAATAACTGTACCGAATCTTCCGTGATGAACGATAAGTTTGTTTTTAACCGATAGAGTTTTTTAATATTTCATCATCTTTTAATGTCAAGTTTTAAGTAACATTCGTTTATTTAGCTTGGTTCACCAGCTAATGTGTATCCAACTGTAAAGCACATCTCTCCACTAAAATATTTTTGGCATTTTGTGTGTATCCGTTAAATCAATCTTTAATAATATTAATTCAGATATGTAAGTAGTACATTATTTTTATTGTAAAGTATATACAGCATAAAGTAAGATAAAACTTGTTTTTTCTGAACTTTAGATTGAAATTTTGACTAACTGTAGCTTTTTTAATTTGTAACTATGAACAACAAAAGTTATAATACTTTTTTTTAAATACGAATATGTATACATAAAGGCCACTGTTGTTATGAGTATAAAGGAAATCATTTTTTTGTTAAACTGATATAAATAAATGTTGTTTGAATCAATATAACAGCCAAATGATGCTCTTTATTTAATTATTAAAAAATTTTAAGCATATCATTATAAAGTTATATTTACCTTATATATGAATTGCTGTTACATATATTTGCATATTTCAACGTATATTGAATTGAGGAACAACCGTAGTAAAGTGCAACATAGTTTGAGAATAGTAAGAGTACATGTGGTTATGATAGGTATTGAAAATGATAGATATGTAGAAGAAAAAGAAGGGAAAAGGAAATACACAAAGTGAAGTGATTAAATAGAAGGAGATTCGTGATGTTATAAATAAGATCTGTACGTAATATTAACTTTAAAAATAGAAAATATTTTACATAAATTTTCATAATAAAGTTGATAATATTTTAAGATCTTAATGGTCTGTTTACAAAATTACCGGGTTTAGCTTGTGTTACAAAAACGATAATCTGGAATATCTTGAGTAAGATATTTTTAAATATCTTAATATATTTTCTGCGTTACTGATGCATATATCTTTTTTTTTTTATTAATCTTTGTTTGTATCTTTGTATCTTGATTGTATCTTTGTTTTTTTTTTATTAAATAAAATAGTTTCCTGTTAATTTTTTCTATAAACGTATCTTTGAAAAATTACTAATTTATTTTATATTAACATTAATACTTAAGTATTAAGCGCAGAGTGGTTGCGTTTCCGTTTAACTAAATCTCGATCAGTTATTGGCTATTCAATATTAACTGCTGTACTTTTGAATATCTAGCTCAAATATGAACCTTATAACCAGTAACGTTCACTTGTTTTAGGTTACCTATTTTTCGAACTCGTTCGCCCGGTTGATCACGGGACGGGGCTGACTGACGCCTTAAACCATTCGCCTACAACGGCTCTCTTGATAGCGTCTCAGCCTTTCACCGGAAGTCCCGGGTTCGAATCCCGGTCAGGCATGGTTTTCCACACATGCTACAAATCATTCATCTTATCCACTGAAGCAATACCTAACGTTGGTCCCGGAGGTTAAACAAAAAAAAAGTTTAACCAACCGGGTTGGTCTAGTGGTGAACGCGTCTTCGCAAATCAGCTGATTTCGAAGTCGAGAGTTCCAACGTTCAAATCCTAGGTAAAGGCAGTTACTTTTATACGGATTTGAATATTATTTACTTTTATTATTTGAATATTAGATCGCGGGTACCGGTGTTCTTTGATGGTTGGGTATCAATTAACCACACATCTTAGGAATGGTCGAACTGAGACTGAACAAGACTAAACTTCACTTACACTCATACATATCATCCTCATTCATCTTCTGAAGTAGCAGCTGACCGTGATTCCTGGAAGCTAAACAGGGATAAAAAGGTTACCTGGAGAAGATTGAAAGAAGTGATAAAACAACTGCACATCTATAGTATTAACATACACGATATTATATTTTATATACCACATAATATCGGTGGAGTTACTGAAAGTGGATCAATAGAAATGTTTTGCTTAACCTGCGCAGATATACTAAATGATCTACAATAAACACATTTTTACATTTGTCTTGAAATTATTTGAAAAGTGTCAATTGATTCTAGAACAATTAAAATATCTAATGCACATTTTAATAATAATTTTTTTTTAATTTTACTTCTTTTACTTACAGGCACACTTACGCTTAACGCATGCAACTGGAAAAGAAAAATCGAATACATCATTTTAAGGCATATTTTTAAAATTAATACATAAAGACATATGGACAGAGGTCCATAAATTATTGAAGTTAAAAATAAACTATTCGACTTGAATTAAAAAACAACAATTTTTCTACTTCAATTAATCTATACGTATTTTTTTATGTGTAAAAAGCGTACTACAACAGATCGGTATACTTTTTTATTTCATTTTTATAAAATTAAAACATTTTTCTTTCTGTGTTTGTTTTTTTTTTTTTAATAAAATATCTAACCTATTTGTATTACAGAGACGTGAAAAAGAACATTTTTCTACTGAAAAATATATATATTACGTAAAAAATAAATAAAACAAGTAAAAATGTATTTTAATTAGGCGTTTAATATTCAGTGCACGAAAAGTACTTTTAGTGGCTTCAATGAATGTAACTACAACATTCAGCAATAACAGACTTAGCATTATTAACTACCTACACTATGAAACTTATTTTCAGAAAAAACATAACAAAAGAAAATTAAATAATTAAAACAAAAAATGTACTAAATTGCATCTACCTAAATTTTTATTAGCGTTATTTAATTTTCACCGAGGCAGATTGTATAACATTAAACTCGTAAAATGAATTAATTCAACCGTTGGAAAATATTTTTGACTATACCTTCGTATTTAAAAATTAAAATATATGCAATATTTGTTAACTCAATTAGGCAATATATTTTTAAATATTTCGACCTACGTTAAAAAGAAAATTTTGATTTGAAATCGCTGGTTTCAGATAACGAAGATATTATCACTCTTTTCTTTTCCGAGCTAGTTACGTTAATCTTTAATAATTAATTAATCTCTACTTTCTTTCAGATAAGACTTCTTTTTAATTATATCTTCTGAAGCCTTTTTTCTTTTTACTTAGGTCTACTGAAACTTCTCCTAACAGGTTGTATGAATAATTACTTTTCCTTGATAATTGTTGAACAATTAGTCATAATCTTGTTCTTCAAACGAATTAGTATTTTTTTACACGCTTAATTTCCAATGATCATCATTACAATCATAGCTTTAACGCATATAAATTTCTCTTAATTTTTCTCTAAAATACATCATAAGAAAATATTTAAGTTTATCCGTTTAACTGTTGTTGTCTTCAGGTCCTGTAATATTAATATTTGTTATTGAGATTTGTTTTCATATATTTATTTCAAACCCTCAATATTATACTTGTTTATTTCTGTGTACATTATGGACAAAAGACATTTATTCTGTTATTAACTTCCAATCGACAAGATAAATTTTCTTTGGAATGCAGACATTTTCTATTACCTACAATCTAACTCCTGATGTTTCAGTAGTCATAAATTTATGCATTATCACTTGAATCATTTGAAAATTAAGAAATTTTTTCAGTTAAGAAGTTGACAACGTAACTTAATTATACATTTTTAAAATCATAAAACACCTTTAATAGATATTTTCAATATATCATATAATTATTAATAAATTAGAATGCATTATTAATAAATTTAAATGTTTGCTCTGATGGTTTCTTATGACTAAAGAAGCACTTGCCGGTCTAAATAATTCCCTTACTAAATTATGTAAATTTCAAGGTTAGTTTTAATGATATATTTATTTTTTTTTTTAAATCTGTTATTGGATGAACAGTAAGGCACAAACAGAAAATATTGTGTTTACATTGTAGTTCTGTAAAATGTTCAGCTTACTAAAATACGTTCTTCTAGAGATAGTTACATATTTCTTACAACAAGAATAAAGAAAAGAAGTTGATTTTTCTTTACTTTAACACTAATAAAAATTACGTATACTGGTCTCAAGATATAAAATAAATAAACAGATAATTTATTGTGTCACTCTTTTAAGTATGAAGGACAGTAACGGAGAATTTCATAGAGAGTTAATATATAATTTAATTTAAATCTGAAATAAGTAACTGTTAAATTACTTTTTGTTTCCATGTTGTTATTTCATATAAAACTAAAACAAAAAGTCTTTTGCTTCAATGTTTTTTATATTTTAATATCAGTTATCTCGCACTGTCTGATCTTCTATTTATACGGGTTACTCATCAATAATATAATCTGTTTTAGAAAACTTATTTAACTAGAGATAGCAATTTAAAAACTCTTTTTCCTTTTTCATAAATTACTTTTAATTTAAAAATTTAGAATGCACTTGATAGGTAAAAATAAAACGATGAAAACTAAAGCAAACAGAACTGTATTCAACTTACAAAAAAAACCGTGTTTAAATTTTAAACAGACGTTCCTTCAACAACTTACAGTGACAGTTTATGTGATTTACACCCTATGAAAGAGTTTTTCTGAAATATTCAAGAGGAAAAGGATTAAAATAAAATTTAAAACAATTTTTCTGTTTTTTAAATTTAACTGGTCTCTGACTACACAATAAATGAAATGTTATACTAGGAGAAATATAAAAATTCTTCACTTTGTATTGATATAAATAAATATATGAAAATATATAACATTTTAATTATTTTTTCTATTTTTTTTTTTAAAGAGTTTCTTGAATAACTTTATTTAAATATGAAATTATGTAGATTTTTTTCTTTATTATGTAAAGAGTTATGTAAACCCGTAGCCTTTTATTATGATTCTTGTAAGTAATTATTTCACGAATATTTGTTCTGTTTAAGTCTTTCTTACATATGTAAAGAATTAACATTAATTAGTTTCCTAAATTATGACGAAATTAAAATGAATCTAAATTTATTTTATAAACAAAATACACAATGTATTAAATAATCCATAATTTTACACAATGTGTAAAATTATTGTGCAGTCTTTAAAGTTACTTAATATTAAAATAAGATTTGAAATCCAGAAACCTATCAGTAGAATAAGATCAAAGAAGACAAAAAAGGATACTGAGAAACTTGATAGAAGCCTAGAACCCTTTGTGAAAATCTTACAAGCCAAAGACAACCCTTATATCCGAATCTATGTTGACTTCCAAAGCTTCCTGGAACGCTGCAAGGGAATCCCAGCAGAGATGTGATTAGAATGTACGTATAATACGTCGGGACTCATACATACGCTATGAGAAACATACTGAAATTGCCGGATATAGGTTTACGAGCGTAATCAATAAATTGGCGCCACACGTTTCAAATGGAGGCTGCTGAAATTACAAACATCTCCGATGAGCTATGCAACGACAGCGTCGCTGAGATATCTCTCATCGACAGCCTTCTGGCCGAACCACATGATTTGTCATCATTCCGAAAAATTCCTCATAGATATGCAACATTCACAAAATAGAGTCATAATACAATGGAATATTAATGGGGTTCCACCCCCACAGGGAAAGGTTGGTGTTTCTAATTAATCGGCTTGTTGGTCCGACTTTGATATGCCTTCAAGAGACTAATTTTAAAGGTAACTACTGTGCAGTACTGAAGGTTTGTAATGTTGTTTTCAAGAAAAGATTGGATGTTTCCCACGCCAGTGGTGGTTTGTGGCCATCTACATCAACGATTGACTAGTTTTCACAAAAATTCGTCTACACACTGCTCTTGAAGCTGTGGTTTTGACTTTTACAATTACTTCTGGCGCATTTACTGTTTGTAATATCTACCTCACTTGCAGTCGGGAGTTTACTGTTGAGAAACTAGAGCAGATATAGTTAAGCAATTGCGTAAACCATTTCTATTGTTAAGTGGCTTTAATACCCACAACATCAGTTGGGGCTCTAATAGATTGGATGCTAGGGCTAAGATTTCACTAGAGTCCGGAGCTTATTTTCTTAAACCTCAACAACCCCTCGATAGCTTTCACGGGACCTTTAGTTCTAACGAATTAATGCCTCATCAGGCTTCTTAATTGAGTGGGGAGTTCTACAGGAACTGTATGGCAATGACCTTTTTCCTACTGAGATAGCGATTAAATACTGCAAACTGAAAGATGCTGTATAAAGAGTGATCTGTAAATAGCTATTGTTACACAATGAAGGAAGGTGATAAATAACGGTATATGGAAGGAATTAAGTCCTTCTCCCCATACCAAAAAGAGTTCAGAGAAAAAGATCTAACGTGGATCACCTAATATCTATACAGACGGATAGATATCCCTTAGATCCCTTATATCCGTCTCAGGATGTCAAGGTGCCCCTTAGACTGTTAAGTGGTACCTCCATGCCTCTAAGTGGAACCTCCTTACAGTCACCTTAGACATTGTAAAGGCCTATGCGATAGTTTGGAAAGAGTGGATAATCCTTGTCTTACTACAGAACAGTGTTAACGAGAATATATTGAACTTCGTGGCTAATTTAATGAGCAAATCGACGATCCGTGTTGGGGCTAATTGGTTACTTTTAAAAGTCTTTAAAATTAAAAATGGAGTCCTTCATGGATCTGTCCTAAGTGTGATGCTTTTCTTGGTGGCAATAAATGGGAGTAGCAGATGTGATCCCTGATAACGAGATAATATATATAAGCTTAGAGCTTACTCTTCTGTGTTATTTTGCGAGGCCTTCGCTATTTACTCTGATTTGAGAGTCATTTGACTTGAGTGCCTTGAGAGACCCATCTGGGTCTCCTCAGCAGAACTGTTAGGCGTGTTCCGTAAATCACTTACTCCTAGAGTGTCCAATATTCGGGATGATTCGTCGACAATTAAACGTGGGTGCAGATATGAAAGGCTTATTCAACCGGAAAAAATACATCAAAAGACTGGTGCAGTTATCTGTGACAGAGGGATGAAGAGCCAATTTAGGGGTTTTGCTTACGTGAAATCCCTTACGGAATACTGTGTGCACACTGAGTCTGGTGGTCATGTTCCCGTATCGATATTTGTTGTTCAATATTTGATGTTTATTATCTAATTACTTATGAACACTTAGTTTTATTTATGTCGCTAATGACTCTTATCGTTGATGTGATTATAAATAAACAGCGAGAAAAAAAACTACATTCTCACCTAAAAATATTAGTTTAGTTTCTTTCTTAAGCAACCGGCATATAGTACAAGGAATTAGCTACACGATGAAAGTATGAGATAAGAGTTTCTACAGATTTAATATAACCATATTTACTTGTTTCCACTATTTTTAATTTTATCCACATTGTTAAAAAAATTATCAAATGTTTTATCGAAGATTTTATCGAGCACGTATTTCATTTAAATTACCATATAAAAATATCAAGTTCTAATATGTTTTATTCATTACAATTAGCAATTAAACAGCAATTATTCTATCCAATAAACGTTTTAACGTGGTGTACAATAAAAAAAAAAAGTAAGAGAAAACTCATTATTTTGTAATTAATTTTATTTTAAAAACCTAGACAATTAAAACTGATATAATTATTTTACTCCGAATCACTTCATAAATTAATATAAAGAAATATATTCTTCCTCTCGCTCACTCTCTCTCTCTCTCTCTCTCTCTCTCTCTCTCTCTCTCTCTCTCTCTCTCTCTCTCTCTCTTTATATATATAAATTACAATAAGGTTATATTAACTTATCAATGAATCTATTGAAATAATTGTTTCTAATTTTGTTTTTTTAATTTAAACAGAAAAGGAAATCCTATGTTTTTTTTAAGAGATTCATTACACCAGAAATAATAGTTGGTGCTTAAAGAATAACATTTAAAATTATCATTACTTAAAACGAACATTTACTCAGATAAAAAATAAAATAAAAGAACTAATGTTTGTTAACAAATGTCAAATTTGTTAACAAATGATGTCAAATGTTATTACGTAACATTTGATTCATAAATCAATATGTGTATAAAACATATTTAATTCTTATCATTTTTTTTACCGCAATTAATATTAATCGTTTAATTCCAATTTCATAATAACCTGTGGAGCGTTTTGAATTCAACAATACAAATAAAATACATATTAAATAAACAACACAGGCCTATATTACAAATAAGTCTATTAAATTATATCTTCCTTTAACAGTTTCATGTAAAAGGTTTGAATAGAAATTCAATTAAACGAGAAATATAAAAAAGTCTGTGTATATATATATATAAACTGAATTGAAATGAAATTTACAATACAGCTTGTACTGTAAAATTCTCTTAATACAGAATACAAATTTTTAAATCAACCTCTTTGACGGAATGGTAACATATCTGCTATCCATGATTAAAGTTCTTGGTAGAAATCTCAATCAGACTTAGCAGTTATTCAGGCCCTCGAAATTGCATTTATCACATAAGCCTAGAGCTTTTTGATAAATTATTTATTTAAAAACACTTCCTATCCTGTAAACCAAAAATGTGGAAATACGAGATATTTTTGGTAAAAATATAACAGAAAATCTCTAAATACAATCGGAACAAAATGCTATTTCACGAGCATTATAATAATATTTTTTTTACATAAGACTCAAGTAAGTGAAAGTATTATTAGAAAAGATAACTGGTACATGAAATAGTACTTTTTTACACATTGTTTTATGTGTTAAAAATTTATCATCATAATATTTATGAATTTTATTAATTTATGAAAAAATGATGTTTTTTTATTAATCAGCATTGAATTTCAATCATATAACTAAAAAATTTTCAACGATTCAATCTGACTTTTTTTCTTTCCCCGCCCCCAGGACTGGACCTGAACCAAGCATCACTTGGTCCGGGGAGGTGTCTAGTCTCTAACCACTCAGGTCGTTTTTCATGTCCAGCTAATTTATTTTAAATTATCTCAACCTATTTGATTTTTTAATTATATTATTTTCTCGTCTGTATATATTATTATTCTATTACGTACAACGCAGTTTTTCCATTAAAGATGGTGATAAAAATTAATTGAGGTTGTAAATATTTATTTAAACTATTATGTTTAATTTCTGCTCTAATTTTTATAGAGTGCAAAAGAAGATTCTTAAGTCTATTTGTTGAAATTTGTATAAATATTAATAAAATTCTGATATAATAAATAAAATTAAATTCACATAATTATTAGCGCATCACTTGTGTAAAATACTCAAGTAAATAATAAATATTTACTCATGTAATATAATTTTGTACAGCCGTATTACAATAAAGTGTAATAAAAAATGTATGTACAAAAGACCCAAAGAGGTAGACATATATCTAAAAAACTTAGCTGACATGTGAAACAGTGGCAAGCGAGCGCGCGGCGTGTGTGTGCGTGGGTTTGTGTGCGGGTGTGGAGAGCAGCACAATATATAAATTAATTTATTATAAATCCTCTTTTCAAACATCTTATCTGTTACTGCACTAGATAAATTTAAAATGTCAAATGACTCAAATGAATCTTGAAATGAATCAAATCAATTCAAATCTCATGTCATATGTCTCAGAGTTAACTAGTTTAGGCGAACTCTTTGATGCTTATTTCAAGAAAATCGATTCAGCTACTAGAGGCGCAGAAGTACTAATAAATAAACCTATATTGTGTACTACAGAAATATTTATTTATTATTGTTTAACCTGAGTAGATTTTGAGAGTTAAAATGATCAATGCATATGGAGATTATTTTTTTATAACAGTAGCAATAGGCTTACACCCTCTTACAGTTAATAGATGATAAATTAACATTTTAGCGTGTGAAAAATGTCATGCCTGATAAATGTACTTTATAGCGAGTGAAAAATGCGATGGATGACCAAGATTTGAACTCGGAGGACCTTCGGATGAAAGATCGATGCTACCTCTCCGCCACGGATATTATGCAAATTAATCTTTATAAAAATAATAGAATTAATTTGAGAAGTTATTTGCATTTGCTACTTATGATGATTCGAATATTAAAATTTTTACGAGATAAAAAACGAAAAAAAACTAAATATTGTTTCAAAATAGTAACAGCTATTTGTCTGTAAGGAAGGCGTATTTAGCGATTTACAGTGAAAATTTATCATTGTGAAATAATTTCTTGTGCCGAGTTATGCCCAACTATTATACTGCAGACTATATTATTCTGTGTATTATTATCCTAGTATTATCTGAAGAAGAAATAATTTTAATTGGTGTCCTTCTTGAATAAGCTAGATAACCTTCCTTGGCGTGTTGCTATGTGCAGGGTACAAACTATTCCTATTATCTTTAGCCTCCGGAACCACGTAAGGTATTACTTAAGAGGATGAGTGTAGATGATATGTACGAATGTAAATGAAGTGTAGTTTGGTACAGCTTCAGACCGATCATTCCTGAGATTTTTAGTTAACTGAAATCCACCACCAAAGGATAGTGGTATCCACAATTAAACCAAATCATCACATGTAAACAATAACCTTTTTTATTTTTTATTTTTTTAACCGCCAATACAAGCGTTAAATATTGCTTCAGAGGGGGTGATGAAATGGCAATTTTGTAGGGTTTGAAAATACCATTCTTGATCATGTAAACAATAACTTACTGCACATTTAAACGCTAAATTTTAAGGTAATAGAGAACATAGAACCAGAGTGAACTAATTTGAGATGGCTTTAGCGATGATAAAATAAGTGACTTTTCGGGATCAGAAAGAGAAAGTGACATTAGGGATTTTAGTGCGGAAAATCCTTTCTGGCAGGCACACGACCCTAACATTCCTGAACACGCCAAAGATGTCTCAAACTAGTTCTAGGGATGACTTGTCCCGCTCTAAATACGGTATGAGCACTTACCCTCGAGTGATGTTGAGAAATATACATCACTCAGTACCGTTTAGTCGATGAAGTTGAATACCACGGCATAAGGTTAGGAAGATTATAAACGCCACTATCGTGTATTGAAAGAACATGTATTAACCTTTTTTTGTGTGAATCCTCCAGAGAACAATAAGGAGATGTTCGAATTGAAATTTACAGTCAACTGTAAGAGTTCCCAACCTTTCGACATGGCCCACAACCTACCACAGTTAAGACATTGGACTGGTTTGGGCCTCTTAGCAATCCCCCTCGTCATGCAATTTTGGATAGCATGTTTTATGAGTACTTTGAGAGATTGGGTTGCTATTTCATCGTAGGAGGAAACTGAAATGCAAAACATGTACTCTGAGGACCATCTCTCATAACTACTCGTGGAAGGTCCTTGAAGAAGGCTATCGAGAAGACACGACTCAATATTTTATCTTGGCTAAAACCAACCTATTGGCCTTCAGATCCTATGACTGTTCCCAATCTGTTAGATTTCTATGTTAGCATAGGAATCTCCTCTTTTTATATTGATGTGAGGAATAGGTACAAATCCACATCCGACCATTCAATTTCTTATTTCCTCCTTTGAAGGCATCGTATTGTTAAGCTTGTAATGATATTCCGAATCCGATTGTTAGAAGGAGAAACTATTTTCTACGCACGTCAGTGAAGATCTCAAGCTTAATGAGAATCTAAGGGCTGATAATGTGGAGTTTACTAATTTCTGGGAGAGCCCGATTCCATTAGTTTACCGACAAAGCTCTTCCCGTCTATAGAGATGGCATATGAAATTGAGAGAACAGGGGATCTGTAAAACGCTCCCGGATATCACTTTCTTCCCACAAGATGTTATCTATACTTCAAACTACAGCTGTGATTACATTCTACACCTCTTCAACGCGGTCCTCCGAATAATGTATTTACCGATAGAATATAACGTTTCTCAGGTTCAGGACAATGGTCCTGAAGCCTGATAAACCAGCTCAGGATGTGTCATCCTATCAGCTTGCTGCCGATTATACCTAAAATATTCGAGAGGTTTTACTTTTGGATAGCAATGATGTGATACGCGATCACCAGTTTGGTTTTTGAACTGGTAACGTTACTGTCGAGGAGATCCGTAGGACTTTACTAGTGTCATCACCAAGTGTCTAGAAAGTCTAGAAATGAAAGGAAATTGTTCGGCGGCGTTCCTGGATGTACAACAGACCTCTGAAAAGGTTTGGTTACGTGGACATCTTTGCAAGTTAAAAACATGGCTGCCCCAGCCTTTCTATTTAGTGTTGCATAGCTACCTAGGTTCTCGCAACGCACATTCACTGGGAGCTATATGAATTTTTGACATTAGTTCAGGTACTCCACAGGTTTTTTTTTTTATCCTGGTCTTTACAGTGGAACTTCCTACCCCAGACTATGCTATCGCTGCGTTCTTCCGCTTCCATTGCGGATGATACCGCGATATCAATTCTGGCGGTTGACGGAACCTGGCTCTATCGTGAGGAAAACTTCAAACGGCGTTGGATGTTGTCAACTTATGGCTACGTAAATGGATGATACAGTTAACTGGCAAAGTCCAAGCACGTAAAGTTTACGATGAAGACAAAAGATTGTCCACGGATTCACCTTGATAATGTAGATATTTCACATTCCAACAGCGTTCAGTATCTAGGATTATACATGAATCGTTGCATAACAAGGAGGGTCCACGTATGGGAGAAATGAAAGCAGCTTGACGTAAATTTAAGAGAATTTACTGGCTAGAGTACAGATGATCTAAACTCTTCCTGTCGAATAAGTGTCTGATATATAAGGTGTTCTTGAAATCAATCTGAACATTCGGAATTCAACTATGGGACATTCGTAATAGAAGAAGATTTAGGACATCAAGTGTTTTCAGAGCAAAATTCGAAGAAGCCAAGCGCGACCATTGTGGTTCGTGAAGAATGGTGAGATTCATGAATACCTTGGGATCCGGTTTGTTTGTAAATATATTGGACATCTGAGCACGAGGTATGTATTTCGACTTAACTCTCAACTAAATCATCTTGTTTAAACTTTGTAGTTATTTAATTATTTCGATTGTGTTTTGCTTACACCTTTTTTTCTGTTTAGCCTCCGGCAATTACCGTTCAGGTATTGCTTTAGAGGATGAATATGTATGAGTGTAAATGAAGTGTAGTCTTGTACAGTCTCAGTTCAACCGTTCCTGAGATGTGTGGTTAATTAAAACTCAACTACCAAAGAACAAGGTATCCACGATCTGGTTTTCAAATCCATATAAAAGTGCTGGCTTTACTAGGAATTGAACGCTGGAACTCTTGACTTCCAAATCAACTAATTTGGGAAGACGCATTCACCACTAGACCAACCCGGTGGGAATTTTGCTTACACCTGGACTTTACAATTATTTTGTTTTTTAAATCAAATTATTCGGGATATTTATGTATTTTTTATAAGTTTATTTGCTTTGTTTTTGAGGAGTGTAACTGGATGCACCTCTTTCATGTAATATTCCACATAAGACTTACTTATAATTTGTATAAGGCAAACCGAATATAAATATAGAGTCATAACAAAAAAATTGTTTCACAGAAATTTATTATTTAAATTTCATATCAAAACGTCAACGCTAAATTCATATCATACGGTATTAACTTGAATAGCAACAAAATAATGATACGGGAATGAAATGTATTGATGAATTATGCGTACAAGGCGATAAAGGTAAATAAACTTTGGCTGCTGGTTAGGGAAATAAAAGTAGTTCACTTTAAAAATATAAAATTTAAATTAAAAAAAGTAAACCTTTTATATATGTTTTCAATTACTACTTATATCTCCTGGCTCCATCATCAACTGCTTGATTTACGTATATATAGATGTGTCTTGGAGTTTTAAAAGAACCTTTTCACTCCTTTCCATTTCTAAAAACCTAATACCGGTTGGATCTATAATTGATTAAACGTTTTTCTTATAATAATAAGCTTCTATAGACTATATATTTTTAAAGTTGTTTTTCAACTAATTTTATTAAATAAACTAACTTAAAAAAATCTTTTAAAACAGCATATACTAGTTTCTAATTTTAGATATAGTGTTCGGGTGCTGATGACGACACTTCGTTGTGCGCCCAAGAAAACACCTTCTATTTCTTTGCCTTCTTGACTTTTCTATGTCTATATTTTGCATTCATAAACCTAAGCTATACACTTCATAAAAGTCATATTAGAATAGAATCTACTTTACTTAAAAATTTAGTAGATTTTAGTAGGAAAAAACCCATAAATTTAATTTATTACTGAAATCGATGACAAGTGATGGCCATTTATATGTTTTTCTTTTCCTTCTTATTAAAGTTTCCTATTCCTGGTCGATTTAATAATTGTTTTCTTTTTCCTTACACATTGCGTTGTGCAAGTGAAATATGTAAGTTATAAAATTACAGAACGTAGTAACAGTAAACCGATTAAAAAAAAAATAGTAATGTAGGCAAACATACCTGGAAAGGACTTTAACTGTAAGATATTTTTAGGATAACGTGTATTAATTAGATTCTTATTAACAAAAACAATCGATAGAATTATTTTAACGTTATAATATTTACAAAAAACATTTTTAAAATTACTTCATTAAACGTTAACAAAAAGTAAACAGGTCGATCATCAGAAAGCCAGTAACCTAAAACACAAATATAGTATAGAAATATTTTAATATTTATTCATAACCATGAAACACAACCCTAAGTTTGAGTAATTAACGTAACTAAAATGAAAGTGTACAGAGTGAACAGACTTTACGTCGACCGAATAGCTTTGTTATATTGTTGACCATACAAGACAAGGCAAAAAGCGGTTAAGTGAGACGGTCGGTACAAAGGAAAACTGCTGGAATGAGAAGTTGTTTTCAATTACGTCAGAGAGGATGTTGTGGTAATTGCAAGCTGAGATTCTACTGTACACAAACACCCTACAACGTTACACGCAATTCATCGTCACGACAAAAATAGGCGAGGCGAGGAGAAGCAGATAAGATTTACCGGTGCAGAAAACGAGAGATGCAAGCTTTATATGGGAAAGAGTGGATAAATCTCATAAGCTCGTACCATACCTGCACAAGCACAAAGTAAAGTTTAAGCAAGATTCATGAATGTTATTATATTTATTTTCCTTTCATTTATCTAAAGCAGGGCATCAAATTATAGCGTAGAAAGTAACGTATTTTAAATATATACAGAAATATTAATATATCTATTAACTTTTTATAATGGAATAATAAAACTGTATTGCTTAAAGTAAAGCGACAATTTTGTTACGAGATACGGCCTTTAAAATAAGGGATAGTCTTGAATTTAAAGCTGAAAAGGCGATAAAACAATTCACAATTTATAAGATAAAACAGTTCAGGGTGTAAAACTATACCCAGTTCATATATATATATATATATATATATATATATATATATATATATACCCGGAAAGAGAATTCATCTATATATATATATATATATATATATATATTTTTTTTTTTTTTCCTTTCTGTAACTAATTGTTGTGTAATTTTACTGTATGGCATCATGCTTGACATTCCATTACTTGACAATACACTACAAGAATATCGTTGTCACAATTATAACAACTCAATGATTACCTTCAGGCAAAATATTACATATCGAATCTATCTACTGGATTTTCTGTATTAATGAATAATTACGATTTCAATTTGATTTAAAAATTTTTATCGTTACTAATATATTTGACAGAAAAAAAATTCTGGCAACTATTTTACTGATATTATCCGACATTGTATGTTATATGTTAGCTTAAAATTATAATGTTGGAAAAATTTTTACTGTTATCACATCAATTAATTATTAACGAAAAATAACAATTCTATATAAATTATTACATCAATCAAAAATTTATAGCAATATAAGCATCTGAAATCCAAATACTTAGAGCTATTTGTAAGAAATTATTCATTAAAAAAATTACCCCGCTAATATAAAATAAAGATTATATCTTTTACTATAAATCATAATTTAAGAAAATAAAATGGTGGAAAATAGTTTTTTATCAAAAGATTAAATCATTGGAAACAAAAAAAAAAAATATGAACATGTTTTCTATTATTAAAGTGGAATTAGTTAAAATCTAACTATATGATACAGGATTAAAAGTCTTTCTAAATTAAAATAATTCATCAAGAGAAAAATAATATCATCTCAATATGTAAAAAGAGTTAAAAAGAAATTCTAATTTTTTAGAGGCTTATTTTATTTAAACTATTTTTTAAAAAAATGAACCAGTGAAATTTTTATCAACAGTAAATCCATTTGAGATAAACATGCTTACAGTAAGTTCCCATTTCAATACAAAACATTCATCTTAAGCTTTCAAAAAATTAATAAATTCAATTCTACTATTATTTTTATATAAGCATTGTTTTTTCTTATAGGAGATTGAGTTTTATTAATATTTTATTTTTTTTTAATACTACACTTCGAGAAATACCAAAATCTGGAGAGTGGCTAACTTTTTACTGATATAAATGATTTATCATATACAAAAAAAGACGATAATGTAAAAAAACAAAAAAAAAGAAAAGTGGATTTTTTTTTTCTTTTACTGTAGTAAATAATATTTTACTGTAATAAATATTTTCTTTTACTGTAAAATATAAACAATTTACATTAAATAGCTAAGTTACACGTGCTTGATTTACATATGAGTGTGTGTTTGTGTGTTGGCTCTTATTTACATTTCTTCAATTTTTTTAAGATCTATTTAGAACAACATTTAATACTAGGTATGTTATTAATATTTGTTATTTCATTTTACACTGCAAATTAGTTTCCTAATTTTAAAGGAATTAATTTAATTCTAAGTAAGAATTAGAATATAATTTTTAATTAAAGTATGCACAAAACAATTGTAAAAAGAGTAATACTAAATAATTAGCGAACTGTTTGTTAATGAAAGAAATAGGACAGCAATAAAAACAAATTAAATGGATTCTTTTTCCTAATTAAATACCAAAAAAATATAAAAACACTTACGTGTATTTTAATGTTCACTCTAATAATTTTAAAAGAAAACCAATAAATGAACACAATAAAGTATCTTTTATTAGGGAGGTTTAACATTTATAACAATTTTAATACACGTAAAAAAATAAATATGAAACAATAAAATTTATAGACTAAGCCGGTATCATTAGAATTCGAACAAATTAACGAACATTTATTTTTTTTCAATATCCAAGAAATAAAAATGACTTGTATGAAAAAATACATCATAAATAACAATTTTTTCAAGAGCTGAAAATAAATTTCAATCGTTAGCTTTTGTTGCAAACGATACAATATACTTGTAGTTATAAAAAGCATGAATTTACTTGTTGAAAAACAAACTGACTTCAAAGAAAGGCGTAAACGTAAAAGATAATTGCTACAGTTCAATTTTTGTTTGGAAATTTCAATTTCAGAATCCGGCAACAAATTTAAAATAAACAATTAGTAAAAACCACTAATTACAAATCCTTAGTACGGCGTCGAAATAAACAAATAGAAGCATAAAAAATAATGTAATTTTATTATGTAAAAAAATTAATAATTCAAAGTGCGTTTCAGAATTCAGCTCTGTGTTAAACAACATTTTAGGATTTCAGTTTTATTAAAAAATTTAAAACATAAATGGTCTTACAATAATACACCAATATTGTGAAAAATCACATTCGCAAAAAAACAGAAAAGATGTATATACTTCTCTTGAAAAAAGAGACAAGTATTTTGAAAATAATATTAAGAATTTTCACTTTTGTTTTCTTAAAATTTAATTTTCCTTATTTTCATCTTACAATTCTATATTTACTTACTACACAACAGTTATAATAATCATACTTAACCTTTGAATTAAAATTTATTGTAATGTGTTTTATCTTTTAACGTATACAATTTTTGTGAATCCGTTTTTTTTTTATAATACAAATTATTTTTTCAGTAAATAAATAACTTTTAAAAGTAACATGATATTATAACTGGTAAATTTAAATTTCACATTTCATTACTATAATAAAAATCTTAGATTTATTTTATTCAACAAAGTTCTGTTATTGTGCAATTAAAGTAATTTAAAGCGTGAAACATCTTAAGGACGTACAAAAACTACAAAAAAATATTTCTTCAAAATGTCTCCCTAAAAAAAATATATGCTCTATTTTATGTTATAAAAATGGACATAGATTTCCAGTCATTGATAATTTTCGAAGTAACTGCAACATCAGATAAAAACGGTTGTCTTTTTTTTTAATAAAACCGATAAGCTCAATTCATAAGACCAAGAACGATATCTATATATATATATATATATATATATATATATATATACATATACATTGGTATAAAAATAATCATTACTGTGAACTCGTATATTAACTAAGCTACCATTTTCTGCTGGTATTAAAATAGTAAAAATTTCATTGAGGATTATAATGTTATTCCCTAAACATGATTTTGTAAATATAAACATGTAACATTAAAAAAAAAAATTTAGCTCAAATTTCAGATTCTCAGAAGTTGATTTAAAATATATTAGGTTTCTGTAATAGTATTAGGAAGTTAAATGATCATGAGAAAAATTAAAATTCCTCTGTCGTATGAACTGGAAACCTTTGTTGTGGTAAAAGAACCTACAGATTACGGGTAAAAAGATGACTATTTTCATGTTAATTGACAGTGGCTATTCTGAAAAAAGGTAGGGTTCTTTATAAGTGTATGTTTCCTAAACAACCGATTTTAAAACTAGCTATTTAAGGTTCTGAATATTGCGGGGCTGAAAGCAATGAAAAACCGATCTGAATGTTCCACGGTAATGTAAATTTCAATGATTTTTATTTTTTAAAACACGATTGTGATAAAATCTTCTTGTTAAAAATATTCCAAGGGTGAAATTGTCCAGCAGTCACATTTCCGAATTATGACTACTCAAGAGAAAATACCTAATCAGAAAATGTACGAATAATGATGTTCTTCGAATCGAAGATTTTTCCGTGTTTAGCCTCCGGGAATTTTCGTTCAGGTATTTCAGAGGATGAATGAGGATGATATGTATGAGTGTAAATGAAGTGTAGTCTTGTACAGTCTCAGATCAACCATTCGTGAGATGTGTGGTTAATTGAAATTCAACCACCAAAGAACACCGGTATCCACGATCTTGTATTCAAATACGCATGAAAGTAATTGCCTTTACTAGGATATAAACGCTGGAACTCTCTTCTTCCAAATCAGCTGATTTGGGAAGACGCATTACCGCTAAACCAACTCGGTGGGTTTCGAATCGAAGTTTGTAATTTTATAACTTTAAATAAAAAAAAGAGCTGGCTAAGTTTTATTTTGAATTAGCAGAAACTACGGAGGGTTAATGAAAACTATATTGTCTTAATTTTGTATATTTCAAACAGTTTTTTCATCCGATTCAGTGACAACGATTGAAAAGTTTTTCTTAACTTGGTGCACTGTTATTGATCAAAGAATAACCTCATTCAGATTTTAAGCTATAAAAATAAATGAAGTATTATGTCGAGAAAAAGTGCTATTCGATTCCGAAACTCATAGGCCGGTCAGAATATCATAATACTCCGTCACCTTTTGAACAATATAACTTTTTAGACCCCTATTGGTCAGTAGAAATTTTTCTTTGATTTTGAATTTCTATCAAATTCCTTGAAAAATGTTTAAACTTTGTTAATCTGTTGTATCAGTCAGTATTTGAAATCATGAAATGTACATACCAAATAACGTTTTTGAATTTTCTTTAAACTTATTAAATAACCAAAATAAAGCAATTTTGTCTACTTTATTGCACTATATCACATTTGTGAAAAAAAAATGCTTTCAAGAATGTTTCTCACAGGAATAGATTTATAAAAAATGGATGAAATTTAGATCAGAATACAGAAAATCGAATAGCGTAGTAGAACAATCGAATATAAATAATAGAAAGGGTTGGTGTTGGACTGTAGGAATTGGTAGAAGAGAAGAATAAGCAATACATATTAATAGACTAAATCTTTTACAATTATTAATACAGATTTAATCCAATGAAAAAAACAAAATATAAGAATTTTAGATTATTTAATCTTTTTCACGATCTCTTAATATACTTATGAAATATAGTCCAGTATATCTGAGAAGCAAACAACTTGTAATTAGTGTAACGCGTTAATTTTGAGCTTACTCACCCACCGCCCACAATGAGAATCAAAAGTTTTCTGCCCCAAAATTTTTAAACTTAACATCTGTTAAAAATAATAATTGCAGTTGCTGGTTTTAAGATGTGTTCTTAAAAACAGCAATTGCAGTTAATATTTTTAAAAGTGGCATATCCTATTTTTGAGTTGAAACTTACATTTTAAATGAGAAGAATAAAACGCGTATTTAATCATATTTGGAAATATTTTTATTAAAATTGCTTTCAAAAATATTACAATTGTTTCTATATAGTTAACAATAGCGATAGCATATTCAATTGTTATATTGAATTGTTAAAACGTATTATTACTGTCAAAGTAGAGTATTCAAGCTTTAATTTTTTTTAATTTGTCTCTAAGCCTCTTAGTTGCAAAGTTAAAGTAGTTAGAACACAATCATTTTTTATCATAAAATATTGGTTTCCCTTTAATTTTTTGTACTAGTGTAGTAGGTATTTAATTTAAATTTAAATAAGGAGCGTCTGAACGCTCCCAATTTTCTGTGGGCCTTTTACCGTCCCTCTAAAGGCCTCCAGCGTCCAAAAGGGGAATGTTATCGCCCAACTTGAGAACGAATGGTGTAACGTAACGTAATCTTAACATAAAAACATAAATGCAAACAAAAATGCTTATTTATGCTTAGAGAAGTAAAATAATAAAAATCTTTATTCTTTATTTATTGCACTTTATATTCAATTAATTTCATAATTAAAAGTAATATTTTCTTGATTTCTTTTATTTAGTATGCTAATTTAAAAAAAAAAAAGTTTTCTTAGGAAAATATTTGAATATGCCTTACCGGAGATTTTATTTCATATGTATTACCAAGATGGTTCAATAATAATATTTTACGCTAAATTTGAACATTAGACAATTTGATTTGGACAAGTACGATTTGGAAGAACAATATGTTAACTAAATAATGAATAACCTTTGTAATCATCTGTTGAAAATTCTTTTCTATATGGAAAATGATCGCCACCAAACGATCGTTTGAGTCATTTAACTATCATTCATCATTAGTCATCGTCATTATAAGTCGCTGGTAGGTTCAATTATTGTATATCTCATTCTCATCATCAAAAATGGATTTATTAAAAGTTGTGGCTGAACGTTAAAATATTTATTTATATTTTCATTAATAAAAATTTGGGTTGTATTTATTTTAAACTTCATAAAGTAAAACGATTTTTTATTTATTTGTAGAGATCTAATGGCAAATTTCTAATGGCAATAATACTAATACTACTGTCAATAACACTCCGCATGCCAAAGGAGGAGATGTACGGGTAACTGACTGGAGTAACAATGATTTTCATGTTTGTAATATTAATAATATTAATGATAACAGTAATACTGACTTTGTTAATAGGATGGGTATTTTTGGTCCTACCTACGCTGAACAAGTTAAGACGAGTGGTTTCTATGGTCAGCAAACTACTGATAACCAGAATTTACATGGGCTCATGCATATCGTAGACCATATGTTTGAAAGATTTGAGTAAATGATGGGAATTATGATGGACAGGATGTTCGGACTTTTTCTGAGTCATCTTGAGGAAAAATAAACAACTATCCCACTACCAATTTAGAATGCTAGAGGGTTGTCTGATGAGAAACTAGATCTGGATTTTTTGTTTCGTTGTTATTATTATTAAGTCACAAACCACTGAGTCTGTGGCTACTTAATGGTTGTTCAAGTAGATCCTATTTATTTATTGTTCAATTTTCTTACTGAACAGACTGTAAAGTAGCTGTGACGTTACAAAAACAATATTGTAGAAATCGTTAGTCTATTCATCAAAAAAAAAAGTAAAGAGAAGTTTTGAATACTCATAATTATTACTATTGTTAATATATTTTTAATATCAGATCATAAAGTAATTTAATACATATACATACACACACACACACACACACACACACACACACACACACACACACACACACACACACACACACACACACACACACACACACACACACACACACACACACATATATATATATATATATATATATATATAAATATAAATATATATTTATATATATATATATATATATATATATATATATATATATATATATATAAATATATATTTATATTCAACAAGGTGTAACAAGATGATCGCTTTCTGTTAATGTGAATTTTGTAATATAATTTATACTCAGTACTAATAGAATCAATTATACATACCCTCTCGGTATATATTTCATTTATTCTACTTTAATTCGCATTAAACTATAGATTAAAGTTACGATTGGCAAGTGAACTTACCAATTAATGCTAATTGAAAATTGATTATTACATACATTTTATTTTTATATAAGGTATCATTTTTATCTTTAACACCAAATTTCTTTTAAGAACATCAAATTTATCTTTAGCCTATTAATTACCGAAATATTTTTTTCTATCAGCATTTTTTTTTTTAGTGTATGTATTTTAAAGAATATTTTGTTCTAATATTTGAACATAAATAGATTTGGATGAATAAAATTAAAAAAAAAAACAAAAAAACAAAATAAACCTATATCATTTTCAACACACATTTATTTCTGTAGGCCTATTTCATATATTTGTATCGCTTCATATTCAGATATACATTCAAATAAATAAATGTACGAAGGTTGTTCTTACAGGGTTAAAATACATTTTGGGAAGCAATCGAATGTAAATAATGGGAAGGGGTGATGTTGAACTAGGGGAAATGGTAGAAGGGAAGAAACGTTTTTATATCTTTTTGGAATCTGAAGCAAAGTTTGAGCAGAGTTAGAAGGGAAGTGAAAGAGGAATGTGTGATATGCTTCCTCACACGTCATATTGGATTCCACAGCTCAACCGGGAGCGATAATCGGCCTCAGGCGGCCAGTCTGCTTCTCATCCGGCTCTGTACCAATTCGACAGCTTTGTCTTTGGTGTTTCCTTAACGCTGACGAGTCGTGCGTTTACACGCTTTAAACTGTCTTTATACTCTTAGTAGTGTTCTATTGAATACAGGTGTCAACCAATATTCCAACTTTATTTTTAACTTATTTCTACCACATGATTAATTCACATATAAATCAATTGTTTTTTTACTACAAAACTGGAATGTTTTATATAATCATTAACAAAAAAAATCATTTATATTATTAATGAAACTAATATTAAGATAAATAATAAAATAATTATTAAATAAAATAATTAATTGGCTATTAAAAAAAAAATACACAAAAACGATAAATTAAGCATTTCGTATTTCGTCCAGAAAATAGATTAAAAATAAAGAAGAAATAACTAAGCAAAAAAACCTGTTCGTACATAACAGTAACTGCTGATTCAATTCATTAAAATTGGAAATTTATACAATTTTTTTTTTTTAAATTGTCGTTACTTCTTTTTAAAATTCCTATTTTTAAACTGCCTAGTGCTCATTTACAACTGAAGAGAGCAATTACGTTTTTGTTCTACTATGTGAAATAATTTAAAAAAAAAACGCTTGTTTTATTAAAATCTATGAAAAGAAATTTTATTTTACAATTCAGAAATAATATATTCTGTTTGTTATGTGACAAAATTTAAAGAAGAATAAGAAAACCATTTTTAAAACTAAAAATAAAATATTAAATCAAATAATTTTATTAAATAAAATAAGATTTAATAATTACAAATCCTTTTTTTTTAATCATGATTAATGTAATTATTGAGCACAGATGAGTTTAAAAGTAACATCAAATGAAATTGGCTACTACTTACCAGTACGTAATTAAAATTTTGTAAAAGTTAATTAGTAATTTCTTCTGTTTTTTACTTTTTCAATTAGCTATTTAAAGAGGCTCGTGTGCTTCTTTGATCTCTATTCTTTTACTGTGTGACATTTTCATTACGCTTACTAGATAGAATGTTAGCGCAACCATAAAGGGTTTCGACCTCATCATCACCGTCCCTCTTATTCACTAATGTTTCTTGCTCTCGCTCAGCTAACTGAAGAGCAAAAGCACCGGGATCTAGGGCTTTAATTCTTCACTTTATACGTTGAAAAACCAATAACAGAAAAATCAGTACAGCATGTAAATTCCACTCTACCCTTTTCAAGAAGGGAAAATTAAAGTAGTTCAAAGCCTAGCTGAACACGTTATATCCGTACACACGCAATTTTAATTACACATATCTACTTGTACGAACACAGACGTATGCACAAAACATAATTTTACTTCCGTTTACTATTCTCCCGCTAATTCAAGTTTACAGAATTCTAACGCAGTAAGCTAGTTATTACAAGTAAGCTCTGATTTTTATTGCTTGTAGCATAAACAACGCGAATGAATTAATAAGCATCCGTAGTTTTTTTCTACGACTTTACCGTTACACGCTTATCGCCACTATTTGGTGTAAATTACGGTTTAATATCTTAAAAAATATTGGTAATTTTTTGATATAATTATTATTTCTTTACTGCTTTGCAGAATACTTTATTGTTTTACCGTAAATTTCTAGTTACCGGAGAAACATTTTAAAAATAAATTGAAAATATTTTTTTAATATTTTAAACTGATTTCAAAATAAAATTAATTAAAAATTATTAATATTGTTTCAGTAAAGATGAAATATACTAATTTTTATGAAAAGAGCTCTTGTATGAATTTATGGATTATTTTCAGTTCCTGCAGGGAATGTGCAAAAGAAATACTGGAAAAAATAACAACTGCTTCAGTATAAAAGCGTTTCACATTATCGGCTGACATTTTAAAAATGTTGAGACTTCAGAGTGATTCAACGTCGAGTTTCTACAACAAAAATCTATAAAATAAACATCTTTCTGTAAGAACTGCTACACAACTGTATACATACTCTCAAAATCACATACTCTCTCTGTAGAGTAACCAAGGGAAATTACGAATGATCCGAAACAAATATCGGCAAATATATATATATATATATATATGTATTTATATGTATATATATAATTTCTGTCCTTTAAAAGTTTCCCAGGTAATAATATACTCCAGTTATGACATATACATAGAAGATAGTTGCGGCTCATTTGTAATACTAAAAAGAAAATATTTTTTCAACTACAAAATAATAGTAGTAAAAAAAAAGTTAGTGAACGAAAACTGGCTATTATAGGGTAGTCCTGCGGTAATTTAACAAACTCAGTTGTTAGTAAATCTAAAAATAAGCAAATATTATTAATAGCAGTGGAATGGGTCAGAGGTGATGAAGTGGGTATTAATGTTAAAACTAAACTTTCACTTTGTTTATGTTAGTTAATAAATAGTAGTTCATAAATATTTTTAATTACTATTTATTTAATTTTTTTTTTAAATTTTAGGGTAATTTTTTTTTTTAGGTTAAGTTTTTTTATTTAGGTTAAATTTTTTTCTAGTGTAAAAAATCAAAATTCGGCTAAAATCTGAAGACTGGTACTAGATAAAATAACACTATAGTTCTTGGAGTAATGGCTTGTAGAGTAACGATATAAAAAAAGGTGCGTATATTCCTTTCTATGTACTTAAGTGAGTACTGATTGATACTTCAGTGTTAATAAATTTTCTGGAAGAGAAAAATGTTTTATTTTTAAAGAAAATGTGCGACTAAAATGAATAGAAAAGATTACGTTCTCCGTATCTTTCCAAAATTTATATGCATAGTAGCACTCGTATTAACCAAAGAAAAAGAGACTGCATTTTAGTTTGTTCGTGTAGTCATGCAGTCAATTCTAGACCTTAAAATGTAGGAAAGCCAACTGAAGTTCAACTAACGTGACTAAATTCACACAAAACGTAAATTCTGATTGTAGTATAATGCCAGCAAATCAGTTAAGAGTGGATTTTTACATAGGTTTATCGCAAAATCATTCAGTACGTAATAAATTATATTAACACTTGAGAAAATTGTAGGACAGATATCATAAGTGGATTTTGTGCTGAATACAAAATATGCAAAACAAATATCAGTTTTAATCAACTGAAACTTAAGTCTCCAAGGCACAGGAAAAAGCTGTTTTTCAGTTTAAAAATGGATTGATAAAACAGATATAACAAAATAAATAACTAAAAGCGATATGTAAATTGATTTAAAATGAGAGCATTATTATAATGCTTGATTTAGGGTGGATTGAATTAACAACTAAAAAAAAGAAGTAAAAAGTGATTACTCGCAAATCGCAAAATGAACAGAAGCAAACAATAGATGGTTTCACATTCATCCACAAATTGGAACAAAAAATACAGAAGGGAAATCCTCTTCCACTTTATTAAAAACCGAAAATGCTTGATAACGTACAAAAGGTATAATACAGTAAAATTGCATTAAATAGTAGTGTAATAAGAAACAAATTACATTAACGATGAAGCTCTGGGAAAATTATGTAATGTAATTTAAGAAATTGAAGAGCCTCGTGTTGCCAGATGAGTAGCTTTTTTTATTAACCCGTCAAAAACGATAAAATTCTAGTTAATCCATGTATTTTTTTGTTTTTGAAAACTAAATCAATTCCCCACCATTTTGAAGAGGCTTTCTAAGACAACAATTGATCAAGTTGAGTATTACCTTTGAGTTTTATTTCCATTGAAAAAAATACTACGTTTTCATAATCATTTTTTGTACAATAATAAATTTTTGGAAAAAAGTATTATAAATAATGTGATCGTGAAAAATGTCGGTTTACAGATTTCAACGGAAACATCCATTTTGACCATCACTGGATCCATTTTGTGTAGTTTCGGCGTGACGTCTGTACTTACGTATGTATGTATTTCGCATAACTAAAAAACGATTGGCCGTAGAATGTTGAAATTTTAGATTTAGGACTGTTGTAACATCTAATTGTGCACTTTTCCTTTTCATTCCAATCAACTGGACCAAAAGTGTCCAAAAAAGCCCAAAATCTCAAAAAATTGGATTTTGCACTTTTTCTTAACTGTAATAATTAGACCTTATTTAGAGCTTTTCAACGATTTATCAGAAGTGGTACTTATTTTATTGGTTACAGAGTTACAGCAAAATAAAATTTTAATTAATGAAACATTTGGTTCGTATAAAGGGAAGGCACATCGGTTCGAATCCAACTTCATATCCTTTTTTTTTTTATTATTTTTTTTTAAAAATAAATATTTTAATAATTATTAACCTCGGATTGTAAAAAAAATATGTATATGTAATTTAATAGGCGTACAAGGAAATCATGTAGTATCCACATCACATTTTTTTCATCTGTGCCTCAAATTATATTTACAATCAGTTTCATAGGAAGAAACCATAAGTAAATTTCATCACATTGAGTAAATGTATAGGAGTTTCCTTGAAACACCTCGATTAAATTTACACTATAAAAAACATCAATATTAAATTAAAGATAGTATATGCAATAGTTAAATCTAGAAAACAAGGCAGTAAAATTCATAAATAGTCCAATAATATGAACAACACCACGAAGTAAAAGAAAATGTAACATAAGAATAAATCACATTAGAAACACAAACATAAACATAAACATAAATATAAATACTTAGATAATGCAGAACTCAAGATTAGAAGGCTCGTCTATGACTTACTTATTATGAATGAGTATCACTCATAATAAGTAAGGCGAGTGACCGAGTAATAATACTAGGTGTAATAATCGCTCATTCTCTAGGAGTAATAATAAATAAAGCCTCTTTAACTGCCTAACATCTTCACTATTGTTCAAGAGGTTAACAGCTAGATTGTTTACGTGGTCATTAAGTATCTAGTATTTGGTTGCTAATCGATTGACTTCTTCCCGAAGATACGGTAACCCAAGTACTCATGGATTTCGGTGTTCCGAAAGAACCATGGGGCCTACGTTATGCATCTCGCAATTTTTTTTTTATTAACTTCTTGGACCACCGTTAGGTATTGTTTCAGAGGATGAGATGAATGATTTGTAGCAATACGTAACGGTGGACCGGCAAATTTATTCTGGAAAGATTGAATAATCTCTATAATGCTGGTATTTGCAGTACCCCAAATTTGGATTTGAACTTTGGGTTTGAGGATCACTTTGTACAACAGTAGCTTGTTAGATACGAACAATTATGATTTTATGGCTATCAAACAGAACAGTTCCGTAAATTTGATATCTATCTACCTACATTTTTATTAATATGAACCTTCTTTTGTTAGATGACGATCTAAGTGATTAAAAAAAATAAATATTAATATTTAATTTACTGTTTGTTGTAAATGCCACTTTTTTTAACCTCATGTTTACTAAACGAAAAGACTAATTAATTTAAACAGTAAATAACAAGAACAAACGAAGATTTCTATAAATCTTAGTTTTTTTCTTAGCCCCTTTCTTTCTCTAAGTTTTTATTTAAAATCCTTTCCTTGTTTTTAATTCTGGTATTGACATGATTTAACAAATGAATGCGTTCTAAAGTGTTTAAAGTTTTGTAATATTTTTTATAGGTTATATAAATAGAAGATAGCACGAGATATTGCTGGTTTACAAATTGGATTACTTGTTGAAATTAATATTTTTTTAGGGTTTATTCGTGACTGTAAAGCTGACTGAATGAATAACTGTAATTCTTCTTTCACAAAGAAAAAAAAATTGTAACAGATATATAAACAAACAGATTATAACTTACCAACGAACGGTTTGAAACCAATTAAAGAATTACTACTGAACGAATTATCCAATTATAATTATACCAATTTTAAATTTAATTAAATTAAATTTTCTTAGGCTAATTATATACTTGTTTGCAACTAAGACATTGTTGTTATAAAGCGTTAAACAGGATCATAAAATAAACCAACAGACTACTCTTTTCAGTCAAGAAAGGTGTTTTGAGTTTTTTCGTTATATTTTTTTTTTTTGTATTTTTAATAAATAAAAATAATAAAAACGTAGTTTTTTAAAATCCCCAAAAATATGTGTTCGAAACTTATTTTAGCATTTTTTTTAATAATTTTTTTTTTGGTGCGGCAGCGTGTTGTACATAAACCCTTTAACCATAAAGTTATACATCTACAAAAATAGTAATTGTTGTAATGAGATCAGAGGTTGTTGAAAACTCGTAAGATTTGATGATAAATCTCGATATAGTGGTCGCTTATAATTTAAGAGAAACTATGTTAAGGACAAAAATATTATATTAAGTGAATCAAATTTGAGCATCTTTCTAATTGGAGGAATAATGAATCGAATAATAGATCGTGTACTTAATTAATAACTTTTTAGCCCGTCAAATAGGGAAGCCATTTCAATTACTGAGAAAATTAAAAACGGTAAAACGTGATGTTAACTACATATTTCCTTTTGTACAATTTTTTTTTTGTGAATTGAGATTGCTTCAACTTAGTCATCTTTTCCTACGAGCAAACTTTTAGTTAAAGGAATATTTATAATAACAGTGGCTTATAAGTAAACACTAAATTTAAAAAACCTAAATTAAATTTATGTAACATTGTCCAAGCGTTGTCTGTTTTGGGTTGGACTTTTTCTATATCATCGTTAATCATTGCTTTAATGCCTTCGGAATATCATCAGAAATGATTATTTCGTTAGGCACCAGTTGAAAAAGATGTGCTTAAATTTTTATTAAACAAAGCTTAAAAAAATCCGATGTGGACACCACATCACATCCCTGTACGCGTATTAAATTACGTATATACATCTATTAAAATGAAAAGTACATAAAAGTTTTTTTCATTAATAACTTCTGATATTTTTTAATCTGTTTTTTATTGTTATTGAATTATTATTTATCGTAAAATATTTTTTTTACAATTAGAGGTTAATAATTATCAATAATTCAGTATATATAATTTTAAAAAAAAGTTAAAAAAAAGAAAAGGAAATGAAGTCACGGATTCGAACCGATGTCTTCCTTGTCTTCCCCTTGTAAGATCTAGTATTTCATTAATTAAAATTTCATTTGGTTATAACTCTGGAACCAATGAAAACAAGTACCAGTTATAATACATCGTTTACAGCAGTTAAGAAAAAGTCTAAAGTCCTATTTTTGGGGGGATTTTGGGTGCTTTTGGACACTTTTGGTTCAGTTGTTTGCAATCAAAATGGGAGCTGCACAACTGATGTTATAACAGTCCTAAATCCAAAATTTCAACATCCTACGGCTAATCCTTTTTGAGTTACGCGGGATATATACGTCGTACATACATACTTACGTACAGACGTCACGCCGAAACTAGTCAAAATGGAGTCAGGGATTGTCAAAATGAATATTTCCGGTGACATCTGAAAACCGAAATATTTCGCAATCATTATACATTCTTTACTTCGTACAAATAAAAATCGCAAAAGTATCCATTTTTTCTCCTACTTCCGTAGATAGCTCGATACCTGTTAAGATCAAGAGAGAAAAAAGTTTGGTTATTAAATTCTATACACAATATCATCATTTGAAATGAAATATATACGTTATTAAATAAATTGATGAAAAAATAGCAATAACTGTAAAAAAATGAAAAAGATAAACAAGATATTTGGAATTTTTTTTTTACTACTTTTGCCTCAAAGAACTTTTGGATATGATGAAGCAGTAATTTACACTTCAACAAAATCGGTCAGAGAGTTTCTGCACAATAATTTTTGTAATCCAGATTTCAAAGAAAACAAATGCATTTTTCTTAACTGTGTAGAGCCGGAAATTATGTTTCCAGGTACTTGAAGATTTAATCACATATAAAAGAGGACTAAAACTTTGAAATGCAATTTGAAAAATCTAAATTGCTTAATTAGGAAAGCTTAGGGAATTTTTCAACTATACTTGCAATTTTAAGAAACAAATTTTTTTTTTTTAATCGATGTCTTGTAAGCTGAAAAATTTAAATATCATACTGGCAAAAGCGAATTATTGCTATATATCAGTCTATTAATTTATCGATAATAATTTATCTCAAAAGTTGCACAATGGCGGTCAACTTTGATCAGTTATATTTACAGAGATAATTAACGAATCGAAATTTCTTTTTTTTTTAAAGAATCGTCTTTCGAGGAACTTTTAAGATGTGTTTTTTTCAACTAATTTAGATAAAAATTCGTGAAGATCTTAAGTTTGTTTAAAAGCAAAAAAATTGCAATTATGTCTGCAAAATTCCCTAGACTCTCCTAATTAACCGATTTAAATGTTTCAAAATGCAATTGAAAGTTTGAGTGTTCTTTTATATGTGATTAAATTTTCAAGACTCTAGAGACTATATTTCAGGTTCTACACAATTTGGAAAAATTGTGTTTTTTGGTTTTAAATCTGGATTACAAAATTATTGTGCAAAAACTATCTCACCGATTTTGTTAAAATTTGGCGTGTGCTTTATCATGTCCAAAAGTTTTTTGAGGCAAAATCTGAAGGTCCTCTTAAGGTACTCGAAAAAAATTTCCAAAATATCTTGTCTTTTTTTCTTTTTTTTTGAGACTTATTACTTTTTTCGTTAATAATAACGTATTTATTTATTTTCAAACGATGATATAGTGTGTAAAATGTAATAACCAAACTTTTTTCTGTCTTGTTCTTTACTCTTGCAATTAATAGTTATTGAATTATTTAGGGAAGTAGGAGAAAAAAAATTGAGAATTTTTTTTTTACATTTTGTTTAATAAAAATTTAAGCACGCCATTTAAACTGGCACAAAACGAAAAAACCATTTCTAATGATATTCTGGAGACATTAAAGCAGAAATTGGCGATCATATTGAAAACTCCAAATATGCCTATTTTAAAACAAATACCGCCTGGGCTTCCATTTATTTGTTAATTTTAGTTTTATATAGACATTTTTTATTAATCTGAAGTTTGTGATATTGTTTATTTTATTTTGCCACTTATTTCAAATATTTTAACGGAAATGGACTCAAAAGTGGACAGCAGCAAAATCTATGTTTAATTAAGTTTGAATCATTCCTGATGACGATGGAAAAGATGAAAGAGATTGAGTCGGTGTAGATTATGTAAATTTTAATTATTATAAATGTTTTTTCATTAAATTTTTAACTGATCATAACTACATTTGATAAACTAATATAAAGGAAACCTAATAAACAGTTTCAATGTAACACAAGCAAAGTTCTGTGGTTAGCTTGCTCTTACGTAAATAAACTATTAATAGAGATTTAATTTTGAAGTAACTACAAAACAATATTCTACGGCTTAATTGTTCAATAAATTATTAGTAAAAACTTACAGAACTAATTACTGATTGTGTTTTAACTTTCATTTTAATCCTAACAGTTTATTTAGGAGCAACAGAGTGCAATTACTAATTCCAACGTTAATTTTACATACCCCATTACACCAAAATCTGCTTTGCAGTACTACTTGTATGGTTACTGAATCTTGGTTGCGGAATAAGTTAGTGAATAATTTACTTTATTCAATTCGGTTAATTTATTTAAGGGCTGCAACTTTACTAGTAGCATTTATTCAAAACTGGTTTACCAGTCTGAACAACTGAAATTATGATTTTATTCGTTACGTAACAGATTTTTAACCAATTTCTTAATAATAATTCGGCTCGCAGTTTAATCGATATGTAAATCGTGTTTTCTTTTTTAGAATAATTTTTTTTAATATATATTTACCAAGATTTAGTTTCACGAAATGTACTGTTTCATTTTGTTTAGGAACTTCCCAGAGTTCCTAAGTTATTCAAAATACCTTAATTGGTTGAATTTTAAATAAAATTACTCTGTTCAAACAGGACGTATTTTAAATGTTTTTATTGTCACCATTACAACACTGGATTAGTAAAGTGTACGC
The DNA here is from genome assembly GCF_047948215.1 of Lycorma delicatula. Lineage (NCBI taxonomy): Eukaryota > Metazoa > Arthropoda > Insecta > Hemiptera > Fulgoridae > Lycorma > Lycorma delicatula. Next base: position 117,038,976 of record NC_134459.1, read on the forward strand.
TACATGTGTATCTTGACATTATTTTAATAATCAAAGTATTTTTGCACTAAATTTCAAGAAACTAGTCTGAAAACTTGAAGTAAAAAATTATGCGTATAATCGCATTCAGAGATCTTTCGGTAATGCCCAGTAGCAATCTTTTTACGTAATTTTCTGCATTTATTTTCTAGGTTTTATATTCTTACTTTTACGTTTTTTGTAAATAGCTTTTCTATATATACAGTTAGTGTTTTCTTTAAGTGTATCCATATTTTGAAATAAAAATAACTTAAAAAAACATGAAGTACAAGTTATCGGTTAGTAAGTTGTTTAAATGTCACTGTCTGCAAACAGATAAAAGAAATATTTAAAAACTGTTATTTTTTACTTTTTAGTGTGGTTGCTCTGTGAAGTAAATTTAATTTTTTTTTTAAGACCTTGATTTATTTGATTAATAAATTTTGTTTGTAAAAACCCGTTTGAAAAACCTTTTAATATGAAAGTAGTACTTCATTACTATCTGTGGACATTCATATATTTCTCAACAGATTTCATCTATCATTAACATTTGTTTTTGTGACTAAAAAGTAATCTTAATTTATATGTATATATAAAGTATTATTCTATCTCACTTTTTGGAGGAATATTCTAGAACCGAAAATTAAAAATGTATGGTAAAAGTAGGATCTTCATATTCAATTTCTTCAGTTATCCTAAAACATGTTGAAAACCGTTTTGTTATTGTACGGAATATACAATAATACTTATAAGAAAATATTATTTATAACTGTAAAATAAAATATTAAACAATTCTTTTTAAATAATCTTAAGAGTTTAAAAAAACAACCATTTCATTTTTATGTCTCTATTCTTCATTATAATGTTTTATGGAGAAACTAAGTTTAATAAAATCAAGAGTAAAAAAAAATAAAAATACGTATGTTTACTTTGTAGTCTGCATATCACACTATTTCAGTAAAATAAAATAAATGAATAAAAAATCCAGAAAGTTTGAGATTAGAATCTTTTAAAATGCATTATTACAGGAGAATGTTGGGAATTAAGAGGAGAAGTATTTCTCGATTAAGTTGAGAATAATGAAGAATTTGCATTAGAAAACCTTAAACAGAAAACTTAAGTTCTTAATCTCTCTCTCACTCCACCACCGTCTCTCACTCTCTCACTATATATATATTTCATTTTAATCGCCCCGGGCGATTTTCTCGTAAACTACGCACAATAAAAAAAAAATACATAAAATTTACTCGGATTGATCGGGGATAACAACTCATGGTGACCTTGAGATTGTTAGCCGTATTACCTTCAAAAATGGTCCAAGGTAATATGTGTGGCTACATATTCCAATGTAAATTTTTTCCTTTGTAGTGGGGGCAAAAGTAGAAAATTTCATATGAAAAAAAAAATGACCTTCAAATAAGGTCAAAGTCAAGCTCAAGATCAAATACAAGATCACACAATACAAGGTCATAAAGTGTCTGTCTCCAATCTGAGTAATTTTTGTTTAGTTAATTTTTTTGTATTGTGCGTAGTTTACGAAAAAAATTCCAGGTGTGATTAAAATGAATCACTATCAATATAGGTACAAGGTCATATTGTGACCACATGTTTTAATGTAAAATTTTCTGCTCTTTTAATTGATGGGGCCAAAAATAAGTCATTCCATTTGAAAAAATCGTGCTAACCTTACAATATCTGTCAAGGTCAAATTCAAGGTCTCCATGAAGTTTTCCCCTCCAATCCGCGTAACTTTTGTTTAGGTCATTTTTTTGTATCGCGAGTAGTTTACGAGAAAATCGCCTGGCAAGATTAAAATGAAACACGTTTATTAGTCTGCAAGTGTATATATATATATATATATATATATATATATATATATATATATATATATACACACTAGCAGACCCGGCAATGCTTCGCTATTGCTAGATTTTAATAAAAATATGTATTGATTAAATGAACAAAAATGAAAGTTTGACAAAATATTAACTAAATTAACATTACGGAACTTCAACTTCAAAATTTAACCTTTCCCTTTTACCCTTTCCCCTTTCATTTTCCTCCTTTCCTTTTCCCCTTTTCCCAATATTCCTTTTCACATTTTCCTTTTTCCCATTATCTTTTTACCATATTTCCTTTCCCATTCCCACATTTTCCCATTTCCCTTTCTCCACATCGGTACCATCCTTGTTTTCCCCTTTTCCTTTCCCCTCTACCTTTTCCCTTTCCATTATTATACTTTTCCCCTTCCTTTTCCCCTTTACCATATTCTTTTTTATCCATTTCCCTTCCCATTTCTTTTTCCCATTTGTCTCCTTTTTTCTTTTTTCCATTTTCCCCTTCTTCCCTTTTACCTTTTTCGATCTTTTCCTTTTCCGATTTTTTCTTTCTCTATTTTCCCCGCACGTAAATCGGCCCAGTAGTTTTTTTATTCTACAGTGGACAATAACGGAAAAATTGAAATGGAATCAAAAAATATTTAGTATAGTGTGTGTTGCTTTTATGTCCAACAGGTAGCGCTGTTTTTAAAAAAGCACGTTTTTACCTGTCACAGGTGTGACATCCTAGGTATATAAATAGTAGGTATATAAAAACGCGTGTATTCAAATGAAATGTCAAATACCTGCAGAGACTTGAGAATTATGTAAACCACTTTGCAATTAATATACTCGATAACAGCAGAGACGTCCGACGGTTGAAACGAGCCTATGTATTCAACTTACGGCCTGCGTAACAGTTTGGAATCTAACACCAAGTTTAGTGGTGTCGTATCTAATTTCTTGTTACTTCTCTTTCTTTTTCTTTTTATTTGTTATTAATGTTTGTTTTGTGGACTATATGGTGCTGAAATTAATGGTTCGTGATTTATGACAGCTTGAAATTTCATATTTGACTTGCAACTATTTCAAGTTTGCTTGCAACTGTTTATTGTGTATTATTTATTTTGGGGGTTCCTTAAGGACCTTCTTATCACCTTTTTGTCAGGATGCTTTTGTCAGGAAACTTACTTATGGCTCCGCAGAAGAGCCGATTGTAATTATAATTGTTATTGAGCAAAAAAAAAAAAATTCAACGTTGTATAAAAATTTCAAACCAATCGGTGAAGAACATTCGGAGATTTACGATTCTGAACAAACGAACAACTGCATTTTTATTTATATACATATATTGCTTCTGATATTAAAAAGACAGTTCTATGTTTAGATTGGTAAAATAAATCTAGAAAATCAAAGATTATATACAAAGAGTGTACGAAATGCTAATTATGTGGAATTTGAATGTGCCTAGCCTTACTGAAATTAAAAGGACAAAGTCGTTTGCAACGGTCAAACCCCGCTTGATAAAACACTAAAACAAAAATAAAATATTCAAAAAACTCATACTGGTTGGCAAGATACATTTTTCAAATTGTCTTTCCGGTGACCGAAATTGACAAGAGTTTTATCACAAATTATAAATGAGATATTACAGATAAAATATGATGGTAACAATGGATTACTTTAATTCGATTGTAAAATTATTTAAATACTTAAGTAAGATACAGTCTACTTAAATAATTTAAATGACTGTAAAATTTAAAAAGTGTGGAGAAAAAACCATACCAGTTTACGAGTTAAATAGATTATGTTATAAAAATAAAAAAGAGACGATTATTTTATTGATGCAGTGGATAGGTTCATTAACATATTAATTGCATAATTAAAAAGTAATCTTTTCTTTTGTTTCGTTGAGAATTCTGTAAATTATTTATAAAACAAACAATTAATCTCTACTTATCTTTTAATTTGCATTAAAATTATAAACAAAAATACTGCATAAATTATTTTTGAATTTTAAATTGTATTCTTTCATAAATAAATAATTTCTTTTAAATAAATTACTAGCAATAATAAAAATTCACAAGTTGATAATTTAGTATTATTATACAATTTTGGTGTTATTCAGTTAAAGAATTACAATAAAACAGATTATTCTTTCCGATATAGATCTTTAATGTAAGTCAAATAAACTTCGATAATGGTATTTTAATAATGTAATAGACACGATAAAAAATATTCAGTACAAAAAAATTGGGTCTTTTCTGTTAAGTACCCTGGACAATGATTTTTGTTATTTCTCGCGGATTTATATATACAATTATGATGAAATATCATTTATATCATCATAGAAATAATAAAGTAATGACGTAGATAAATCATTTTGTAAAAGTCTTACCTGTTGGCTTACACAGTTTACAAATAAGACAGCGATGTGGTATTGTCTATTTGTATGCAATGTTAATATCTCAGTGTTCTGTGAACAAAAAACTAATATACCTACATAATAATGTTCGGTTATTCTAAGTATTGTTTATGTTAGTTGAGTGTGTAGAGTATGTTAAATATATGTGTTAAAGTGTATAGCATAGTATTTAAAAGTACTTTATAGGTTGCTTTCCTCCAAACGGGATGTCTGCTTTTGGATGATTTAATTACAAAATGATGTAAATGAAAATATTTTGTTAATATTTAATTATTATATGTTTCTTTATGAAGATAAGGTGATGTTTCATTTATTGCCGTGGCACAATACGTTATAAAACTTGCTAGACAAAGTGCTAGTCTTGTGTTTGGGTGGTCGTAGATTCCAAACTCAGCAAATTTGTGAAAAAGCAACAAAAAAATCATAAATAATGCATAAAAAAGATTAAGTAAATTGGATGAGTGTATAAACTATACTAATTTAACAGAAAAAAATGTAAATTAAAAGATAAAATTTATTGTAGTGTGTATGGCTGGTTATAACGTTTTTTTTTTTCTATTTTTGATTCCGCCAACTTTGCAGAGGATAGCCCGAGCTTATTGTGTTCTGGACTATGTCACTAACTTCTATCATCCTGTTTTAAGGTGTTAACAGCAGGTATTATAAACCATGTACACCGACTGGCATCCAATCGAATAGCGACGGATTTAATTAGTCTGCTTTTACTGACATCAACGTAACATCGCATAATGTTTCAGTGATCCTTCTGAATTAAACGAACTATTACAAACGAGACCTACGTCAATCACTGATCAATCAGTTGTTACGTTAACTTCAAAATGTTCAATATCAGGAATTATATCATAACTCGTAGTGAACAAACAAGTTGGGTTAAATTTTATCGGAATGAAAGGATTTTTATTTTTGAATTGATTCAACTACTCTAAAATAAGCTAATAAATATATTTTTTCTATTTTTTGTGTGAATCATGTATACGGCTAGGCCAGAATGTATCAATTTAATAAAATATAAAAGAATTACATTACTGAATGAGCGTCAATTAGAAGCTAAAACAATCTTATACTTATCGATTTAACATCTCTCCCATATTATCTTCTTTTGGGTTACGACATACTATTTGGATTGGATTTAATTTAAATAATTAAAATTGTAATTTTATTATTTTTCTATTAATTACATAATAATTCATATAAATTTATATAAGGAAATTTATTTATGTTACATATAAATATGTATTATGCAAGATGTAGCAATACACCTGGTGATTTTACCAAGGTAACACTTCGTCACACGTAAGAGATGATGCGTTTTAAAATTTTACGAAAAAATAAATAAAGATTTATAAATAGATAATGAAGCACTTAATAGTCTAATATAAATAAATTATTTAACTGATAAAGGATAATAAAACTGATCAAGAAAAAAAATTATAAGGTATAAATTTAGAACTTGCTCGTAATTTCCATACTGCTCTACATATTTTGTTCGAGATATTTAACAAAATTGCAGTCTTATAGAACTAATAACTGGTTCGAAGAATGAGTTTTGAAAGTAATTTGGTTAGCTTGTGCTGTTTTCTATTTATCACCAACATAACAACTCAACGATTATAAAAACCACAAAAACGATTATAGAAGGCGACTTTAGAGAATTTATGTCAGGAATTAAACATGTAATCAGTACGTCAGTAACCGGAAAAAATGTTGAAATTATAAAAAATGTTATAGATAAAAGAAAAGTTAATATTTTATCGAAATTAACTTTTTATCATAAATATATATATTTATTAAAAGTTAATTCATGAGAAAAAATAGGAAAAATAATTTCTGTTACAAAACACAGCAGCTTCTCATGTATAATGTAATATAACAGCCTTAGTATTTTAACAATCAATCTATATAAGTTTAATGTAGTGCAAGGATTTATTTTTGAACTGGTTTAAAGTGGACTAAACTTTTTTTTCTATCTATCATGTTAACAAAGAATTTAATTTTAAATATATGGCTGGGACAAACATTTATACTGCACATACAAGTGTATTTTATAATAATATTTAATGTAGTATAATTAATATAATTATAATATTAAAAGAATATACTTAATTTGTTATTTTAACAAGACTAATTTCTTTTAAATACCTATAATATATTAATTTTATATTAATTAATATATTACATACAGACTGGGCGAAAAGTCCCTTTACATGTTAATAGCATAGTATAATTAGATATGCAGATAAATATTGTTATGAATACTAAACAATACAAAAAACGGTATATTTTTTGTATTTTTCTGGTTTTTTGTAATTTATTTTTTATTTTTTGTATTTTTTTGCTGAGCAGATTGACTCTTTACTTCCAGCCATTAGCTGAGTTCTGCGCATGTCACTTAGGTTAGTGTGAGAAGGATATGACAGTCTCGAGTTAAACCACGGCGAATACAAGTGCTTTCACTGTTGGAGGAGCGTTTGGTGGTTTCTATGTGGGTTCACGAACGTCAAAACACAAAGAAGACAATAACAGACATTTTGAGAGACTTCGGTGTGCAGTTTGGAAAACCGCCGCCATCGCGATCAATGTTATTCGCTGGGAGAAGAAAGCCTTTGCGACAGGAAGTGTTTTCGATGCATCACGTAGCCGAAGGCCTACGATTTGCACCAAAACTTGTGTTGTTTTAGCAGAATCAATTGAACGATCGCCGATTACGTCAACCCGTAAGGGGTCTGCAGAATTAAATATCCCGCGATCGACTGTGCGAAAGCACATGCGGAAAGACTTGAATGTTTCATGTTTTTGGCCAGCCTCAGTGAATGAATTGAGTGATTGTGACTTGGAACAATGTGTGCGTGCATGTGAAATGCTGCTCACACGCTTCCCACATGCAAATGATAAAAAAACCGTTATGTTCTCTGACAAGTGTACGATTTATCGTAGCTCAGGAAATCATAACGTCTTTTTTTGAGCAAAAGACTATCCGCACTGTTATGAGGAAATCGAGTGCAATCTGCCGCATGTTATGATTTGGGCAGGAATAACGGCAGACGATCTGCTTGGACCATATTTTTTTTATGGTTCTGTGAACCAGCTCAGCTATATTTACATGGTTAACACGTGATTGCTTCCAATATTAACGGCAAGAGGAATAGCTGACATCGTTACACTTCAACAAGACGGTGCTCCACGACATTTTGCTGTAAGTGTTCGCACAATGCTAAATGAACTATTTCCAAACCGCTGGATTGGACGTGGATCACGAGATCTTCCAGCACCGCTGTCATGGACTCCACGTAACCCAGACCTCATCACACCCGGCAATACACTATGACGGATAACAAAAGAAGACATTCATAAATGACGATCAACTGAAAGACGAAGTCGCAAGACATTTGAAAGGATCACCCCTGATATGGTGCAAAGGATGCAGCAAAGAATATGGCGATGGATCAACCTTTGCATCGAACATGGAGGAGTGCACACTGACATTGTTGATAAACGAACCTTGAACTTTTGTAACAATGTTATTCAAAATAAATGTTAATATTAACCAGACATAAACGCGGAGATGTACTGTTTTTTAAATTCATAACAAAGTTTATCTACATATCTAACTATACTATGCTTTCAACATGTAACAGGGCATTTCTCCCACTCTGTATATGTATATATACATATATATATATTCATCAATTAGTCTTTTAACAACATTAAATGAGTCACAACCAAAGGAGCAGGCAGGCTTCAGAAGCAGTATTAGCACAATGGATCACACCAGATTGATCAGCAAGTCATAGAGAGGAGATACAACGAATATACGATGCCCCTATTTTTGGCTTTTATTGACTTCGAAAACGCATTTGATTACATAACAACGAAAGACGTAATAACTGCATTACATAATCAGGATGTAAACACAGTCTACATAGATTTGCTACAGTCGATATACGAAGAAGCAAAAGTTACCGTCTGCTGTCAACGAACATAAAGAGAAGTAAATGTACAAAAAGATGTACGACAAGGCGACACTATGTTACCCATGTTCATTTCAGCTTGCCTCGAGGAGGAGGAAGAAGAAGAGGGCATACGAATAAATGGCGCATATTTAAACCAGCCGCGTTTCTCAGATGATATAATTCTCTGCTCACAAGAATCGGAAGAACTACAAAGACACATACAGTTACTGTAGATGGCTACCGATCCTATATTTTAAATTGTGTGTAGATGAACCGTATAATAGCGGTTGCCGTTCAATCACTAGGGAAGCTTCGGGTAGCACCGCAGCTCTATAAAAAAATAAATATTTTTTCCGTAAAATAATATGGAATGCTTGGAACTCCAAGCATCCATAGGAAGACCTGTAAATGAATCAGAGAACAGATGAAAGTACAAATCATCAAGAAAGTTAAAGAATTAAAATGGCGGTGGCAGGCCATGTAGCAAGAAGAACTCAGATGGACTAAATTAGTACTTGAGTGAATACCACTAGATGGTAAACGCCCACGAAAAAACCAAAGACTCGTTGAATTGATGATATCATCAATTACACTGGACCGAATTGGTAGAAGATCACGCATGACCGTATTAGTTGGAAACGTGCTGAAGAGCCCACCAACTTGCAGTGGATCGATAACGGCTGAAATAATGATGTATAATAATGTAAAATGATGTATAATGTGAAATAATGATGTATATGTAAACATCCTTGTCACGGCTTCGCTCGTGTTATATGGTTACTTACATTTCCCATCGCGGTCAAGGATATTTAAACAGTCATGGCTCGCTTCGCTCGGCTTTCCCGTCTACCCGGGGGGCTCTGCTCCCTGGATCCCCGGTGTTCATTAAACTCATGCTTGTGAAAATAATATTGATATATCAAACTTAAAGCCTGTTCAATGTATAAAAACTATCAGTGTATTGTAATTTCTTCAGAGTAATAGTTTGGTCAGTACAGGATCAGTAACTTAAGAGTGATTTGAAATATGCGGGTTTCAAAATAATCCGCCTCCATTTTTAGTAGTTATAACTGGTTAGCTGTCTTTCATTCGGGTACAAATGTATTTTTACCAGTTCTTAGTGTTGCCCGATTAACAAAACTAGGTGGTGAACGTACTTCGTTTTTCATTTTTTTAAAAATGTTTATTTCATATATTTAGTCAAGTAACTGAAGGCGCGTGCAACCAATCGCATCGCACGTATAGATAATGGCTAAGTTGGTTGAGCCACCACTTCATACACTGTCGCTTTCCTTATAAAAACGAAATTCAAAAACAACCAAAAACGGTTTTTAGATATTTATGTGAGGGTATTTACAAGCCCACTCTAATGAATATCTCATTCAATGTAGTCGGAAATGGGGAAAATTTACAATCACTGTTCAATAATTTTACCTTTCTTCATACCTTTCAAAATCGAATTTCAAAATATCTCGAAATTGGTTTTTAGACATTCAAATAAAGATAATAGACACCAAAGATCAAGTTCAGATCTTCATTTGATATCAAGAGATTCAAAACATAGTCGGGTTTTAAAAAAAAATTAATTCATTTTAACCCTTAAACTCGGAACAAAAATTCTTTTCTTAGCGTGCACTTACACCGTAAGGACAAGTTTACAAAATTTCATCAATTTATCTTCAGTCGAGTTTGCTTGGCGTTGATAATGAATAACTCACGACATGTTGTTTCATAGTGTATATACAGATATGCTGAATGAAGATGTTTTAGTAAAACCCTACAAATATATGAAAAATAAATCAAATTTATCTTGAAAAACATTATTTCAAGATTTGTTCATTTTAACGCTACTAAAAATTAAACTATGTTTAAAAAGTTCTGAAAAATTTCCATATTTTTAATCTTGCATTTTTTCTTGGAAAAATTATCGATTTTTTAAAATAAATACAAACACAATATTTGAATGGAATAGAATCTTGCACTGAACACAAATTTACGTAATATACGCGCAAACGAATATTACTTATAGACACGTTGAGTAAGTTCTATTTTTAAGTACCTCGTGATTCACGGACTTAGCTATTCTTTAAACTTTTATTGGCCAATATTTATAATTTAAACTTGTTCATTTACTATTGAAGAGGTTGATAAAATTACAAATATAACTTTCAATACCGTTTTACACCTCTGCCTAAAGGAGAAAAAATGAAGCCATCTAACGTGCAACGTCTATAATAGATTTGGCTCTATTGTACAAATAGTTTTTCTGTACAAATAGTTCTTCGATCTTGATTTTCTTTCACAAACCTTTCTTAGATTATATCCTTGCCAGTACTGATTCAACTTTTGTTTGTTCGTTAAGGAACAAAATATCAACATTGTTCATTCTGTCATTTTTATGAAATAGTCTCGATATTGCTAAGTTTTCTTCAATCATTTTCATTTTTTTTATTTGCCCTTTTTTTCCGTACTGGAATGGTTTTTATAATTGTTATTTATAAACAAAAAATTAAGATTAAAATTTTTGCTCTAAAACTCAGCTGATCAAACCTTTATAAATATTTAAAAGATGGCTTGTTTTAAATAACATAAGGCTACGTTATAGTGTTTTTGTCTTTCATTTATGAGTTCCAAATTTGAATTTCGGACAGGTTTCAGATTTTTCGTACGGTAAAGGTTTTTTATATAATAATTCTTGTATGACGTTAGAAAGAACATAAGACTATAAAACCCCCACAAAATCCTAATTTCTTTCCTAATTTCCAAAAGGTGAACAAAAAAATGAAAAACGTGTGTTAAAATACAAAAAAATATTTTTATATTTTTTCCAGTGGTACCCTAAACTAAAGTAATGAGAATGCAGATAATGAATGTCTTTACAAAAGAAGAAAAGTGAACACGTAGAAATATTGCCAAATTGACAACATACTAGGAAAACAGCAAAAAACAATTGGAGAGTTTTTCGTAGTTACTGTTTTTGATCTAGAACAATAATTAATATTTAGGTGGTTGGTGTTATCTGAGGCTAGGGCTCCGCTGCTCTTAAGCTACAGTTGCGCAGATAGATGTAAGAGGATTCATAGGATGAGCAAAACAGTAGAACAGGAAGCATTTATATGAAAGAAACAATTATTATGCAGTAAGATGGAGAAATTAAAGAGTTGAAGTATCCCTTCGGAGGTGTTATGTCTGTACGGATGTGAAACACGGGCAGTATAACGATAGAAAAGAAAAGCTTGAATAGATTAAAGAAATGTGGGCATATAAGAGTTGGAAGATCAAAGGGGCACTATGAAAAAGAAAAAACAAAAAAGGAGAGTTAGAGATAGAAAATATAAATTAGTGAAAACAACTCATATTAGGAAAGCTAACTGGAACATGACATGAGAGAGAAAGATTGATTAAAACAGTGTTAAAGTAATTAATAGAAAGTAAAATATTAAGCCGGAAAAGAGTAACGATTGTGGATGATTTAAAAAGAAATGGGGATATCAGCATCTTAAAATTTTAGCTATAAAAAGAAATAACCTAACTCAGGATAAATTATTTAATGATGACCCTAATAATATACTTATTTATATAATAGAAACAGGAATAGAATATGTAGACTTAATGAAGAATTTAATCGTTATATATTGCATGTATCCACCATTATATACATACAATTTATAATTATAAGCTAATACATTCCATTGGTGAAACATAATAGTGCGGGTTAAATTAATATAAAATATCTAAATGTAAGTTAAAATGTCCCTTTAACTATTTTTTACATCATTTGTATGTGTAAATCATTTATTTTTTGTATGAGATTTATGAAAATCTACTAAAATTTTTAAGTTGAATTTATTCAAAAAAGGGATTGTTATTGAAGAGATTAACCCGTAAAAAAAATACTGATTACAAGAATGTTTATTGCTGTGTTAATATTAAAATATTCATTATTTTCCAGTAATTTCAAAAGAAAGTACACTGGCTACCAATACGACAGTAATTCTTCCATTATTGACGTAAAATTAGAAAAAATATGTTATGTTTAAAACTATATAAACCTCCCGTCTAATTTCTCACTGTATTTTTATCTGTAAAAAACGAAAAATATTTTAAACATTATAAATAATAAAAATAATTTTTTCAACATTAATAATCCGATAAAATATTAGAAGTCCTCGCAAAATTAATGTTAATAGAGTTTATACGGGTCTTTATTTATATTTTTATAAATTATATTGTATAAAGAAGCTACCTAAAACGAACATTTATTTATTGAAGGAACGAACGTTCAATTTATTATCGCAACTGAGCCATTAAAAATTAGAGATAAAAAGAAGAATGTTTTACTGATTAAAAAACCTAACGCTGGTTATAATGACCCGTACATCAGCTAATTTATTGTCACCAAATCATTATAGACACAGCTTAACATTAATCAACTGATCTATCAATTCATTGAAAAGTAAATAAAATGTATTAATACAGGAGGATTAATAAGGATTCTAGGATTACAGAGATTATTAGGTACTGAACACAAATTAGGTACTAAATTTAATTTGAAATGTCAATTTTTTTTAAATAAACAAAAATTTAATTAAAAAAATAATTAAACACATATTCTGCATGTGAGATTAAAGTATTTAAATGAAAATTGTAATTTTTTTTGTTAAATATTAAAGTCGTCTCATTTTTTTAAAATCTACTATTTAAAAACATATAATTTAATTTGAATGTACACCTTCGTCAAAGATTATTTAGTGAGATATATAAGCATATACAATTAGGAATTTCGGTAGAAACCCACTGGAAGTCACGGTTGTTATACCTTATAAAAATATTACATATTTAATTTTAATTCCTAGATAAATTGTTATCCCCAAAAAAAAACTATTATCATATTTGATTCGATCTTCCGCTCTGTAGATGCTAAGTAATTTTTATAAATTCATTATTATTTATTCCAATCTTCGTGTGTGTATATATATATATATAACTTAATACAAGAAATAATATTTTATTCCTTAATATGTTTCAAATATGCAGGACTTTTTTCCTAAAGATATGCATAACTTTTCTTTGTTAGCCTATTCTTTAAAGTAAGCTATATTAGAAAGAGGTTACAGTGGGCACAGTGCAGGAAAAAATATTCTGCAGCTCATTTAGCCAGATCTGGTTAATTACACGATTTTTAGAAGTTAATTAAGACATAAAGTATATACATACCTGTTCAGTTTGAACATTATATCGTTATTAATTTTATTTAAATATAATATAACTAAGGGACTGCACCCCCTGGCCGCTTCGCAGCCCGATTCCGCTACAGTGGGGAAATAAGTAAAAACGATAAAATTAATGTTTCAATCAAATTAATGCAGGAAAATAGTATTGTTAAAAATTAAAATTATTACTTATTGTATAATTATATAGGTAAATTACTATACTGTAATAGCTTATCATTCAAAAATATCTGTCCACACTACATTTTCGACAGCGTTGGTTTGTTGACGGTTTTGTACTTTTATCCTAATATTTGCAGTACACCTGGGTAAAGCCCCTCAGGGCTCGGAACGGAGGAGGTAGTGTGGCGACCGGTAACGTCACAAGTTGGGTGTCTTCCCCCTACGGGGTTAGAAGTACACCTGGGTAATGTCACATACAACTGACCATGATTGAATAATAATTTGTTGAAGTACATGCTTGAAAATTTAGCCCAGAAACCAACAAAATATCACAGATTATCCTGCTATCACAATACTGGACAGTTTTTTCGCACCAATGAAAAAGCAGAAAAATGTTATTACAGATTACCTTTTTTCCTCCTTTTTCTATTTCTTCTAATTCTTTACATTTTTTTGAATGTTTTAAGGTATCTCCCATCTCATTAAATCAATTAGGTGTCGAGTTATTGCAATTTTCGTCCTTTCAACATTTATCATACCATTTTATAATATAGAGAGAATATTGTATTTATTGTATCAGTTTAAAAAATGTGTAATGTTTTCAAGTATTAAAATTTTTGAAAATTATAAAAGTTTATATTTTAGTTTACTTACCTATTTTGCTTCGCACTAAAAATGACTGGTTACTAAACTGGTTGATAAACTAAATAGCAATCAGCTTCCATCTGAAAATAAAAATAAAAAATTGATTAAATTCAGATTTCATTTAGAAATTTCCCAAGAGCGATTCATATAGTTTGTTTCACAGGAAAGTTTCAAATTATAAAGGGAGATTAAACAAATTTAAATGTAATAATTTATTAGTCTAATTACTGTTACACTATGCTCTGAAATTAATTTCTACAAGCAAGAAGGAAATAGTATGCATATCTTTACATAGTCCAGCTGTATTTTTAATTATCGGTAAATGACTATTACAGATGTATCCGTTGACATATTTCAGTCGAGTATGACTGAGCTATTAAATTATTGTAATCGTAAAGAAGAATGATTATTAAGTAAAAGCTTTAGTTTTAAACAAAATTAAGTACAGTCCTCCAACAACTTATTTTCCACGCTTTAAATTCGTTAAAAGTACATATAAGAATACTTCATTTGCCGCTACTTTAGCTGTTGAAGTTAAGTTACATAAGTTTGTTTTTTTAAAAATTAAATACAATTTTATCCATGCGCGCACCCGCACTCAAACTTTTTTTTTACAAAAGACAAAGTAATATATTATTAAAATTATCTTTAGTTCTTTTCAGGCAACCAAGCGTAGATTTATTAAATTGTGTAATACCTCAGGGAAAATTTCACTAGCAATTCTAAGCTTTAAGTGAGTAACATGAAAAAACTCAATTTTACATCCCCAATTTATATTGACTACTCAAGAAATATTTCAGTCTGTACTTCCACCACCAAAATGATAAATAATATTTTTAGTTTCTCTCTCTTATCTACGTTTCTTCCCACCTATCCGCCATATTTTAAGAATTGAACTTTGATTTGTGAGAATAAAACTTCTTCTCATAGAAATTAGTTGTAATCACAAAAAAGCAACCAGTCAATCATGCGTAACGCTGCCAAATCATTACGCAAATTTCCAACCTTCTTTCACTATTCACTTTGTTTCGGACGATCTTGTCTGTTTTCAAAAGAGGGTGGTTTGTGATGAATGGCAAAATGAATGGAATTTTACCATCAACAATATATTTAGTCCAGTTAAGAATACTGTGTTACTGTGTCGCACTTCATGCAGGCTTAACCGTCGAAAGGAGGTATTTATTTGCCGTTTGCTAATAGGGCACACTCGACTCACTAATTGATATCTGATGACTCGGATTGATGCACCCGTTTACGTTCGTTGCGACTGCTAACTAACGGTACGCCACATCCTTGTGGACTGTATCTCTTATGCGGCATTGCATTGGAAATTTAAATTGTGGGCTAACATACGAAATACTTTAGGGAATAATATGACGATGTTATGGAATGTCTTATTATTTCTTAGAGCCGTACATCTGTAATCGAATATTTAATACTTATTTAATGCTTTAACTTTAATGTTTTATAATTTTTACTAAAATGGGGTTTCAGAATTTTACTATTTTGCCAGTGATATTGTAGGTTTTGAATGTTATTTTTTTTGTTTTATATTAATGTTATTTAGTATATATGTATATGATACTTGGCGTTTTTTGTTGAACTAGTTTTATTTTTTTGCTGCAGAAGCATTGTTTCCGGATGCTTATAACGATTCTTTGTTGTGCGCCCCCCCGCAAAAAAAACCACAAGGTAAATATATTAACACACATAACAAAATACATGTTTTCTTGGTTTTTCTGCAAAAAAAAAACAAAATCACGTTTTCTGTATACAGAAGACCAAACGACAGACGGACACACTCACCATACAATTTGTGAAAACCAGATTTTAGACATATGGTTCACAAAATAGAAATTCAAATCCTAAAAATACCCTGAACTTACAACTGAATGTAACAGCATCCTCAATAAAAAATGTATTTCATTACTATACGTAAGGAAAAGCTCAGAGAAAATAGCTCACAATCTAAAAGAGGATTCCGAATAATCTTCAGAAAAAAACAATACAAACATATAAGCACAAATAGAGAACCTTTCTGAACTACTTCAACTGCACATTTGTCTAAATTTGGCAAGTACGTTTGCCAATCACACACTAATAAAATTTTATAGATCAAAAGATTCATAATACTCAACACGTACGTAAAAATGACCTTTAAAATACTGTAGTACATTAAATCGTCTGCAATAATATTACTAACTGGTAATGGAGTAACTAATTTCAATGTTAGTCCATGAAAATGATTGAATAAAATACTGAATGTGTTATTATAAGAGTTTTTAAAATGTATATTTAGTACATTTAATACAGTTACACTTTAAAATCCTAATACGTTTCATAATTTTATGTGTCATACTCAAAAGCCATCAGCTGTACTGCACAAAAGCACAATAATTTTATGTAAATTTTCGTTTATGAACATATGTTACATTGGAGTAAAATTAACTTTATTTGAATGAATAGAATTTCATTTTAAATTATTTGTTTTTTTTATTAAGTAGCAATCCACATTTATGAATTTTCCATAATTACTGATCGATTTATAGTAAGTGAGTGCTTTCATACCATTACAAAAAAACAGTTGAATTAAATTTTTAATTATCATTGTATACCAAATGTCAAAATGTTTGATTGTTTTCGTGTCGTTTTAGTAGTTAAAGTTCAATAAAAGCAGTGAAAGCGTATTAAAAATTAAGTGAAAAGTTTTGGTGTACTGGGAAAACAAAATATCGAGTACCCTTGAGCGTTGAAAAATAAACGAAAGCTAATTTAAATAAATACGCATTTACAGAACAGTAAAATAGAATTTGAAAAAACATAGAGTTTAAAAAAAATATATCGAAAATATCCAATGTTTTTTTACAAACATTTATAAATATAATCTTACATTACTTTATGAAACTAATCACAAAGAAATAACAGTATACGCATTTTAAGAGAACTAACAATTTCCACTAATACGTTACCTCTTACAAAATTTTTATAATCATTTTTCATTATAAGATTTTTTTCTTACTTGCATTTTAGTGATTTAATACTTGCTTATCTAAAAATCCTTCTACTTTCTAATCATTCGAATATTTATTCATCGATAAACTATTAACTAGAATTAGTAATTAATAATTAGGAAAAAAAGTAATTTTAATTAATTTAATTAGGGTTAGTAATTAAGTATAAAATTTTATTATTAGTACAGATATGTAAGTATCTGAGAAAAAATCGAAAAATGAAAATATTTGAAGAGAGTAAAAACACCGTTATAACTTGGATAACTCAGTAGACAATCATTAAAATGTGATGCTTTCAGGGTTCACCAATATTATTAATGGCGGTGACCATATTAATTTGTCATCACCCTGTCCAATTTTGCAAATGAACCAAATTCAAAGTTCAAAGCTTTAGATTCCATTGTACTTGTTCAGAAAAAAAAATTCACACACACACACACACACACACACACACACACACACACACATATATATATATATATAACTAATTATATATAACTCAAGAGATATCTCTTGTGTTAAATGCCTAAAGAAAATATTTATTTTTTTATAGCAGAGTCTTTTTTATGGCAGACCCTCAAAGAGTTGAGGCCTATTTCATGGGAGGATAGGTAACAAATTACGGATAGCTAATTATCGTAATTCAACCTGTAAAACAAACCATGGCATATATGATAAATGATATATATATATATATATATATATATATATATATAATTATAAATAATAAATAAATATAATAATATTAATAATAATAAATATATTATTATTATTATTATTATTATTACAAATATGTATATATATAATATAAATAAACCCGTTGTAAATAATCACGTATTAAATGATACTGCCGGCCTTCGAGGGGTCTGGTCCTTTCATCCGTAGGTCCCGGGAATTCAAATCCTGATCAGGCATGTCGGTTTCACACGCTACAAGCAATAGACAATGGTGATCTCGGAGGCTTCAGAAAAAAAGTTATAGACGGTGTAGTTGATCAAACAATACGATCGCTAATTACTAGCCAGCACATACTATGATAACCCACCGGGTTTGTCTAGTGGTGAATTCGACATCGCAAATAAGCCGATTTCGAAGTCGAGAGTTCTAAGGTTCAAATACTAATAAAGACAGTTATTTTTATATGGATTTGAATACTAGATCGTACGTACTATGTACTTGAGTTTAAAAATATTTTGCGATTTTTAAAATCTAACATTTTAATTTTAAAATTCCTACAAAAATAATTTTATATTTTTGATATGATACTTGTTGATACGTATTGTGTAAATAAATATTCGAACGATTTTTCTTATAGTTTTATTTTTTAATCAAGACTTTTTTAAATCAATTATTGTATCCTTAGAAGGTGTAATATGCGTGCCAGTAGGATTTTTATATTAGATACACAAGTAGTAATTTATAATATTAATATTGCTGACTGCGTCTTGTAAATGTTTTTGGTCAGCAAACTACCACAATCGACATGTATGCAATGCAAATAGAGATTTATGGTACCAGTAATTAATACTTTCATAATCAATGAAATTTATTAACCATTTTAAAACTGTTTCATTTAAATATAATTATTATTTTACTATTTAAACGTTCATTAATTATTTTAATGACATAAATAGCAATTATTTAAATTTTAATACAGCTGATTTAATTACTTATATTACAACAAAATTCAGTTATATGACTGAATAGGTCTATTCAATCATGTAACTAACAATAGATGAGAGATGGGAAACCTCGGTAACTGAATATAAACGGTTAACGTGATTTAATGAATATAGGTCACTGTACATAGAATCATAATTATCTGAAATTATATTAAACGTAATGGACGTCCGCTATTCAACTTATACATGAACAGGCGTACGTACACTCACATCAACATGTACAATCAGAGATTTATGTCGGCATAATATCGACTGTGTTTAGGTATTTATATTACTGGTACCTTACAATACAAATTAAATAAGTCATATTTTGACAATAGACATGTATGCATGTTATTAACAACGAAATCTTCAATAGTTTATCGAAATCTAATTCAGCTCATAATTATAATCAGATTACTGTTAATCATTGCCAAATAATAGTGATATTAAAAATAATAATAATAAGATTATTATTATTATTATTATTTTCTTTTATCATTTTTCTTAATAATAATCTAGGGAAACCTCACTGTCCATACCGACATTCGTTGATTAATTTGTCAATAAACTTAAATTAAGTCAATTAATTTCACTGTTATTTATATAAGTAAAAATGTTTAAAACAAACGATGAAAAATATCTTAATAAATATTTATTCTATCATTAGTTGTTTTCCAACAAAAAAAGTAAGAAAAAAATATTATTAATATGATAAACTGGCAAAAAACGAAACATGAGGAAAATATTTAATATTTGAAAAATCCGATTTTTTCAAAAGTTTAAAACTATTGGCTCTATATTACAAGCAATCAATTATAAAAGAAACGAAAAAGGAAAAAAAATCTATGTTTCTACAAAATCATTATAACGTCAAAATAATAAATAAACAAACGTTATTATAAGATGAAAAAAAAACAATAAAATGTTTTTCTTTTAAAAAATCTTAAAGGATAGTTTAAATTTCTTTCTTAAATTCCCGTGTAAACTACAAAAATGTAATTTCTTATTTCTTTGGATGTAGTAGAAAATACTTTGTATATCGAGATATTTTGGTAATAATTAGGACTTCAATAAAAAAAAACTTTATAATTTTAAAGTTCTATTTACATGGATCGTAAGAATTTGCCTAGCAAATTTCAACTCTATTAGGAAGCACTTTTTGACATGGACTGATGACAGACAGAGAAATTGACTTTTATATGTATATTGTAGTGGAAGAATTTTTAAAACTTTATTCTAATTAAGTCATTATGATTGGTTTTATTATTCAAAATTTTTAAATGATTTCAGTTAATTAGTAACAAAATAATTTTATTGGAAAGTGGTTCATATGTTAGAATTTTAATAAAGAAAAAGAATCTGTTTCTTTCTGGAACTGTTTTTAAATAAGTATAATATAAAATATTCATTGAAGTGATATCACCTCCTAATCAATTTGACTGCTGGTCACATAATAGTAAAATCCACCCACCTGAACGGAATCTCTATCCCGTAGGCTGACCATATAAAGTATTTATCTAGATTTGTATCTGGATTGTCATCTGACATAGAGATATAATATCAGATAAAAAAGGAAGCAGATGAACATTAAACAGATGCATCGTTATTAGGCAGAAGGTCTCAGTTGTCGTTGTCAAACAAGCAGTTATTTTATAAATTACTTCTGAAACTGGGATGAACCTACGTATCCAGCTTTGGGTAATAGAAATTAAAGGCAACAATGGATATCTAGCGGTTTCAGAATAAATTATTTAGGAGCATAACAGTGGCGCCATGGTTTATAAGGAACAGCGAGGTCCATGAGTATCTGGGGCAGTAGGTTCAAAAGAAAATTCAACGATTTAGTTCTACGTATAAATTACGGTTTAGAAACTATCTTCCTTTTAACTTTCTGCATAAAAGTGCGGATATTAGACGCTTGAAACATTCCATTTCTTGGATGAAGGAGATAATGTGTCATGTCTACATTGTGTGTGATTATAGTGTGATTAATATATTTGTGTACGTAATGTCTATAATATAATATTATAATAGTAATAATGACTAATGTACATACTTAAAGTACTGTTGTATTTCGTCTCAACACAGTATTTTAAAATTGGTTGATTATATTTTATATTCTTTTTATAGTATTCCATTTTTTACCCTTTCTCACTGTGTTATATTTTTCATAGATACATAACGTATACTTTTAATTATAAGGAGGATTCTTTTTGAGAAGTTTCACTGGAAATTTTCTCATTCAAGTCATTTAATTTATTTACTAGTTTTTGTAAATAAGACTTTACACTATAAACAATATAATAGTACAGAGATTTCGATTCCTATATGTTATTAATTATGAGATAATTGATAAGATATATATAGTTGCTAAAATTGATAAGATAATCCCGTTATTTTATCAATTTTTCTTACATCCTGATTGGGTGTCGATATAGCTGCCACTTAAAAGCTACAATTCCTAAACCTTCTAAAAATTATGATGATGGATGTTCTATATATATATATATATATATATATATATATATATATACATACATACATATAAATATACATTACGAATTTATATTAAAGTAAGGTAACTTTAATATAAATATTAGTTATTAATATAAAGTTATTCAACACGGTTCTTTACAGTTAATTTCCTATATACTGAAAGATGTACACCGATGAACATTTGAATAATAACGTAAATCAAGTTAAAAAAAAAATTAATTGCATTTATGCCGATTCTTCATTTATGTCACCACCCATTCTCTCAAAAAATGGCAGCGTACAATAGCTTTATTCACAGAATTGTAACAACTCCCGTCAATGATATCAATTATCGGAATAAGCTGGATACAATTAAGCATATAGTCATAGTGAACAGTTATAATAATTCTATTGTAGACAGGATTATCAGGAAATATAAAAAGCAGAATAAAACCGCCAGCAGTGAAAATAAATGAAAGATTCAGATCAATAGTATATGTTGACATTCTACCTAGCATCATAACCAAGCATTTAAGAACTTAATTATAAGAATCTCTTTCCGTGCCACAAAAATTATAAAGAAAATTATAAAACCTAAAAACACAACACCTATATAGTTAAAATCTGGGATTTACAAGATTAAATCTAATGATTGCCAATGTTTATATAAAGGCCAAACAGAATGACATTCTATAAAACGGTTCAAAGAAAATCTATCTAACCACATTGTTGTATCCAATTAATTGTTGTAATTTAATTAATCCATTGTTGTATCCGAAATTAGGTACTCTAATTTCGAAACCAATTTCTCACTACATATAAGAAAGGTAGAATACCCTGACGCGATCCGGGAATATAAAATTTATAAAGCACATAAAAAAGTTCAGTTTATATATTAAATGATCATTTAAACTTTCAGTCCTGTTCGATTTACGATACTATGATAAAATCAGAGGATGGCGGCAGCTAATAGCAGTGGTTGCACTGCAAGAGTACTTAGTCACTCTACGTTGAAGACTGTGTGCACACATCGCGTTTGTGGATGGTTTTACGTGTTCTTGATTGTGGTTTGACTTTGTGTATATACGTATGTGTGTGTTTTTTCGTTTTTCATTTTCCCTTGTTGTGATGATCTCCACTGAGAGATTTTTTGAAGATAGAGCAGAGTTCCGATTCGCGCTAAAAGTAACTAGAAATCACATAAAACATTCATATAGATGGATATATTTTTATTAAATGTGAGTTTGATATATTAATATAAATTTTAAAATAAAGGATTTGTGAAGAAGAAATGGCAAAGATAAAATCGAACTACTTAGTTAATTCAAGACAAGAATTTGAAATTATACAATAATGTATCTATTAGTATAGAATAGAAGGGAAATAATATAACAATATAATGAGCAAATAAATTTATTTATGATACTATGACTAAAATACGTAAAAAAATTTGATAAAACGTAATTATTATATATTTATCCAACTTTATTTATAATGTAAGTAATATTTGCAAAAGTTCTTCATTCAAATAATTTTCTTATTTTCTTTTTTCTTAACTTTTACTGTTACTAGCATTCATGGATTAACTTAATAAAACTTCCTTGCATTAAACTTTTATTTTAACTTCCTTTCGTAATTCTTTGTTGGTATTTTTTTTTATAAGATCCTATAAGATGTACTAATTATTTACTTCATTTTAGAACAGTACTACTTACTTATTTATTAGTAAGAGTAAAATAGCCAATGTGTTTCGTATTTAATGTTTTAACTTTGTTTTTTATCAATTTACTGTTAATTTTTATTTTATTTAAATTAAAAAAAAATACAGAAAAATTAATAAAACTCTTTTAAATAATTATTTCATTTCTTTTTAATTTCTAGCATTAATTGTTATTATTACCTTTTATAAATATTTTAATGATATTATCCGCAATTAATTATTTATCTGATTCTTTGTTTTACTATTAACAAATTAATTACTTCTCTTTACTTTTTACTTATTTTGCAGCAATTAATTTAATGTTACTTCAAAGTAAACATAACATTAATTGCACTATAATGTTATTTATATAATTTTTTCATTAACCAACGAAATTTAATTTTTCCTAATAAATAATTCTAATACGCTGTATATCCATATTCTACGCACAAGTTTCAAGCTTATGTGATGATATCAAGCAAAAAATAAAAATAAAAAAAAAAAATGTAAATTACACAAAATAATTAAAAAATAAAATTCATAAAGTTTTACATATATTGATAAAAATTATACATACTTCAAATAAATTTGTATTTTATCAGTAAATAGCTTTTTAAAATTTAATAATAATTGTAAATAAACGTATATTTAAAACTAATTACTAAAAGAGGGAAAGATAACGACAAACCCTATAAAATGATTTTATTAAGGTAATTTCTTCGCTTTCCCCTATTTTCCATAATCGACGACATATTGGCGTGGCATACCACAACAATTAAAAAACCACTGATTTAGTTATTCATAAATAGCAGTATCTACTATTAGTAATAAACGTTTTGGGCAGAGAATTAAAACAGTATATTAATATTTACTTAATTAAAATATAATATTATAATAAATACGAAAAAAATTGATAACTATAGATAGTCTAACATAAATGTCATCGGCTAATAAGGAATATAAAAAAAAAAAATTATGTATTTCGCAAACATTTTATTTTTTCTAATTAGAAAACATATTTTTTAAAATGTAATATGAAATTTCCAACTATTTAAAAAATGAATAGTTAGACTTTTTCTACACCTTACGTATTTTAAATTGCACATAAAATGGAAAAAAATGTTACTTTTTAATCACACAAATTGTGGAATTTACCAAAACATGTGACAAGTATCTTCGAAAACTAATGTAAATAAATTTTACAAATTTGTTCCCTTTCAGTCACTGTAGAATGAAAATTGGCCGAGACTAAGTTTTTTAATAAGTGCCTGTTTTATTACTTTCGGAATTTACGCTTTCCCGCGATTTTTACTAAACGTTTAGATTGGGGTTGAACTTGATAAATTTTATACTTCGTTAAATAACTTTTTAATTTTTTATTTACGAACACCTACACGATGAAAATTAATCAATTTTTATCATTCTTAAATTTAAAATAATCTCTTCATAGAAATAGAATACTATTAAATAATGAGTTCGACCCATTAACGTGCAATTTTGGAAGTACTTTTAGGTTTCAAAAAGATGATCTGCCTTATTTATGTTTCATAAAACATTACTTGTTAATAATTTAGATAAAAAATATCCATTTTTAATATATAGAGTGTCTGGGCTAAAGGATCCAAAAGTAACAGGCTGTATCAAGAGATCATTTAATATCATTTTTTATTTCTTTTTTAATAAACACAGCAACTGTCAAAGTTTTAATTTAGGTTAGTCAAATTAGAAGTACGCAGTTTTTATAGCTCGGCAGACGCCTAGACTATAATCTCACTCTTGCCAGGTGTTTAGGAGCACCTAGGGAGTTACTAGGGCTTGCCCTAGTAACTCTTATGAAAGCTCTTGAGATTTATGAAAGCTCTTGAGCTTTCATAAATCTCTGTTTTAGATCGTCGAAATTTTTTTGCTACACACAGCTTTAAATAAATACGCTAGCAAAGAATTCCTAAGGAATGCTATTGGAGATCTGGGTGGCCATGAAGTTGAAGCTCCTCGTCCTATCCAACATCCGGGGAAAGTAAGTTCAAGAAGATGGTAACATCTCGATGATAGTGTAGTGTGGAGCACCATCGTGTTGGAACTGAAGCCTGCAGAAATCTGAGAAACAGCAAGATTAACTATGTTGAGGTACGTGTGTCCATTCACAGTGGGCTCCATGAAAAAACTGACAGATGAGCACCATTTTTGTGCTCTGCTAACTAAATATGGACTTTGGTTGTGTCCCGTTCATTTTCGACAATTTTGACTTTCTCGCACGTATGAAAGGTTGCCTCATCACTAAATACAATGAATCAAGATAATTAAGATTGTTTTTGAAATGGTGCATTACCTCTGCAGAAACTGATATCGTAGGTGGTGACCCTTTGGTTTAATTTGATGAAGTTGTAACTTGTAGGCTCACAAACGAAGCCACTTACGAACAATATCGTGAACAGTAGGACGAGGAATTTGCAATTTGTATTTGGAGAAGAACATCGCAATATGTCTGTGTAAAAAAGATAAGGTAGAAAATCTAGAAGAAGACAATGTTAAAAAGGAGATTCTTAAATCTGCAGAAGCGAACTAAGGCGGAAAAAAGAAAACTGGTAGATAGACTTGGATATCAGAGGATTATTGCAGCTGATAGATGATCATAGAAAGTTTAAGAATGCTAATGATGAAGATTGTAAAAGGAAGGACAGTTAAAAAATACTAAAAACAGGAAGTGCAAGTTAGCGAAAGAAAAGTGGATTAAAGAAAAGTGTTCAGAAGTGGAGAGAGAAATTATCATTAGTAAAATAAACGGAGCATACAGGAAGTTAAGGAGAATTGGAAAGTATGTTGAAATCTTATACTGTGTTAAATAAAGATGATAAACCGATTTACAATACGAAAGATAAGGTCTATAGGTGGATGGAATATATTGTAGAGTTATACGAATTAGAAACTGGTCTTCCAGAGGAAGTCGAATAGGATAAAAAGGGAGATACAATAATGAGATCTGAATTTAATAGAGCATAAAAAATTTGAATGGCAGATAGGCTCCATTATAGTATAGATATATAGATATAGTATATATATATATATATATATATAGGCTCCAGAATAGTCTATAGTATAGATGGAATACCTGCAGAATTACTGCGCAGTGAAATTTACGAAAAAAGGGAATCAGACTTTAAAAAGAGTTTTATTGACATGATACCAAAGAAAGCAGGGGCAGGAAAATGTGAAGAATTCAAAACAATTAACTTAACTACTCATGAAAAATCTTAACAAAATTCTGTACAGAAGAATTGAGAGGAGAGTGGAAGAAGTGTTAAGAGAAGACCAATTTGGTTTCAGGAAAACTGCAGGGACAAGGGAAACAATTTTAGCACTCAGATTAATAGTAGAAGGGAGATTAAAGAAAAACAAGCCAACATACTTGGTATTTATAGGCTTACAGAAAAGGCATTCGATAACGTAAATTGGAATAAAATGTTCAGCATTTTAAAAACGTTAACGTTCAAGTATAGAGATAGAAGAACAATTTCTAAAATTTACAGCAACCAAACTGTAAGAGTAATAATCGTAGAGCATTAGAAAGAATAAATAAGGAGGCTAACAAGGATGTTTCCCGTTCTCGTTAATTTTTAATCTTTACATGTAACTAACAGTTAATGATGTTAAAAATCATTTTAGATCCGGAGTAATAGTGCTAGGTGAAAAAATAAAGATGCTATGATTTGCTGATGATATAGTAATTCTAGCCGAGAGTAAAAAAGATTTAGAAGAAATAATGAATGGCATCGATGAAGTTATTCGCAAGAACTACCACATGAAAATAAACAAGAACAAAACGATGGTAATGAAATGTAATAGAAGTAATTTAGATGGATCACTGAATATAAAAATAGGACGAGAAAAGATTACGGAGGTAGAAGAATTTTGTTATTTGGGAAGTAGAATTACTAAAGATGGACGAAGCAGGAGCGATATAAAATGCCGGATAGCAAAGGCGAAACGAGTCTTAGTCAAAAAATTTAATTTGCTTACATCAAAAATTAATATAAACGTCAGGAAAAGATTTTTGAAAGTATATGTTTGGAGCATAGCTTTATGTGGAAGTGTAACTTAGACGATCCGAGTACCTGAGAAGAAAAGATTAAAAGCTTTTGAAATATAGTATTATAGGAGAATGTTAAAAATCAGATGGGTGGATAAAGTGACAAATGAAGAGGTGTTGCGGGGAATTGAACAAGAAAGAAGCATTTGGAAAAGTATAGTTAAAAGAAGAGACAGAATTATAGGCCTCATATACTCGCATCTTGGAATAGTCGCTTTAATATTAGAGGGACAGGTGATGGGAAAAATTGTGCAGACAGGAAGGCAACCAACGTTTGGAATATGTAAAGCAAATTGTTAGGGATACTGGATGTAAGGAGTATACCGAAATGAAAAGTCTGGCACTAGGTAGGGAATCTTGGAGAGCTGCATCAAACCAGTCAAATGACTGTAGACCAAAAATGTAATAATTATTATTTATTAATTTCATTTGTTTTATTTATTTAATTTCATTAATAAAGGAAAGATTTTTAGTTAATATTTAGCAGTATAAAAAGTTATTTTTTATTTAGCGGAAGAGAGTGGTTTATGGGCTGCCACCCGGCACATCACGCGGTCCACATTGAACCAACCACATGGTCCACTCTGCGCCAATAGCAGCAGCTGGATTGGCAAATAACACAACCTCACACAAACATACATAAAACTAAACGAACAAGACGGCGTCCCTAAGCCAACTCTCTGTTATCAATATGGCTAGCGTTAAACATATATATCTCTATTAAATTCTATATCTACTCACTCTTTAAGCATATTATAAATATAAAACAACCAAAATGTTCAGAAAAAAATATTCTCTACACATTAATATTTCTTTTCTTAATATATTTATGTAAAACACTTAATATTAGCACAGACATAAGGTTACGAAAGGGTCGAGGGTCCAGGGGGCAGAGCCTTATGGCTAGACGGTCAGACGAACGAAGCGAGCCTGACCGGCTAGTTAAATATAAAAATAAATGGACATGAGTGGATATATGTTTAAACTAGTGACTCAATGGATAAAAAATTAAAACCTAACTTCTACCTATATTTGGCTTTCAGACTAATATTAGATTAAGCGTATAAAGAATTAGAGCACTTGAAAATCAGTGATCACAAATAAATATTAGTGTAATGTATTCCTGAAATGTGAGATTAAAGTTATCTTTATAAAAAACAATTTAAAAATTTTATATAATGAATTTTTTTTTTAACAGAATGGTTTTTACGGGAACAGTTTTCATTTTCACCGTAGAGGACGTATTGCATTAATTTATATCGTTAATTAATAATAATGAATGAATTAGAAGTATGAAGACATACCACTAAACTAAAAAAATAATTCGATTAATTCTATATCTCCGGTTCTAATCGTTACTTACTATTATTATTTCAAATTTGAAGAAATTGTTATTTATACTGAAACTAACCAGTCGTTGAACGTACAAGTAAATTTTCTTTACCAGTATACACATATATTCTTTCTCAATTAATTGTGAAGTATTCAATATTCTTAAACTTTACTTTCGTGTATGAAATTAAAATGCTGCTGTATTAATCGAACACGGAATAGGAAAAAAATTGCTTTATTTACAAATATATAAATGTATATAGAAATTAACAATATCGTTTTTTTATTACTGTAATTTAGAAACGTAATGTTTTACACTTAAAGAATAAAATTATTATCTTATGTCCATTCACATATTCAACTACTAAAATGATCCTAGTCAAATTGCAGTCAAGTCAATATGTTAAAAATGAATAAACAAATTTAATCAAAAAAATTTCCATAGTTTTCTAATGCTCACCGAGTTAAAAAGAATTCCAAAAAGGACTAAAATGAAAATTACTGCTCAATTCTGTAGATATTATATTTTATACGTCTGAATGTTTCGCGTGCGCGCGTGCACACACACACACACACACACACACACACAGACAAAGAAATATACAAACTCGCAGAAAATTAAAACCCCGTTACATTTTAATATACATTTCCTCTTCGTATAACATCCGAACGGATGTATAACATCCGTTTCATTAATTTTTTTATCTTCACATACTTAGTAAAGGACTACAAGCTATTGTCAAACTGTGATGAAACTGTCTGCATTTGAGAGAGAATGAATAAGAATGAAGGGTTGATGAAAGAGAGGCAAGATATGTGAATTGTATAGTTTTTGAGTAACGAATCAAATATTGTGTCGGATATATAATGGAGGTTTTAATTAAGTTCCTGTAAAAGAAATAATTTATATAAAACATTTTTTTTTTATCTTAACAAATTTACATATCTTTGTAATACATGCAATAATATTTTTTTTCTTCTGAGTTTTGCAATTTATTGAGGTTATCAATAAAACTAGACTGCGTGTACTGTTGTTCCACCCTTTTATATGTTTACATGTATGAAATGTAGTCCTGTTTTGGCTGACGACAAAACAAGAAAAAATGGTTGTTATTTAATTTTTAGACATCTATAATTTTTTTTTTATAATTATTATATTTAGGTTTTTACATAATACACATATTTCTGAACCTACAAAAGAGCAGATATAAGTAATTGCTACCATTATATGACCACTTCAACTATTATCTATGAAGCGCTGATTTCGACAACATTTTGAATTTATAAGGCTTTATTTCTGGAGATTTATTCAAATCAGTTTAGAAAATTAAAATTGACAATATTAATGTTTAAATGTTCAGAAATTTATTTTAATTATATCATTACGAAATTATCCTATATTATCTTTATGAATTCACATCATTTTCTTTAATTTTTATGTAGGAAATAATTAATGAGTTGTTATATAATTTTAAATAATACTGATAAATATATTGTAATTTATTTCACTGAAATATTCCTTCAAAAGAATTTAATATTTTTAATTTACTACTTTAGAAATAAAAGAATATTTAAATAAAATGACAGTTAGAGAAAGATAAAAGGGGAAATTAAATTTAATACTTTATACGATGAAAGAAAAAAAAATTAAATGACGTGAAACAGAATACAAATAAACAGCTCAAAAAAATACGAAATGGGATGAAATTTAAGTTTAAAGAAGTGATGACAAACAGGACACAGATAAAGCGGTGAAAATTTTTCTAGCATCACCAACAGCACTATTCCTCATCAAAAGAAGTACAACCATAGAAAATGCTTATTTATAAACGTCTAAACATTATCCGCAATATTTTCCTTAAGGGGTGAATAGAGTTCGTACAAGGCTCGCTTTCACTCCATTTAAACGTAAACACCCTACTTACTCCTTCTTTTCTACTTGCTTATATTTAAGATGTAAGCATTACGGTTTAAAGAAGGTTTAAACCTTGTTTTGGTAATGCTACTTCAGCATATAAGTATGCACATAAATACATAAAGCGCACAAAACACTTACTCAATATGAAACGTAGCTTAAGAATAATACATACTAATTTTATTCATTTATATATTTATTTGACATACTTCCAAATTTATTGTGCTTTCCTTTTAACTTTATTACCTTTATTTACACGGTATACAATTACAAAACCTTCATTTAAATACGATATTTGCTTTTAGAAAATTGTAAGATAATACTTAACATTTATGAATTAAAAGTAAAACTTAATACATCGATCTAAGATTAAAAATAAATATTAAAAAAAAAACAATAGATTTATGAAATAAGTTAAGTTTTGTTACTAATTAAATTTTGATATAATCATGTGTTCATGGTAATTTTTCATAAATGCTTTCATAAATCATCGGAGAAAATCAATCCGGATTCGTGTAATGATTTAACAGATTTAATTTCAAAAAAATTCAATTTTGTTCATAAAAAAAAAAAATTTTATTTCTAAATATTTCGGATGACAAAGCGAATCCGTATTAATTCAGCACTATGCACAGGTTTCCTAAATTTGAAATTTCGTATGTTGCTATATCAAAGTTTTTAATAAATTTAATATTTTCTGATCAAGTTAGTTAAAGAAGATTGGACGGCTTGTATTACATTGATTATCCATCCTTTAGTACATTAGTGACTGCAAATAAGTTACTTTTATCTCCTTCGGATTATTGTGCAATCTCACTTGAAATACAGTAGAACCAAAACGGTTCAGTAAGGAATTTACCTTGTCATGATATGAATTTTTTCACAATAACAAAAATTAAATAAAGATAAATATATTTTTAACCCTCTTGTACTAATTTTAGTAAGGATTTTACGAAGTCTATTCATATTTTTTATCTATCTTGTGACTTCCTTTATTTACTAGTACCTATAACTTAAAATAAACTGAATAGATTTAGTCTAACAGCTTTATTTTATTTTACATCAGACCTTCATACTTTTCTCAATTTATCATCAAATTTCATGCGTTAAAATTATCCAAAAGAGTTGCAAATTGAACAAAAATCCATGTCCCTACCATATTATCATATATTGTTAACCTAATATTAATAATATAACGTTAATGTTTTTATACATATGTTAAGTTTATATATAACGTTTATGCAATGTTACGTTTATATAAAAAAAAAAGAAAATAGCCAAAAATTCCATTACGGCTAATAGAATTTTACGCAGTTTTTCCACACTTATTTTACTTATATAAATACAAATCCACTTAGATATTTTTTCTGAGATTTAATTCAAATACTTCCTTCTTATTTTTATCTTCAAAAAATACTTTCCAACTTGACAAGTAATATGTTGCAACAATGTCTTTCTCTGTCAAGCAGGATAAAATATAAGAATACATTTTTTTCAGAAGTAGTTTATTTATTTTTATTAATTATAGAAATTATTTCAAACAGCCAAACTCCGTGGCGGAATGGTAGCGTCTCAGCCTTTAATCCGGAGGTCCCGGGTTCCAATTTCGGTCAGGCATAGCATTTTTCACATCTACAGAATTCTATTTCCATATCCCACCCTCAAGCTTCAATCTTATGAGGTGATATCATCAAACAAACAAAAAAATTTAAAAAAGAAAAATTTTTCTTCACTTTGTGAAAGAGTATAAAAGATAACAGACAAAAGCATTTTGAATTAGACACTATTACATATGCTGATGATCCGATAGAAGTAAGTTTAATACTTTTAGTTATTTCGTAAAAATGAAGTGAAATGTATCTCATCAAGAAAGCACTGAAATTAATCTAATTTGAAAGTTGTAATTTAAATGGAAAAAATCAGGATAGGCCTAACCAGCAATAATATTTAAAGAAGCACTTAATAAAATAAGAAGAAATTATTATTGAAAGGGTACGGTTAAGCTTTACTAAGTCTCTCTACAGCTTCTCTAAGTCTCCCTTAGTATTCAGCTCGAACTTCGATGACGGAGGATAAGAAAGACCGTTGTTCCGATGGGGGATCCCTTTGGGGTACCTCATTTGAGGCGTGGCGTCAAGACCGAAGTCATGGCAGGGGGATCTCTACGAGGTCCTCCATGGCGTTTAATTAAAAACCGAGTCCCGACTGTCTGGGGGGAATGTAATAACTCTCGACTAGGCAGTTTGAGGCGATGGCACTCCCTGAAGCTGTGTTCATGCTTGGTTTCAAGTCTGGTTCCAGGTGGGAGGATAAAACTGATGAAATACAGGAAGTTGTAAGTATAGAAATGGGTTTTATATTTCAAACCTGAGGCATACTAGGAGGCGGAAACAATTGTGGAACTACATAGTTAGAAAATTACTATTATTTGTGTTTGAGATTTTTGTTTACCATCTTGGATTCGCCAGACTGAAACAAAGCTTTTCTTCAAATAGGAAGATGTACATATTATAAATGATTTTAATGATGCATGAATTTACGAGTAAAACGACAGCGAAAAAATCCTTTATATATTTCATATTATGTCAAGCTATAAACAATCAAATCTGCAAAAACGGAAAATAGCAGTTATAAAAAAAAAAAAAAAAAAAATGTAATAAAATGACATAAACCTCCTTTAGTAATATTTTATATATTTTGCATTACCTTCAGAATTACAACCAATAATAAACGTCATCTGGAATTAAATGCCCTAATAATAACAGCCTTTATAATAATAAAAAACTCTAATACTATTAATAAAATAACTAATAATCTGAAGACAGCGCAACAAATTAAATGGATAGGTCAACTGATATTATTTACTTTAATTATCAGAATATATAATTTAAAAATTTAGTTAAATGTTTTCAGTTCTAAATTGTTAATAGAATAAATTTTAAAAACATTTAAACGATTTAAATTATTTTGAAATTTAAAAAAATGTATAATAAATTTAAAGTAGTAGTAAATCAGTTTTACTTTACAACAATACAATTTGTATTACTTTACAATCATTTAAGTTTTTAATTTCTCATTTTAGCTTCTTTTCTTTTTTATGTTCCTGTTTAGCCTCCGGGAATCACCGTTCAGGTATTACTTCAGAGGATAAATGAGGATGATATGTACGAGTGTAAATGAAGTGTAGTCTTGTACAGTCTCAGTTCGACCATTTTTTAGATGTGTGTTTAATTGAAACCCAACCACCAAAGAATAACGGTATCCACGATCTAGTATTCAAATCCTTATAAAAGTAACTGCGTTTAGCTTCTTACTTCAGCCTATGTACACAGTATATGATTGTCTCTAAATTAATTACGTTGTAGTTGTTCAAATCTTTGTTCTCTAAAGTACATTTTATATATCGAGAAATCGTTTTCACCATAGTTTTCACGTAAAATGTTTATTAAAAATCATGTATTGCATGTCTATTTTCTTATTTTAAAAAAAAGGTTTCATCCCATATGGCGGATCCAGGTGGACAAAAATTTTTAACAAACTATAAAGTAGTAATTTGCTAACCATGTAGATCCGCCTTTGTTTCTATCTCCTAGTATTTCTAAGTTTTAAAAAATGAAGCCGGTTCTATGCATTAATACCATCATTTATAATATTATCTTAGTTACGATTAAACTGATAAACATTTTCGTATCACGTATTGGTAATTTTGAAAAACCTCTTAAATATATGGCCACCTTTAAATTATTTTATTATTTATGGTAATGTAATTATAAGACTGTATGCATACATCACGCCTAACCAGCAAAAAGTTTAATCTTTCATGTAAATAGCATTCAGAATATTATATTCAAAATGTTACTTTATCGGTGATATAAATATTAATAAATTGAAGAAGTCAAGGCGACTGTATGAGTATTTTTGAGTGTGTGTGTAATACTAGTTACTGATGACCCATACGTCTCGCTGTGAACATCTCGATTACCTAAAATCCCTTAACTCCCTTCTCGTCTTTATCTCTATCAATTTATCTTTTGTCGTTCTTGCTGCTTTACTTGCTTCTCAAATTGTAAATTACAGTTTCTGCTACTGCAGCTGATCTGATGACCCCATTCTATTCTCTAGTCAAACGATCATCCTTAATCCTTAAACGTTCAAAGGCTATATTCAACTCGGTAATAATATAATGAACAACATGATAAAATCAATATTTAATGTAAAACAGCTGACTTCTCTTACACTTTACTAGGTAATTTTATATTATTTATTTTCTTCCTACTTTTAATTCATAAGAAACTCAGACAAAATAATGGGAAAATATAACTGATAATAAATAGTTTATTGTTATCTGTAACAGAATATATTAAACAAACGAGAATAAACTAATGTTCGGTTTAAGGTGTTAGTGTACATATAACATATGTAAGCACGAAAGTAACAGCTTACGGTAATTCCCATTGTAAATATAAAGCGCATTTAGGTCAGTAAAATGCATTTAGTCTTAAAGAGTAGCTAATGCAACAGTATTTATATTCATGAATACGTAACTATATGAAATGGGAGAGCTCACAAAATTAGAGATATGTGTTTTAAAACTTAATATGTAAAATAACTATTTTTATGACATTCATATAAATGATGTACAGTTTAAATCAACAAAAATAAAAAAAAAAAAGTTTAGTTATATTTTTATGGAAAAAAACCTGGTTTAAATCATTTAGAAAGAAACAAAGATTTTTAAGCTGACTAAATATATACACGAAAAAAGCATTATACAATAAATAGCGTATAATATCACTAAAAGTAAAAGTAGAAAATCAGAACTGAACAAAAAATAATAATAATATTAGTGATGCAGTAATTAAACTATGATATCTTTAAAGTAAACAACATTTGTTTAAAACGTATAAAACTTTTTTAAACTCGCAGAGAAATTAAAAATTAACATTTATTAATTCTTCTTCAAGGTTTACCTTTTTTTAATCAAACAATTACAAACAAAAATCTACCCATAACTTTTTGGTCGTTTTAAAATAATAATTAAAAAAAAAAAAATAACCAGTGAAACATTATTATTCAGTACTTTTATAAAATACGGGCACAACTGATTATTTGTTTAAATACCCAATTTATTTCTATTTGTTTAAATACCCAATTTATTTATTTTTAATAATATAGAATTGCTATTTGATTAAATGCCTCTTACAAAAACGATAAGTTTTCTTATCACAATGATAACAAAAAATTGAACAGTTTATATAAATTTTTTAAATTTAAATTAAATTTTTACTATTTTTCCCCAGTTATTATTGGGATGGATGTAATACTTCAAAATGTAAATTTCGATATAATGAAAACTTCTTTAAAAATGTATTTAAATTAATTTTTTAAACTTAATAATAATCATTTCATTATGAACAGTTACAGTTAACGATTCAAATTGCTGAAATTGTACTGATATACAGTATTGACTATTAATAATTATTCTAGATATAACGGTATTGGTTTGTTGGTCGGTGGGTTTGTGACTCTGCCTCCGTAGAGGAAATTGGCTCAGGCCCAGTCACTGTATGCTTAATGACGCTTTCACTGCTATGTGATTTCCTTGCGATTCCGCAGAACACCGCACAGCCATTTAATACAATACTCAATATTGTGTCATCCCCTATATCACAGAAGTGGTTTCCCTAACCCTTATATCCCACTTGCTAGGTCTGGTAAAGGGATGATTGGGAAATGTGTGCTGACCTATTATTATTATTCAACGGTTTATCACTACCTGCTGAATAAACCTTTCCTTTTCTATCTGAATTATTTAGATAATAAATCATTTCTAGAAACAAAGTATGATAAAAATTGTAAAACGAATACATATATTTTTAAAAACATAAAATTTCTTTTCTCTGAGCAAACAATATAATCATCCATAGTTTTAAGGTAAAAAAATAAGGCGTTATTTTTACAGAGATTTAAAGCAATACCTACGCATTTTATAATAAATATCTATTAAATATTAATCTTTTTGGTTTACTTTTTTTCATGAAAAAATATTAATTTATAATATTAATAGGTTTTTATAAATGATAAATAATTCGATTATGGAGTAAATATGTTTAAAAATATTGAGCCAATTATATCAAAGTAAATTTTTTTAGAAAATAATTTTTCAACAATTTGTTAAACTGGTAATCAACACCTAAAGACTGTTGTAGAGAATTTTTATGTAGAAAATTTAATTTTTAAGAAAATGGTGTAAGATAAGTTGAATAAAACGAAGAAAAGTTAGAAAAATTTGATTTCATTTAGAATCAGTACATTACTATATTTGTCAGAAAAGTATTTATTTAATTTAAACAAAAAACAAATTCTTTTTTTTGCGAAGTGAATAGTTTGTAAAAACAAGATTTATTTTTAAAATTGCTGTTAACAAAAACTGGAAATTGCACAATTGTAAAATAAAATTAAATAATTTTAAATAACTTAGATAATATTTTTTTTATTGTCAGAAAGACAATAAATTATTTGAAAAATTATTATTTTAAAATTGGTAATGAAATAAAACAGCTGATCAACAATGCACAATAGCGTAACTATTAGGTAATTAAACAATGTAACTAATGGGTACTGTGAACTGAGCTGCCGTTAACGAAGGTTTTCTGTGAGTTTTACTTTGAACGTGATCGGTTTGCCGTTGACGCAATGCCGTACTTATTTATTACAGGAATATGCCAATATGACATCCATTCTGTCATTTAGGGAGTGTGTAATGGTAAAGCTACATAAGCTGATACAGTAGAATATGAAATTACGTTTTCCGAACAGCAGGATTCCAAAACAATTAGCGGGCACTTCTCTTGTGTCGTTTCCACTCATTTAAATCATCATATCCTTGAGAAATGGATCAGTCGTGAAGGTCCACATTCCCGGGTACCAAGATCGCTTGATCTAACACCTTTAGGTTTATGTACCTGGGGATGAATGAAAAATACTGTATACATTATACATTATTTATTGTCGTGAAGAATTAATTATGGATGCGGCTAAGCAACTTTAGGACAATCCTTAAAAATTAAAAAGAGCAAAAAAGCAGTACAGAAGCCCGTCAAGAAATGTGTTGAAAATGGCGGGCTCATATTTGAACATTTACAAACATATATTAACTGTTACGTATAATGCACTTTGGTCTAGTGCGCTGTTTCTAAATAAAATTCGAAATTTTCTAACTTTTTTTTATTTTATTCAACTTGTTTTATGACAATTTTGCCTCTAAGATCACTAATTCTGCCCCTTAATTAACGTCCTAAAAATTCAGTATGACCTCATTTCACCGGGATAGCTGAAATCCGAGCGAAATATTACACTAGCCGTAACTCGCAAACGATGGATTTAGAACGTATGTTTATATGAATTCTTCCGTTAATTTCACAAGTAGAATAGTTTATAACAGACCCGGGAGATCTTCGATATTCATCCTGTATAATGTTACTTTTTATCTACATCTATGTTTGTTTTATATCTAATTCATTTAAACATATACGTAACGCCAATTTTTTTTTAGGATAAAATGAAATAGAAAAGTTATGTAAAATAAAAAAGCAAAGTTTACAAGTGATTTTATAAAAAGGTAAAAATAACAATCAAAATAAATTATAACGAAAAAGTAAATAATTAGAAAAATGAATTTTACTTTAAAATGAAAATGTACAAATAAATAATTAGAAAAATCATAAATATCATTCTATAAGAAACCTTGTGTATTATTTTATGATCAAAATTAAAAAAAAAAACCTTTTATTAAAAAATCTAGTTACTATTTAATTTAACTATATTCTGGAAAAAATTATTTAATATTTCATGTACTGATAAAAAGACGATTTTTTAAATAACTGAGGCAGTGTTTTGGGGTAACTGAAGTTAACCTGAACACAAAACTTGTGATTAGTTGTTGGCAGTTTGATTTATTCAAATGTAACTTATTTATAAATATAAATTTTACACAAATTGCAAATGTAAAGAACTGGAATTAAAAATAGTAAACAATTTTTTAAACTGTATAAACGTGAAGTTGGGCTTTATAGTCGGATAATTATCATTAAGCCTCTCCTCAACAGTTTTAAAATTATCCGGACATCTAATGAAAAAAAAAAAAATCATTCCGTAAATGCATTTCAACTGAATGAAAGAAAAAATACGCTTCTTAGAATAATCAAATTGTAATTTCCTTGAGACGTCTCGTTACGTAACAATGAAAAAAAAAAACAAACAAACAATGCAAAAAATAATTCTCTTATTATAAATCTCTATTAATGAATTATAGATATTAATGATAATGACCAAAATTTACCTCAAAATCTAGCTGAATTCATTAAAATCAACTTTGACTGTAATGCGTTCAACTTAATGAAGTATCAAACTGAATGTATAGCAGCTCTTTAATGAGAACAATTGCCTTTCTAACCACTGGGGAATCATTATGTAACATTAACTCATACCACTAAGAATCACTAATCACTGGCGATTCTTTTGAGTTTGTAGAGAGAGTGGGAGAGACAGACAGGCAGAAAGAAAGAAAGAAAGAAAGAAAGAGAGAGAGAGAGAGAGAGAGTGAGAGAAAGTGATTAAATGTGGTAGGACTCTTATCGAATTTATTTACTGTCTAGAAACGATAGTTGAGCCTAGTCCTCTACATTTTTCCAACTATTAGGAGTAATTTGGATGCATCGACCATTACCATATCCATTTGGGATCTAGGAAGATTCTAGCACTCATCCGGGCAAATTCAAAATAGATTGGTGTTAATATTTAAACTTAGTGTAAAAAAATATCTGCTTTCAAAAATTATATATATATGAAACTTTCTGTATAGTCAAATAACTTAGGATAACAGAAGTTGGTTAAGAAAAATAAAGAATTAATTTGATAATGAAAGAAACGATTAAGATCAAACATTCATAGATATATGATAAAACGTTCTACAGAAGCAGAGATCAGTGCGAAAGTGCTTAACACTACGGACAAAATAAAAGTAAGATAAAAAACGTAATCCACAAATAATTTTTTTAAATAGTTTATAGATTGCTTAGGAAACATTTAGAAGATCTTTCGAATGATTCTGTAGAAATACCGAAAAATTTTGTAAAAAAACAAATAAATAATAATTAATAACATAAAATAGAAATTTCTTATTACAAACACAATTAGCAAGTGAATGAAAATTTTTTTGGTGAGAATTGCCAAGACATTATATTTCCATTGTACTTTTAATTTTTTTTCTTTTTTTTTTCACTAATTATTTTCTACCAACCACTTCAAATTACTATGGTTAGCTTTATGATAATTAACATGTACTTTTTGGCCGGCGTTCGTTGCAGGGTTTCGGCCTTTCATCCGGAGGTCCCGGGTTCGAATCCCAGTCAGGCATGGCATTTTCACACGCTGCAAATCATTCACCTCATCCTCTGAAGCAATATCTAACAGTGATTCCAGAGGTTAAAAAACAAAACAAACATGTACTTTTACTGACTGCAGTCTAAATCCTATTTTGTTTGATGAAGTAAAAGAAGTCTGTAACAATCTTCAATCCATATTTTATGTTATTTATCTTTATATTTTTAGTTTAAAATAAAAAAACCGCATTTAATCATGTTTAGTGATACAATTTTGTACATTTAAGATAAATTAATTTAAAATTTTTATAATTAATAAATATAACATTATTGAATAACGATCACCTGAAATATTACATCCAAATAATTATGAAATGTGATATATTCTCTATTGTTTGTGACAACAAAGATGATAAACCAAAACGAAGATATTCATTTCTTAATCTGATGTCATTAAGAGAGTTTGAATGGAATCAGCCGATGAAAGGCAGATTTATTTACTTAATTAATTTAATTAAGTAAATTGAGTTTTACTTAATTTTCTTTGTAAAAATAATTTTTTTGATTAACCTAATAACTCCGATAAGAGTTAATCTAATAAATTAAATTAACTTTCAACCTTCGGCTGTGCCCATTGATGAAACTGGGTCGGTAACTGGTAGTTTCAGTGCAACGTCGTCTACAAAACGTGAACCCTTCTTGTTAGCTTTTAGTAGAGATGCAAGAAAACAGCTTCGAAGCAGACTTATCAGGAACGATATTGTATTTGATGTATCTGATGACAGCGAAACCGAAACTTACAACACAGACCCGTATGTAACACCTGAATCACGGCAAACTGGGCCGGGCTTGCATGAACGTAACACATCTCACTCATATATCAACTCGTGATTTGCCTTTATCGAATCGCATATTTTCAAGATCTCCTGATGGAGGAAACCAACGTGGAAAACGATTGGAAGGCCCCAATATATTTATTAAGCCCCCATCTGGAGTCCTCTATCGCATCAATGATATTATGAAATTATACGAAATAATCGAAACAATAGTCGATAAATACGACTTTAATATTAAAATTTTCAATTGTAAACAGTTATGCATTGTTTCAAAGGATATGGTAGCCAACAAAAAGGTAATTAATTATGGCAAACAAAAAGGTGAAGAACACCAACTGATCGGTCACACCTTCACCTGGAAGATTAAAAGAACCTTTCATATAGGAGGTAGGAACCTGCATTTCTCTGATCCAATTGATCAGAGAAGAACAATTCAACACAGAAGAACATGAGAGTCAAAGTCTGTAGTATTGTCAACGCGAGGCACCGAATTTTTAATAGTCATTATCAACTTTCATTGTAAATCTTGAGCCGAGAGATAACAACAAGGAGGTGTATGGGTTTAAATACATCTCCAGTTGCATGGTTGTTACAGGACTGGTAAATTCCTGGAGACCGTCAACAGTACGCTGTACAGTGTACGTGTTGCCAGCAGTACGACCATACGAAAAATAACTGTGTACGGCCTCATCGATATGTGAATGAGGATAAGGACATAGGACTGCCGATTACAGTAAATCTAAGAGCATTTCAGCTGTTTGGGCGCATTGCCAGAGTAATAATCCCGAAAAATAACGGGTATGTAAGGTTTAAAACAGATCATGGAGAAAAAACAGAAATAAACGGTTACAGCAACTAGGAAATCAACATTCCATCATTAGGTAAGAAAACGATTGGTAATCCACATACGAATTCTACTACTCATTCAAGATCTTACGTTGTGGCTGTGATCACAATGTACAGAATATTCCTGAGGACAATCTGGGTAAGCTATCATCCCATATAAAGTTTCTCATACAAAAAATAGGAAACGTAACAGGATTTCTTAAAAAAAGTAATTACCAAATTGTGCTAATGGCTGTGTTCCTTAGAGTTGCAAGGTGTATTATTAATGGTCTAGAAGGTCTGAGAGAAGAACTAGAAGGGTTATTGATTATTGAAGCCTTATTCATTGTCTTCCTTTTAATCAGTGAAAACGCATTTCACCTATTGGAATTTCCTTCGTGGTCGAAGTTATTCTACCTATTGTACTAACCATTCCAATAGCAGAGCACACAAAAGTACAGTGGTTAGTTAGTAAGACTCTTTCCGTCGTCAGTAAGACTTTTTCTTATCCGCAGGAATTTCACCGCTATACACCGAAGCTGATAACAACTTCAATTTCGTCATCTGACAACTCAGCTGTTCTGCTCACTGTCAGCAAGTAAGCAATTAACAAGGCGGTGTCACCGATACTTCGCAACATGACAGACCGGAATTCGTACCGAAGTTGGAATGAGGTTGAGTTGGTAGTGCCTGTTTGGTTGAGGTCCTCCGATGATATCGATTACGCGGCGCAATACGTCACCTCAATTCTAATGGAGGCTTCTTGGCGATAAAAGAATGCTTGGTATACAATTTATGCTAATTACAATCAAGAAAGGAATATTTTAATAAAAATAGCAAGAACAGGAGAAAAAATCAAAGAATTGAATTTAAGGTTCAGCGTTTTATTTAATGACTTTATTGCATTATTGCATTTATCATTATTGCTTTTTCTCAAAATTTATGAATTCTGGACACAACTATATAGAATTGCGTTAAAAATGAAGGAAATCTCCATAGATAAGTTATTTCGATGTTACAAATTATCATCTTTTCATCTAGGCCTTATTCAGTTAGCTTATAGAGTTCAAATAAACAAACTGCGCGTATGAGTGTTCAGGCGGCCGATTCATAAACATCTCTTGTAAATTCCGATGCACATAAAAAAAAACTACGCGACGATAATATTCAGTAACAACACGCGGCTCATAGACTTATAGGCTCTGGGAAACTGTCGGTTCTTTTATTTTCCAGAAAAGTTTGACCACGCGCTTGAAAAGGTCCAGAAAACGTTTTTCTGGAGCAACACCACCACTAATTTTAGGTACGAGCCGCCACTGGAATCAATGCTTGACTAAACCCTATTTAATCTCTACATAAACAGAGCCTCAAACATCGGTTTAAGGTAAAAGAAACAGATCTAAAAATATTAAACATTTATAAGGATCTGTCTAAAGACAGAGTTAAATTTAGAAAACTGATTTGAAAATCTAAGTTTCCAGTGAAACAGAAAAAGAAGGATAAAAACCTGAATAGATTATCCAATAAAAATGTGACTTTTGGGAAAGCAAAAGAAATCAAAATTTTGAAAACGTGATCCTTATTGAACAGAAGCTAAAGTAAGAATCCCGTATTATTTACGTCGAAACCCACCCCCCACCCGTTCAGAGACTCAATTAGATATTTTTTTCTTTTTTTAACTTGAAAGTAGTTTTCTTGTATTCCTTTAAGTTATGGTACTCTTTCGATTAAAAACTTCAGATTTTTTCCATGAAGTCTCGCTGATGTACTTGTGTCAGACAGTAAATATCTGATGTGGGCACCACATGACTTCTTTGTACGCCTATTATATTACATATACACAATTAAAAAAAATTAAAAGTACATAAAATCTTACTTCTTTAATAACTTCTGATTTTTTGTTTTTTTTGTTATTGAACTATTATTTATTGTAAAACAATTATTACAATCAGAGGTTAATAATTATTAATAAATCAATATACTTAAATTTAAAAAAAAAAATGTATATGAAGTCAGATTTGAACCGATGTGCCTTTCCCTTGTAAGACCAAATATTTCATTAATTAAAATTTTATTTGGCTATAACTCCGGAACCGATGAAAATAAATACCACTTATGCATATCGTTGAAAAACTCTCACTGAGAATTTATTACTGCAATTAAGATAAAATTCATTTTTTTTTGGATTTTGGCTTTTTTTGGATATTTTTGAACCACTTGACTGCAATCAAAACGAGAGGTGCACAACTAGATGTTACAACAGTTCTAAACTCAAAATTTCACCATCCTACGGCTAATCGTTTTTGAGTTATCCGATATATATAGGGTACGTACGTCACGCAGATGGATTCAGAGATGATGAAAATGTAGATTTCCGTTGAAATCTGAAAACCAAGATTTTTCGCGATCACTCCTTGACTTGACTGGGAAACAAAGATGAATGTAACAATAAATAATAAAAAAAGCAGTTATGACGATGTTGAACGCTGAAAAAAAAAAAGATTATATATTTTGCACAGTAAACGACGATAGAATAAAATTATAAGTCAGGAAATTTTTACTAAATTGGTCAGGAGAAATAACAGTAGCTGCTCACGTATAGGCACTGTGTAACTGAAACATTCCGTATTCCACTTGATATTATTGATAACATTTAATATAACAAGTCCTTTTTTCTTTAATTCTTTCTTTATACTTGTATAATATATAATCTTTAAGCTTAATGTCAATAGCCATCCCCCAGTTTATGAATTTAAAAAAACGAGAGAATCGAACGAAAACAGACCATCCGAGGGAGTAAGTGGCAACAATACAGGAAACCCGAAGGTAGGACATCTCTAAACATGACTGCTGGTAAGTTGAAGCGGTTATTGCAAAGTTATTTAATGAGACATTTAAGTCTTATCTTGAAAGCCTATCGCCTTTACCGTAGGGACAATTACTCCTTACGGAGGGCCAAGAGAAGCTTCCCTCGACCTCCATCCTCAAATCCATCTTTAAAAACGTCTGATGGGTCTTGGGTTAACAGTGATAAGGAAAAGGCTGAAATATTTGCCACGTACTTGAGCGATGTTTTTCAACCGCTTGAAACACGAAGTCCTCGTGAGAAAGAATTCGTTGATTTCTTAGATAGCCTATAGGCTTAGATTTCCTATTAAGCCTTTCTCTACAGGTGAAGTTACTGATGTGATCAAGAAGAAAAATAGTTTAAAAGAAGAACCCTGATTTTGATTTCATCACAAACAAATTGGTCAAAATGCAACCTTCCAAAACCAACATGTAAATAACATACCTATTTAATGGCATATTCCGGACAACATACTTCCCAATAGAGTATGAAGTTTCAAATAGTCATGGTCCCGAAACTGGTTTCGGGACCATGACTATTTGTACCGGTTTACCTGGGTAAACCGGTACACAATGTAGCTTCATACAGGCCACATCCTTCCTTCGGAGGATGTAGCCTGTTTTTGAGCATGGCCGTGTAATTCCTGAC
Source organism: Lycorma delicatula (assembly GCF_047948215.1). Classification (NCBI taxonomy): domain Eukaryota; kingdom Metazoa; phylum Arthropoda; class Insecta; order Hemiptera; family Fulgoridae; genus Lycorma; species Lycorma delicatula. The sequence goes on from NC_134459.1 coordinate 117,083,947, forward strand.
CATCAGTTCGGTTTCCGTTGTAGGCATTGCACTGTTGAGCAAATACATCAGGCTTGTAAGCGTAATCAGCCTTGAAGAGAAAAAAATACTATTCAGCAGCTTTTTCGGATATCCAACAGGCCTTTGACAAGGTCTGGCACCTTGGCCTTTTGTACAAATTGAAAATGAGCCTCTTAAACTTATTACCTTATTCTGCATGGCTACCTAGAAAGACATTTCTCTGAAATGAAATATAACTAGAAATTGTCCACGTTCTTCGAAATCAAGTCGGGCATTCCTGAGGGATATGCATGAAGCCCGTATTATAATACATCTTTACTGCAAACATTCCGACTACAACTAGGTTACTGTCGCTTCCTTTGCGGGTTACTCAGCTGTTCTCGCTGTTGATTGCAGTCCAACTGTAGCTTCTAATAGCCAACAACTTGAGTGAATTTAATAAACAGGAAATTGAGTACATGGAGAATACGCGTTAACCAGTAAATATCGAGCCATGTGACATTCACGATGAGGAGAGGTAACTGCCTGCAGGTCTACCTTAATGTCATTGTTATTTTGCAAACCGAAATGTAATGTATAATTTAAATAATGAACCTCCGAACAAAATGCCAAGACACTCAGCCACGATCAGCTATTATTATTAATCTTATTAATGAAATTTATAAATACTTATGATTTTACAAAGTTTTTTTAATTTTTTTGTATTAAAAATTGTTGAAATTCAATAAAATTATTCTGGTATTATTAGGGGAAAGAAAATGGGTTAAGGTTAGTTTAGAATTTATTGAAACCATCTACGGAGAAATCTAATTTACAAAGAATGATAGTGACAAAGGAAATAAAACGTTTAAACTTAAAAACCAATGCTAAGATTCACAATGGAATACTAATTGCAAAGTTCTAGCTTGGAAAGAAGAGTCTTCCAATTTAGCAAATATACGACTAGAAGCGTTGCTGCTTCAGCTGCCACGACTAAGAGTGTACCAGTTTCTTCTATCTTATTTTTAGTTCACAACTTTTAAGTCTTTGTTATTATATTATACTGATCCTTCTTGTTACCATTTGCTCCGTGAATTAAATATTTACTTTTATTTTGTGTATTCTTTTAGCTTATACTAGACGAAATTAAAAAGTTTTGTAACGAAAGAGCCATACTTTGGCATTTGTTATTATGTTTATTTCACTTTAGTGGTAAATTTTAACATAGAAAATAACAAATAAACTTATAAAGTTCTCAAGCATTTTGAAATAAATTATATTGAAAAAATAATATAATTATTCTTGCAATTATTTACTCTTTAAATTTATAAAGAAAAATTAAACGGAATAAAATCGGTACCTTTATAACAGTGATTGATTTCAAACAGAGAAGTTTAGTTCATATTCATGTTTTCTTGCATATGTACCATAAATCTAGAAGTTTTTTCCCCTGTAATATAATAATTTCAGTGAGTTTGTGTAAATTATATTATGATGTAATTGAATATGCACGATAATAATTTCTTTGGAAATGATTAAAATTAACTATAACATGGAATCATGCAAAATTTACCATGTATTTATAATGAAAATCGCAAGCGTAGAGCAAGCAGGTTAGACATAACTAAATGAGAAATTGCATGGAATGACATTCAGTGTCGTTAATTTAAATCTACGCCAATTTGTAACAAAATATAGTAACTTTAGTTCTAAAGCTTTATGAATCAAACATTTAAAAGAAATGGATCAAGAGAAAATTTATTGGGGAATAATTTTTTTATTTTTATATTTCTTTCTTATTTCCTACATTACTTATTTTCTATAACTCACATATACATAGATGTAAGAAGTAACACTTTGTATCATACAAAATGGAACTATTAATCCCCATAAAAAAAAAACAAACAGAAGTTTGCACTTATGAAAGGGAGAGAATAATTACTTGCTACTATTTTCAAAGAATTATAGAAATATGAATATTTAATATTAATTTAACTGTTATTATCACACTAAATAAGTAATTTTAAATTAATAATAATAAAGTGATAACATTATTAAATTATAACATTATTAATTAATTATATAAATAAATAATTATAAAAACAGTTTATAACATTGTTTCACAAAGTCTGTGTATCCAATTTTCAACGACATGATTAAAAAAATACCTTTCGGCACGCCGTAAGGCGGAGGTAGATTTCACCGGTGCTAAAAAAGGGATAAAAAAGATTTCCACCTTAAGGTTAAGAAAAACTTCAAATTTACTTAATACGACAATCTTTGCATTTGAAAAAAATTTCACATATTTAGCATACGACAAGCCCTATCTTACAATTCAGCAATATTTTGGTCATCTCTTGCCGTAAGAGTTAGTCATATCAAAAATTGTTACAGAAAAAGGTTTTAGGTAATGTTTAGAGGACTAATGACCACTTTAAACTGATTCGATAGTGTGCCTATTAAGGGAGGTATGAATTTTTTTTTCTTTAAACCCCATTTTTTCACCCCCCGGGCCAATGGTGGGTGATATCAAAAAACTTTACTTAGATAAGTTTTAGGACCTTAACCAAAGAATAGTAAAAACGAGTTCGATATTTTACTTAATAAGAAAGTTATAGCGATATCATGTTTTTTGAAAAAGCTCCCCCATCCATTTCAACCCCGGTGGTCTGATTTTGCCCATTGTCAAACTCAACCGAGATTTTGGGTCATATTTTATTTATTAATTTGAAAGTGATTGGGGCAAAATTACGGCAGTTATCGTGTCCACAAGAAAGTTAAATGAATATAATGGTAACCATTGCAATAGGTAGCTTTCTTGTGAAATCTACCTAAAATGAAAATAAACAATTTAAAACTATTGATAGATAAAATTTTACTAAAAAAGTCTGCTAATGGTAATTTTTATAGTTTTCTTTTTGAAAACTACCATTCCAGTATTGAATTTCTGAAAATTTCGTTATCTCAACTCTCAGGGTAGTTTTTGAGTTAACGGGTGCAGTAGTATATTGATGGAGATTTAATCACAATTGCCTATAATAATATATATAACAATACCAATCATGTGTATGAATGATCGTTTCATTAAATACTTGCAGCAACATCGAGATAATACTGCGATACCAAATAAATAAAAAATTTCTCAGGGGCATAAGAGAAGCGCCTTGGTTCGTAAGAAAATGTGAGATACACGAATATCTGAATTTACTGTATGTTCGAGAATCATCTATTACCGAAGTACAGGACCGATTGCATACAGGTAACCTCAATATTGATTTTTTATTGGCCTTAAAGTTTATCTGCAGTCTACTATCCTTCCCGCCATGTAATCAGGGATTAATTGTTCTCTGATCTGAATTCCTTTCGACCTTGGGTATCCGTTTTGTAGCAGAAGATGATTGGAATGCAAAATATCCTCTCTGAGGAACTGGATTCATCACTACTCGGGGAAGAGCTTTAAGGAATTGCATTACCAACATGTGTCTAAATGTCATCTTTGGGATGCAACCCACGTACAGACTGTTGGTTCCGACGAAAGCCCTAGACGTATTAGACTTTTTTGTCACATCAAGTATTTCGCCGAAGTACACTTTAAGTTAAAAGTAGCTTGGATTCGACTCTGATTTTACAGCTTTACTTCTTACCATTAGCTCGGTAGTGGTAAAAAACAACAAACCGCCTCTCATACACAGTAAGAGGACCGACTGGAGTTCCTATCAGAACTGGATTGAGGGCAAGCCAAGTGTGAAAAGTAGTGCTGATATAAATAATTTAGAGATTTGAAAAAAAGACTCTGAAAGTCTGGGTATTGAATATTTATATTTTAAAAATTATGTAAATTCATCAGAAATAGAGCAGTAAAAACAAAAATGAAATAAATATACCTTATTTATTACTTACTTTACTTTTTTTTACCTTACTTTTAAATATACTTAACTTTATTATAACTTATCAAAAATATTTGAAAAATCACTTTAAATTAAAAAAAGCCTACTGTTCATAAATTCATACCATTTAAAAAAATAAAAAATTAGTTTTATATTTTATATCAGGTGGGTTATCTTTCGAGGTTATATGTACAGAAAATAAAATTCTTACTATTCTATACAGGATTATTTGACCTAGATATTTTCTATAAAAAATTCTACAAAACAGGACTTCATTAATAAAGTTTCTTTAATTCCAATAGTGGGTTGAATAGTCAATAACCTATTTTTATTATGTTTGTGCTGCACACGAAGGGAAATCGGGTTACCGTTATGTTGAGACATCTCATCACGGTAACAGACCGAGAGGGTAGTTTAATTTTGGTTTGGCTTCTTTGGTAGTCTAATTTTCTTCGATCGACTTGTTGTTTTCTTTTTTTTTGTTACGGGAAAGGTTATCCCACCTAGCGATTTAAAGCCATTTCTTTTATAACTTTGTATTCTCTAAAAAAAAAAAATAAATAACTGAGTCTTAGTTCATCATTACAAGTAGAATATAAATTTATTGTATAAAAATACTGCAAAATATTTTAATTGGGAATTTTTTTCTTTTTTTTCTTTTTAGAAGAAATACTCTTTAAATTTTTTCAAGATTGTCATTTAATATCGTTTAACATAATTTAAAATAAATAAGTTTAAGTTATACGTGTAAGCATAAATTACAAATGTGTTATAATACAAACGTTTTCATTTTACGCTACAGTAAAAATAAGATAAGTTCCTTACGTTACTTGCCAAGTCAGGAGGGTAATTATTTTATTCTTTTAATTAAATTCTAGATAAGAATTCAACCCTTCTTTCCTTTACCGGTTCCTTTTGCAACGATTTAAGTGAGTTCAAAAGGATTGAATTACCGTTCAGTCAGCTACCTGCAGAGAAGCCCATCTCTGCACACCGTAAAACAGAAACTGAATCTTCATTGCAAACAATTAAAATAAATGTAGTTCGTCTTTTGCACATGTGAAACACAAGTGGTATAAGAAGCATTTAAACAGTTTATAGCATCCAATGTATGAAACTCATTGTTACAATTTTAATATATTTTAATTTACTTTCTTATATTAGAAGTGTAAAGACACATGTAAACACATTAATTAAAGTATTACTTTTCGAATAAGAATTATGACTTTACATGAACTTTATACCTAACAATCCAATTTTTTATATCCGAAAGAATTGCACGTCTTTTTGACATGACTACAATGAAAAGCGTCCCAACATTAAAAATGATAAATCACTGCAGAACTAAAAGACGACAGCATTCGTATTAGCACCAAACATATGGTTTCAAAAATACGACCTTTACTCTTTAAACTCAATTATTCTACTTAGAAATGCAATATTGATCAGCAAACGTCGATCACTTGAATTCTAGACAAATGCAGTAATCTTTTATCTCATTACTTGCTAGATCTCTAGTTTTAGATGTGCTTATATCAAAATAAAAATTTTAGATCCAATACACAGATAATTTAAACATTCTTTTTCAAACTTGAAAGTATTTTAATAGCATGACCGTAAGTTATATGTTTTATATTAGATTCAATGTTTTATATTCAGAAGTAGTGTATTTGAATATTCTAATAAAGGTTCTACATTAAGAGGGAAAATAAGCATGATTATAAATCAATGCTACAATGATAAAATAACTAGGGTACGTAGTATAAAGACGTTGGTAACATTACTTTTCTATTTTGTTGTTATAAGTATGGTTTTACAGAATTTTTTTCTCATTAGTTTCATTTCATCTTCTTTCAGTATAATTTTAAGAATAAAATTACCTGACACATTTTACCATAAACCGTGAAATATATATACTTTTATTCCAAACAACGTATTTTTAAATGACTTAAGGCAGAAACGACAAACGTCTATATCCTAAACATTAATTTTTATATTTTTAAGTTAAAAATTTTAGCAATATAGGATATTAATTCTGCCTTTATTTTTACAACAGTGGTGAAAAGGTTTATTTGAATGATATTTTTACTTTTCAGAACAACGTATTTTTCTTCTTCTTTTATACTAACCCTCCCTCCCTCTTTTCTGCTAGTACTTTCTTGATTGGAATATCAATCAGTATATCAGAAGTTCAATTTTTCTATTTCTTCATATTATCTTTTCGTGGATTAAAAACTTTGGTTTTTCAGAAGAAGGAAAACAATAGTTTTAAATTATTATCATGCAATTAATTATCAGCAGTATAAATACGGTCGAATATTATAAAAAAGACATCTAATTGTTATCATTCTTTTGATATTTCTATCAACATCCACACTTTCTGTTTAAAAGCATTCGTTTAACAATTTATCATCTTACCTAATTTTAAAAACAATTTTGAGTTTTTCTATTCGATAATAAAATTCTATAGGAAATTATGACTACTACTTTTGTTAAATTGAGATTATTTAAGAAAAATTTGCGTGAATTAAAAAATAAGTATTATTACTTAAAATAATCCCTATTTAAACTCCGATTTTTAGGAAACTATGAAAAAAAGTTACGTTAAATTTTCTAGCCAACTTTTATAAATGCCTTTTTTGTTACGTAAACATATAAGGTTTCTAATTTGAGTGCAATGTAACATGTTCAGTGTACAAGTGGTCTGACTACAACTCTTCTAGTATGTGTCACATAATATAAATACCAAACTTACCAAACCACGCCCTAAACAGCGACAAAACAGAGATGTACCAAAATACCAGTACAAACCGTATGCGTACATGGGCCACTAGAAATAGTGCAATTTCAACAGTAGATGTCTTGTTCAACTACACTCTTGATAAATGGCGCTCTGTGATAAAGACATTTCGAAATCCAATTTAATTTTGACTAGATTTAATTTAATTGACTAGTGAATGGCGCTTTTTATTGTAGGATATAATAATAATTCTAGACTGAATATACATTATTAGAGTGAAACCTGTAATGTTATTATAACAAGTATTTAATGTATAATAACATATATATATAGATGAAATTGAAAAACAAATTAATGCTTAATATTGGAAATAAATATTATTAGTAGAATGATTTTACGAAATTTTTTAGAAACAGTTTTCTTAATTACTTGTAATAAAAAAAAATTTCGAAAGATAATAATAATTGCAGCTATAATCTGTTTCTTTTTTTTTTATTAAGTATGAGTTAAAAAAAAGTACACCTATTTTTATGTATTTTATCTATTATAAAAAAATTTTGAACTGTTTAAAATAGAATATTTTGATAAACTCTTCGTAAACGAGTAGTTACACTCTAAAAACGAAAAAAGAAAAAAAACTTAAGTTATCCGTAAAACATTTTGAATGAAGTAAATTCGTTAAATAAGAACAGAAATAAGCTAAAAATAGTTAAAAACTTTAGACTATTGAATGAACAGTTATTTTAAACTATTCACGTTTAGCAGGTATTCTCGTTGATACACAGAAAAAGGTTTTCCAACGGTCAGATCATCCAGTTAAACCAAATAAAAAATATTTTAAAACGTACTTTTAAAAAAATGAATTACCCAGTAAACATAAATAGAAGATAATTTTGTTCTCAACGCAATAATATGTAAAAGTCGTCTATTTTCGCAAGACCATAATGAAAAGCATGGAGGGCAACCTTAGTTATATTTTGCATCTTAACTTTAGTTCATCCAAAGAGATTTACTAGGTATTATATACTGAAGCCATCATTTGCTTTTTGCATCAAAACCTTTGTCATATTTAATGAATTTATGTAGATATTGAATATGAAAGCGCGCCTCACGCTTTTCATTGTGGCCTTTGCGAAAATAGAGAACTTTGTATATATTATTTTCTTGAAAACATAATCTTCTATTTTAGTTTACTGGGTAATCCATTATTTTATTTTATACATTTTATTAGTACGATGTTAAATATTTAAATACTACCACAAATGCTACCTAGATCGACGCAAGATGCAAATATTGTGGTTTTTTTTTTACCTCCGGGACCACCGTTAGGTATTGCTTCAGAGGATGAGATGAATGACAAGTAGCGTGTGAAAAGGACAAGCAGCATATTCCCCTCCAACTACTACGCATGTGTAATACACCTCTCCACCTTCTGCGTATAGGTACAATCCGTTAACCGTGCAACGAAAGCCATTAAACGTGAAACGAAAGTCAGGTAAAGAACCGTACGTAAAAAAATAAATTAAAGTGACGTTAATCCTTTACCTAATTATTAAACAAAGCTGGAAAATACGTTATATCTCATTGAATTGATTGAACAGAATTTGTGTTGAAATTTGTCTAACGATGGGCTTTTAATGATCTGGTAATCCTAAAAATGTAAGCCAACGTGATAATAAATTAACAACAAATGTTTGTAAAAATTTAATATTTTTAATTTTTAATCCAAATTTTATCATTTAGAAACGTTGAATATTTAATGTAAGAGTAAAATAAATTTTAATTTTAATTTTACTTGTTTTTTTTAAAAACAAGTTCGTCTTTTAAAAAGCTTTTCCGCCACAAAACTTCGAAATTTTGAGATATTTTTACCCATAATGAGACAGTGATTGCGGATTGAGTAGCTGAAATCTGTCATTTGGCACATATTTATACCCTAGAAAATGTCCTCCTATATCCTTCATGGGTGTTTCAAGTTCAAGTAATGAATTAATCATAAACAAATTTAAGTATATATTTTTCTGTACTCTGTCTTTTAAAAAAAAAATTGTTTTCATTATTTATATTAATATACGTTACTTAGCTTATTATTAAGCTATATTTTAAGTAATGTTTTGAGAAATCTGTGGTAAAAAAAAAAAAAACAAGATTGGGGTCGAAAAACACAGTATTTTATGTTCAGTTAGTTTCCTTGGACTTTAATCATAACATTTTTATTGAAATCAGTTTCTCTGCAGGGTTTTTTAAAGTTATTATGCGTTTATTACCCATTTAAAATGTTATACTACCGCCAAACATAAAATAGTGTGTTTTTCGACCTATATCATTTGTCTTTTACGTCAGATTTTTCAAAAACTATTAGATACGGTACTGGAACTTTTTTTTAAATTTTCCTAGTCAGATTTCCTATAAAAGCACTAAATTTACTTATAGGCGCAGTAATCAGGATGATTACTTTTGCCAGCCGACGCTTACGAAGCGTTTCCGAATTTAGGTTTAAATGAACTTTCTTATTTATTTTCATCAGCAAAAAATGAACTGAAAAATTGTTACGTTCTTTGTGCATCACTTTGTATATATATATACAGAGTGATTCAGGAAGATTAAGGCAATACTTTGACAACTCATTCTAGAGGCTAAAAATAAGAAAAAAAATCATATAAACATAGGTCCGAAAACGCTTTGTTAGCGAGTTATACAGCATGAAAGATTTCCCCCGAGTTTCAGTTCCTCCGGGTAAATTAAGGCTTTCTGAAATTCTGTGAAGGTCAATTAAGGAGAAAATTCAATTGTTTCTTATGGTTTTTGAGCTGCGAAATAAAAAAACATGGGTCCCAAATCTGTATCTCTCTTAGTTTCTAAGATACCCCATGTAAAACGTCAAATATAGGGCCAAAAATCACATTTTTTTACGTTTGACGTACAATAACGTTATTAAATTGGCAATAAATCATTCAATTTTTAACATATATTGTAGAGAATTTAATAAAGCGAATTTATAAGAAGATTGATGTAAATAATGTCAACAGTCCCTGGATCCCTGGACATTGTGGCATCCTCGGAAACGAACGGGTCGATGAGGCTGCTAAGATAGCTGCAATAAATGGCATCCGAGTACAATGGACATGTTAGAGAGACTTCATGAGATCAGTCCGTGTAAAATTGCGGACTAAGTAGAATAGATTCAAGCTGCTGAGTCCTCCCACGGACCCACCGGGTGGTCTTGTGGCGAACGCGTCTTCTAAATTAGCTGATTTGTAAGTCGAGAGTTCCAGCGTTCAAGTCCTAGTAAAGTCAGTTATTTTTACATGGATTTGAATATTAGATCGTGGATACCGGTGTTCTTTTGTGGTTGTGTTTCAATTAACCACACATCTTAGTAATGGTTGAACTTAGACTGTACAAGATCACTCAATACATATTATCCTCATTCATCCTCTAAGTATTATCTGAACGGTAATTACCGGAGGCTAAACAGGAAAATGAGTCCTCCCACGGCATTAAAAAACATCCGAGAGGATGTGCTCGAGAAACCTCCATCCCCGAGCAACAGAAGAGACAAAGTCATCTTAACTTGGCTAAGGATTGGATACACCAGGCTTATCCACGCTCACCTACTTGGCTCTCCTCAGAAGATATGTGAGGCTTGCAAGGTCAAATGGTTCGTGTACCACCTGCTCGTTGATTGCCCAATCTTTGGTACCATCCGACAAAACTTAGACCTGGGTTCGGATGTGAAATTTCTATTAAACCAGAACGAAGGTATAAAACGTCTGTTGCGGTTCCTCTCCCAGTGGAATGAAGAATACGATTTAGTGATTTTTGTCTTATGTATTTTATTTTGTATTTATTGTTGTCACTTGTCTATGTTTATTATTTATTGTTCCTGTTTCTTTATTGATTATTTTTGTTCTTTATGATTTTTGTTGTATTATATAATACTACGTGATAGTGTTACTGTAGTCGCTAATGACTATAATTGTTGATGCGAGTGTAAATAAAAGAATTAAAAAAAAAAAAAAATTAATTACGATCTGGATATTCTTATTGATATTTTTTTTTTGTCTTCAGTCATTTGACTGGTTTGATGCAGCTCTCCAAGATTCCCTATCTAGTGCTAGTCGTTTCATTTCAGTATACCCTCTACATCCTACATCCCTAACAATTTGTTTTACATATTCCAAACGTGGCCTGCCTACACAATTTTTTCCTTCTACTTGTCCTTCCAATATTAAAGCGACTATTCCAGGATGCCTTAGTATGTGGCCTATAATTCTGTCTTTTCTTTTAACTATATTTTTCCAAATGCTTCTTTCTTCATCTATTTGTCGCAATACCTCTTCATTTGTCACTTTATCCACCCATCTGATTTTTAACATTCTCCTATAGCACCACATTTCAAAAGCTTCTAATCTTTTCTTCTCAGATACTCCGATTGTCCAAGTTTCACTTCCATATAAAGCGACACTCCAAACATACACTTTCAAAAATAAGTGATATTAATATGTATAAAGATATAAATATGTATATTAATATGTATAAGTGATATTAATAAATATTGATATATGTTTGTACTTTATAATTAAAATCAACTAACATTTTTAAAACTTGCGTGGACTTCCTAAAATATCATTCATTTATAATAATCGTTTCTAACTATTCATATATTATAGTATTACGAATCTCCCTACACAGTTTTTAATCTATACTCAATTCTAAAAATAAAAATTCTAAACTTAATTTAATTACTAATTTTTTCCGAGTTTCAACAATGAGTTATACATTCTCTCAGATCAAAGTTATTATAACTATCCTTAAGTAAACTGTGAAAATTCTATTGAAGAATATAAGAATATTTCTTTATGTCTGTTCTATTCAAGTATAGGATCGGAAACTAACATTCAATTGAAATTTGGATGATCCACCATAATTGCGGAAACTTATATTTAAATAAGATTGGGTTACCTTAATATTATGCCTGAAATTTAAACTATAACCTTAATGAACAAATATGTTAATGAAATAAATTTCAAACGTTAAGAAAAACTTAAAATAGACGAAAAATTAATAGAATCTAAAACCTATGTTTCTCACTCTACGGAACTAACTTGGAGTGTTAACAAGTTTGTGCAGTCGTGAGGGTTTAGATGTGATTCCCACCATTACCCCGTTAATCTAGCTATCAGCCAACTAATTAATATAATTTATTGAACGTTTTACAAATGTTATTCGAACATGTATTTAAAATCTCATAGACTAAATTCACTGACTTTCTCGTTTTCGTCAGTAACTTATTTTATGCCCGACGAAAATATTTTTCTTTTTCCTAGAACCCTTTTCCTGGGACGATTACAAATCATACAATACAGTATTTTTACTTTTAATCTGTTGAAAAATAGCAAATAGAATGAATAAAAGAGTAAAATTACGTTATAGGTTACAATGTATGACATATATATTAACCTACATTATAAGGAAATTGTAATTAAAATATAATTAGTAACTCGGATATCATTTTAATACCATAACTTTTCAAGTGAAAATTTATAAATAAAACTTGATTATTAGTTATTACGAAATAATATATTAATAATAATTATATTATTATGAAATTGTATAATATAAATGGAATATATTAAACAATTTCTGACACACTTCAAAAACATTGATGAATTCTAAGTTCCATTTTCCGCAGATCCGTTTAATTATTTATATATATGTATATATGTAAATGGTTGCGTGTTTTATGTGCATGTTTACGAGCCGCTGCGTGTGTACACAATCTAGAATAAAATACATTACATCAAATTTCAATGTAAAACATAAAAAAGGGAATTTATTAATTTTAAAAGTTACATAAAAAATTTATCTTAATCCACCAGAATAAAAAGTAAAAAAAATACGATGTTTTATGTAAAATTTCATCCCGAGAACCTAGACTGCTTCTTACGTAAGACTTTTTCAGATTATACAGAAATTATTACTCTTATGATAAAAATGAAAAAAAAAACTAAACATTATTTATTTATTTAAGCAATTATATCAATATGGACTTATCTAAATAAAACATTTATCGTAATTTGTGTAAGTATTAATAAGAATTATAATGCTATATCAAAATGTTTTATAAAAGTAAATTCACAATTTCGTAGATATCATCAACATTCAGATTTATTAGCTCTTGAACAATAATAAAAAAAAATAATAATAAAATGATTATATCAGCGTAAATATTTCATTAAATGTTGGTTGTTACCATTAAGCAAACAGAAATCTACAACTAACTTGTATTCTTCTGAATGATAATAAAGTTATGAAATACTTCATAGATTCGCGAAAACTTAGATACCTTTATCAATATCAGCTAGTTTAACTACGAATAATGTGATAAAGTTTATAAAACTGAAACCCTATTAAATTTTCACAACATTTTGCTGAAATAATTAAAAATCTATCTCATGTAGACTATATCCACATTGATTAATATTTCATTAACAATTTTGGGTTTAGTGACAAGTTAGCCTCGGTTATCCTTCAAAAACTTGATAATAATAGCTATATAAAGAATACAATAGTTTTTGTAGTGATTTACTTCTGATTTTTCTTGCTAAAACTTAAGCTAAATAAGCTAAAACTTTATATAAAAAAAATTGATTGACAATGTAATATTCTGTAATTTTTACACACAGTTTAGCCATATGCATTTTTTAATATGATTTCATGAAATTAACAGTTTGGAATTATTTTTTCCCAAACCAATTAACAACGTAAGATTACTGTTACTTTTCGTCATGATACAAATTTATACAAAATATTTTGATAGTTTGACCGTACATACCTTTTCCCCCGCTTTTTTCGAAAGAAGAAATACCTGATATAAAAATACTTCCAATAAACTGTAGCCAAAATTTAAATAATAAATTACAATAATTAAAACTTCCAGCAATTTAGTAAAAATTATATAACTTTGTAAGTGAAATGCCACGTGAGAAGTTAATAGAGTAAGATTTAACTGACGATATTATAAGATAGAAAGAAAGTTCCCTTAATTGTTGAAGTTATGAAACATTTCAATATTCGTTAAAGACTGCTACTGTCTCGTATTTATCGTTTAGTAAAATTGTGTTTTTACCAGAATAAAATAGGGAAAACAGGCAAATAATTTTACTAAATAAGTTAAAAAGTAATTTACTTAATGAGTGTTTTACGTGGGAAGTTAATGAAGCCGAAGTAATGGTTATTAATTCTTCATCCGCATAAAAGATCCGAATTTGTTTTGATTCTCTTCAAAAATGATCAAAACTGTAAAATTAAGTTTTTCTAAAGAGGATTTCATAATGTATCTATATAATTTTTTTTTGGATATAAATAGCAAGCTCAATAGAATAGTTACGATTTATTTTTCAAAATAACCATGAAAATTAATAAAAAATAAATGTACTCAAAATGTAGTGTATGACTTTGGATTTGAACAGATTGCTGTATTTAAGAAGATAATTTTTAATTTTTATCTGCTTTACTGGATAGGTTTAGTCAGTTGTACGTCGTTGTTAAGTTCCATTATCAGAAAAAATGAGTTTTTCTGGGATTAGATTAGCGAGAAATAGCGTCCTAAATCCTAAAACTACCAATTGAATGATAATTCTAATTTTTCTCAAAACTTTTTCCACTTAGATATTAAAATACGATTTTTTTTCAAATAAGGTATAACTTTGCTACAACGCGGCCATTTGGAGTCAACTGTTGTACCCGCGTTGTAGACTAACTACATTATTTTGAAGATAAAGTGTTAGACGAAAAAAAGTCAATTGAGTTATTATTATAATAAAATTAAAAATTACTGAATGTTACATTTAAAAATGACAATATTATGGGATTAAATAAAACGTAAAAATATAAAAATACAGTACGAGTGTATTATGTAGCTGGATTTCATTTTTATTTATTTATTTCTTTTTTTTAACGGTAAACTACACTAATTCAGTATGCTGCAGACTTTTAAGCACTTTCCCTATAGCCTTAGATTTGAATTTGAAATATCGTAATGTAATGAGTACTACTTACTTATTAGAACACATTAGTACGTTACCACAACACATCTCAATGTATATAAATTAACAGTTTGATGTAAGATAATTATTTGATAGAATAAGAAGTTATATTTGCTTGAAGTTAATATTTTTTTTAGGGCTATGTATAATTTCCCAGACGTAAATGTTGTAGCATATTTATTTATTCTGTCCAATTTATTACTAAATACGTACACGCAGTTAAAATGCGTTTTTTATACCTACTAAAAAATATAATTTTTTATGTCTGATAATAGTTATATTTTCGTTGGACATCCTTCTATTCGTATTTTAGAAGGATCGAACATAAAATTGCTACCTGACTTATAGGGGATGCTATAAAAATGTTTAAAAAAATAAAAACGGTAGAAAACTGCTTACCTAAATACATTATTCAAACTAGATAAAGATTAAGAAATGTTAAGTCACCTAACTAGAATATTTAAATATTTTAAATCTGAAAATAAAATGGAAGCATAACTTTTAATAAAAAAACTTTTAAATTATGCATACAAATAAATTATTCGTTCATTTATTTTTAACTCGAGAGGAGAAAATTATTGTGGCCAAATCTGATGAAGTTCTCGTTGAACAATAATGAATTTCCATAAATCATTTAATATAAAATGTTGTTTCATTTAGTTATCATTTAGTTATATAGTTAAGAAAATCAAGAAGAAGAAGTAAACGGAGTTACTCAACTATCGTGATATGAATTTTGGTTTACCCTAAAGGAATTTTCAAAAGCGCGTTTTCCGCTCTTCGAATGCTTATATCGTAAAGCGGACGGGCGTTCATGACTACTAAGCTGTTTTGCATGCATCTAGAACGACCGAGATGTTAGTTTAGAAAGTCCCATAGGAGTGCTAGAACTGACTAAGGATACTAAAGAAACGGCTCTTACAAGAACTCTCTCGATATCACGCAGTCAACGATAATCTGTCCTCAGCTTCCTTGATTCAACACTACTATGAACACAAATTATAAATTCCTCCCACGAAAATGACAGCACTCAATACGATGAAACCTCTTGTAACTTTACAATATAAATAAAAATATTAATAAATAAATAAATCTATAAATATACATACATATATATATATATATAAATAAAATTAAACATACACATATGTATGAATATTACATTGAAAGAAAGTAAAAAACAAAAAAAAAACTATACAAGTAATATTAACTTCCTAAATAAAAACTGTATCATACAGAAAAAGACAGCGAAATGAACTCTAAATTACATAATTTAATCATCAAAAAATTGTATTTTAATAATAAGCTGCAAAAATATTTAGTTGTTTCATACATAATCAAAATAAAAGAAAATTGTGAAATGCATAATCTAAAACAATTATATTTTAATTTAAATTTAATTGTTATATGAAATAATTAAAATACAAAAATTAGAATATTTTTACACGACTTATCTAGAAAAAGAATAATTCGCGTTTTTATAACTTCAGAATCGCAAGAAAAATTTAAAACTAAGAATTAAATTAATTATCTATTTTGTATTATTAAACTGACTTATTTGTTCTATTTGTATAAATTATTTTTAGTTTTAATTTGATTCACAATCTTATTTTTACAATGATTTATTTGATTTATATGACATACGATTTATTTTATGAAAAAATTCGCAAACATAGACGCTGTTTTCGTAAAACAAAAGTTGTAAAACTATCTGAAACTCATTAACGTAGGTTTGAAATATCAAATAAAATTAGGGAAAATAATTATTTTAAATATTTTATTAACTGAAATATAATTAAATAAAATTAATAAAAATAAAAGATATAGATAAGTATTATTACAATAAAACCCAATCACTGAATACTAGATAAATGTTTCTTACCGAGAAAATAGAATGTTATAATGAATTTGCAATAAATATTTGTTTGAATATTGATTTTATAAAACAAGAAAAGGAATAAACGTATATATATTACTGTTACTATTTTCCGATAGGATGTCCAAATTTTTTCTGTAAAATTTTCAGATTCAATTTAAATTTCATTTCAATTTAAATTGATTAAAATGTATTTTTAAATTTTAAACTTTTCAATTTAAATCGTATTATTTAATATTAATAAATCTCTTATAACAAAATCTAGGGTACACAGTCCTGGTATAAGATATATTATAGGTTTATATTTTTAGTTTCATTGTAAAAATTTATTTATTGTTATTTATTTCAATAGATTTTACTAATATAATTAATAAGTGTGTTGGGTAAAGTAATGCTGTGTTTCGAAAAATATCGTTTCTTCCATTCATGTGGAAAATCATGTGTTTGAATCCCAGTAACTTGGACTTTTTCTACACGCTACAAAATTCATTCTCAATCATAAAAAAAGCTTTAGCTATCTGTAATTGGGTCGTGTAAACTGGAAAGAGAATAAATAATTAATAAATAAATTTTTACAAATTGTTGCATCAATAAATTTGTTTCCAGAACATACAAATACTTTATGTGCAACAGAAAAATTAGGTAAAATTCAAGGATGCTATAAAGTCCTTGAAATATAATAAAATTTAACAAAGGAATATTTCACTTAGTATTTATGAAAAACTTTGTTTAAACCGTTTTAATTAAAAATATTTTTGAAACATAACTTTTCATTTAATTCCTGTAGAACAGAAAAATCTATTCTTTATTAAGTTATTAAGCGATAAAAATCTAATTTTTGAGAGGAATGATTTTAATCTTGTGTTGTTTGAAAATGGAACCTTTAAAATCGTCAATTAAAAGAAAAAATGTGGTTTTGAATAATTTGAAGTGTTCTCTAGATTACCTTCCAAATTATATTTTTATAGATTGATTTGATAAAACTATATAATATTGCGGGTAGATGATTCATTCATTTACCGAAGCATCTGATTACCGAAATATCAACGAACATTGAAATTTTAATGAGGCATTAAAGATTAATTTGGGAAAATATTCCATAATCTACTCGCCGGGCTAATGAACGAGGTGTGTTCTGTTCTGCAAATACAAAAAAATGAAGAAGAGATTGTAGTATCAAATTGTTTTTATAGTGAATCGATTTCTAAAAAAAAAAAAAAAAATATAGTAAAAACTATAAAAATTCAATATTTAAATGTGAATTTTTTAGTTGTAAATGTTTATACAGGTTTATTAATTAATTCATATTTTAACTGTAAATGTTTTTTACTAATTAATTTTAATTATATTAAATTAAATTAAATTTTAGTAAAAAAAAAGAATTTTTAATTAAATTTTTTAGTAAATGTTTTTAATTAAATTTGTTTTGGTTGTAACTGGCTATCTGTTTATGTATTGCAAGTATACAAAATAGAAGAAGGTACATTTCTCCGGGCACGTTGGTTTGGGAAACTAGTTGGTGAAAGTGATCTACAGACAGGACAAGTGCTTGTTGATAAGTCGAGCAGCACTGTTTTATCTGATGATGTGGTTGAAGTTGGGCGGACCACTTACGTTATTGTCGTTCACTCTCTCCAGGGGGAAGACAGGAAGGTTCACTGCCTTATGAAGGCCATCCCTGATGTGGTGACGGCGGATGGTGAGGTGTGTTTTTGCGGGCCTGCTGGACAGGTCGATAGCTACCTCCTCCGGTTAGTGGAATATTTTGGCAGAAGGAGTAGCTGTAAATTCCAAAACCCATCGGGTTGGTCTAGTGGTGAACGCGTCTTCACAAATCACCTGATTTGGAAGTCGAGCGTTCCAGCGTTCAAGTTGTAAATTCCACGTGTTCCTTAACGACAGGGCATCGGGTGAGCAGGTGCTGAAGAGTCGTCTTCCACTGAAGAGGCCGGTGGGGCTGCCTACAGCGACTGTTGTTGTTGTGAAAGTGGTGGGGGAGGTTCTATACAGACCTCCTGCAAACATTGAAGAAGAACATATCGCCGGGTGAATCTGGTGTCCTCTCGGCCCGTCAGGTACAGGGAACAGACCTTCTCCTTTGAGTGCGGTCGAGGGGGACGAAGGTGAGCGGCTCCGTAGGGAGATTGCCGAGAAGGTAGATGGTGTTACGACGGTGTTAGGTGGTAGGGGAGGTAGACGGGTCCATATCCTTATTAAGGATGTGGATGCCTTAACCACAGAAGAAGAGTTCATGAGAGATCTTCGTCGTGTTACCCGTGACTCTGTTACGATTGATATGCTTTCGATGAGACCTTCGTACGAGGTCCCTCAGGTAGTGATGCTGCTTTGCCACTCTTCCTCGCGGATAGATTGCAGCATGATGGCCAGGTGAGGATTGGAAGGGTGGCCTGCAGAGTAATGCGTCGGTCGCTGGAAGAATGGTGCTTCCGTTGTTGAGATGTGGGGCACCGGACGAAGCTGTATAATGGTCCTGACAGAACCGGCCAATGTTTTAACTGGGGGAAGATTGGCCATGTCAAGATGAATTCCCAGAAGAAAGGCCGCTGCACTTCCTGCAAAACTGTGGCCGTGGATGCAGAAGTGTATACCGGAAGTGAGGTGTACTCGCTGTGGAGCATAGACTTATGGTGGCTCCGGCACGGGATAGCCTCATCCTGGACGGGTGGGACACTCCGACGTCTCATCACCGATGAATGGATGGGGACTCCTGGCGGAGCCATGTTGGGGGGAAAAGACCGTGGTCCCGATGAGGGATTCCTCTGGGGGTTCTTCACTACTAGGGAGGCGTAAAGACCAGAGTTCCGGTGGGGATCCCTTCGGGGTCCCCTCATTTGAGGCACGGCGACTAACCGAAAGACCGGGTCCCGGCTACCTGGGTGGGACCTTGATTTCTGCCGATGTAATTTCAGGCGATGGCACTCCTGGAGCTGTATTTTTGCTTAACTGCGGGTTTAGCTCTGAGGAGCGGGGTACAGAGTAAAAAATTAACACATACACAATAATAAATAAATAGTATCAATTTGAAGTCGTTCAATTCAATATTTAAAACAGAAAAAAAAATTAGTGATAAATAATTAAAACTGAAAAAAAATCGATTAGAGATTTTTTTGTGAAATCTTCTATTGTATTAACTTATTTTCTCGAATAGCATAAACCTTTTTTATGAGAACTTAAAGTCTAAAATTCGTTATAAAGAATATTTTTGCTTACCTAATGAAATTTTATAAAATTAGTTGAGGATAACTAATTTTTTTATAAAATTACTACATCTATTTAAAAATAAAAACAAAAAAAACAATTTTATTATGTCCTCTTAATGAAGTTAAGCGGAAAATATAAATATGATTAATCAAGCAAAACGTGTTTAATATTTCATTATTATGTTGCATTATTGCAAACATATTTAATAATTCTTAAGTAAACACATTAAAAAAAATAATAAAATCACATAGGGATTACTCTAATCCTAAAGAGAATTTACGTTATTAGATTAGTACTGCTGTTTAAATCCTGCTGTACCAAACTGAATTTAAATAAAAAAAATAAAAAAAACATACAAGAATAAGAATAATCTGAATGCTAATATTAATTTTTCCTTCCGGCTATTAAATGCAGATAGTCATGAAAAACATTTTATACAGACCGACACTGGGGTTATGAGCTGTGGTAATTTTGGAGGGCGATAAAAGGGGCAGAGTAACTAACGATATGAGAGAACAGCTAATGATAGGAAGGGTGACATTAGACAAAGATAGGACCTTACTGGGACGGTGACGTTAGGGGCACAGGAACAATTCGTTTATTAGAAATGTTGAGAGCGTAATTTGAAGGGTCGCATTTCGCGGTTAGTTTAACAAGATATGCTGCTAACGTCGTCCACTGCCGACCGACTACCGGCGACATTTTACCGCATTGTATGAATAATTAATGAATATATGAAGAAGATCGGAGAATAAACAGGGGTACCGTATCTCTACACCGCCTTACGGACCCTCAAATTTCTTCATACACATTTTAAGCTAACAAAGAGTTAATAATCTATTACCGTGAATATGCGTGTAGCTGAGAGATAACAATAAGGGCTGTTCATTCAGACACATATTATTTTATCGGGCTGAATGATGCTGCATCAGCTTAGATGTTGAAAGTAAATACGCGTACAGGCTTTATTGTAAAGGCTTTTTTTAAATCATAATTTACTAAAACTGAGAATATTTAAAACAATTATAATTTTATAATTATACTAAATATCTAAGGAAAAAATAATTATAAAACAATAACCATCATTTTTCAAATATGTATATCTTTGTTTTACAATAGTATTTGTATTAAAATATAAGAAAAATTTAATTTTTTAAGTAACTACAAGTAGGTTGAGATTAATAAAACTACAATTAATGTTGAGATTTGATATGAAAAGAAAACAGAATGTTGCAATTATTAAAAAAAAGTCCTTATTTATACTGTCGATCAGATACTGTTGCGTCCGAATATTTAAGAGGATCTCTCAAATTAATATGCGAAAAATTGACAGTTAAATGGCCTGGAAAGCTCGTTATATTTTACCAATATAGTTACACAATATAATCCCCCAGCCACTAATCTATTGTTTATTTAGAATTTACAACGTAATTCTGGTTAGTATGATAGACTTGTAATCTGTTAACGGATATATTCGTTACATAATTAAGAAATACAAACGTCTACGGGCCGCATATCAACAATGCTGCACAAAACAATGAGAAGCCTACTGCATTGTTGTATGAATTGGGATACAAAATAATATAAATACTGTAGTGGAAGATTCAATAAAATATCTACAATAAAAGAAATGATGAGAAGAAAACTACATAATTTCTGATGTAAATCATAAAAACAAGATTTTTTTAATAGATCTACGTATTTATTTACTTTCGACTCACACTTCAGTAGGAGAACAATTTGTTTAGATTTTACATTTGTTTGCTTACGCCCCGACGCCTTAAGGCTGTATGGATTGTCTATAATGAAGTAACGGATCTATTCTTATTACAGGCATGAAAATTTTGGTATTTGATGATCTATAAAAACAATGTCATACAGTAAATGCCATTTTACTCAAGCCTAAAAATCTAAACTGTTTTAAAAATAATCAAACGGAATGTGAAACAAAAATAACCTTTAAATAGAAAGAAATCGTAAACCAACTGCGATTCTACAACCCACTAATCTCTCTAGATATTTTTTCTATAATACCATTTTACTTGACTATACTTAGAGCTAGATATTGTGTCTGAAGTTATATTTGTACGTTATGCGCAATGATAAGTTAAGAACAGCTGAATCGATGTAAATGAAGTAGATATAAGACGATTAACTTATTACCCAAATGATATTGAGTAAAGAAAATCTGAAAAAAATAAACTATCGGTCAGTAAAAGACATTTCTTGTGTCAAAATTCAACTCTGATAAAATTCATTAACTGAGCATTAAATAAAATCTATTGAAAAATCTGACTTTAAAAGTCATATACGTATTATATATTTTATAGGATCCTGTAATAATATTAGGGGGAATAATATTTCTGTTGTTTTTTTTATTTTATTTTATTTCTTTTAATTTTATTTTAAATTATAAGAAATAAAGGTGAAAAAAATTAAAATACATTCAAAATTCACTGAAATAAAAAAGAATCTGCACATAGATATGAAAAGGTAATTTTATTATTAAATTGAACGACTGAAATTTCTTTAGAGAAATATTTCTGGCGCTGAATTAAAAATAAAAAAAGTCTTGCTTTAATAAAATATGTTAAATGTCCGTGAGCAACGTATCGAAATGTTTTAGTTCATCCATAGAAGCGAGAGACTGTTCATTCCATCTGAGAAAATAATTTAACTTTTAAAGTACTATTTTGTTTTTTATAACTAGCTAATTTATTACACCATCAGAAATTACACAGGTTTTCTCTTCATTCATAATAAATCATCTATTTAGATTTCACATCAAAAATAAACTTTGACTGTATTGTGAACCTTGTCATTTTTTTTTGGGGGGGGGGGGGTTATTTTATGACTACCTTTGTTCTTGGCTATTTGATTTCTTATGTTATAAATTTTAATTTATTTCTGAAAAGAATTTCCAGTTCTTTAAGTTAAATTACTTATTCATATTAACTTTGTAAGCTGTCTCAGGTACTAATTCAATTACCTGGAAAGGATCTGCAACCAAAATTACCCCAAAAAATTATACTGTTTGAAATTTCTCATTCTCTAGTTTATAATTTCTGATATTTTTTTTACCAAACACATCATTATCAAAGAAAATGATCATGAAATATAAAAAAAAACTACGGTTTTAAATTTCAATAAAGTTCTGTTGAAATTTGTTTATAGTTCTGTTTGCTATTATTTTCATATTTGCTAAAAACGACCGTATGTTAGTATTTTAACATCAAACAAAAATTGCAATTATGCCAATAGAACCTACTTCGAAAAAAAATCCACCAAATTCTAGTAAAGGAAATCCTAGTAAATCCAAATCCTAGCAAATTTTTATACGGATTTGAATACTAGATCGGGGATACCGGTGTTCTTTGGTAGATGGGTTTCAATTAACCTAACTACGCTTCACTTACATACCATCCTCACTCATCTGAAGTAATACCTTATGATGGTTCCGAGGCTAAACGGGAAAAGAGAGAGAATAAAAAAGAAAACCTCCTAGAGAGATTATTCGGAAATTTTTATTTCCTTGAATTGTTCTTAAAAAATAATAAACTAATAAAATATTTAAAAAAAGGAAGTTTTATCAATAAATTCTTTATTTTTTATTTTTTTAAATCCATTCTGATTGAATAAATACCAAGACGCTATTTTTCTTCGCTAGTGGGCCAACGGCCACTGTAAATATATATAAGGAAGTAATAAAAATTTTTGTATCCCACTAAAATAACGTAAAATTATGTAAAATACGTTAGTTATTCATGTGTGGGGTATGTACTAATTGAAAAATGAACGAAAATCGAGATAAAGGGCTTATATGTTAATGGGAACCAATTGTAATAACAGGATTAAACTTCAGTTTCCTATGGAACAAAATGATAACATGAAGATAAACACACCATAATACACAAACAACTTTGGTTATTAGTTATATTTTCATTTGTCTATTTAAACTTTCTCTCTTTCGTTTTATATATATATATATATACGTACGCGCGCACGCGCACGCATACACAGATTTAAGTACATATGTGAAGGTTTTTTTTTGTCTTCTGGTTTCCAGTCATTTGGCTGGGTTGATGCAGCTCTTCAAGATTTCCTATCCAGTGTCAGTCGTTTCATTTCGGTATACCCCCTACATACTACATCCCTAACGATTTGTTTTACATATTACATATTTGAAGGTATAAGCAAATAAAAAATAAAAACACAGACCCAAATAAAATTCTTACATTTTTAATCTCACTCGTGGGAACTACTAAACAATGAGTTTCTTACTGAATGTGATTTAGTCAGAGACTCAAAATATTACTGTAAGAAAAATGACATTATAAAATAAGATATGATTATTTAAATTTTACTTCTTATATAATAATGAAATTATTTGAAAAGATTTGTGCCTTAAATTAACTTCAAAGTTCAAAAAAGACAGTTGTACAAAATTTATTTTAATTGGATAAGCAATACTTAAAGTTTTATTTAAAAAAATTTAATTACAAACAAAAACACAAAAATATGAGTATTCTGATTTTAAAAAATAATAAAATAAGACACTATTATAAAGTTTTCATTTTGAAGCGAATAAAATATTTGAAAGTCCATTTAATTTTTAGTTTATTTTGGTTCTTTTTAAATACAAATCATTAGTGTAAATTTTATATACGATCGTCATGGTAACCCACGTTTAGTGACTGATTACATTTTCTTTCAAAAAATCTGACAAAGAGACCCAAATGAATAAAAGACTGTTTGAGGCTTGAAATTTGGAAAAAAAAAATTTTTACATATTATTGGAGTTACTAGTGCATCGTTTGCCGACGAAATGGCAAGCGTGGCTGTCAATGATGATCACGGAATCGTCACAAGGCTGATGTCTTCCCCAACGGGGGTTGGGATGTCAATGATGATCAAAATTAAGCCTCGACTAAGTTGCAATTGAGTTAGACTTTCTAGCCGAGTTGTTAAAAAATATAAAATAAAGATCAGTCAAGGAAATTGTCTCACATGACATTCGCGTTGGCTCAGGAAACAGGAATAGAGTGAGGTTATATCCCACGAGCTGAAAGTGTACGGTATTCACTTAAATCATCGTCTAACATGGAAGGTTCACACTAAAGAAAAAATAAAAAGCTAGATATCAGATTTAAAGAACTATACTGGTTATTATGCAGGGAATCGCAACTATCCCTATCTAACAAGCTGTTTTTGTACAAAGCGTTCTAAAACCGGTTTGAACATACGGAATTTAAATCTGTGGTACAGCAAGTACCAGGAATTAGAGATTATCAGCGTCTCCAGAATAAGTTTGTGAGATGGATTACATAGGCACCGGGGTTCGTATGGAACAACAAAATTCATGAATACTTAGGGTAGCCGTGATTTGCAAGTAAGTACAAAATAAGACTTAAAATCCACGTGACACTATCTCGCTATTAACCTCTTAGACAGTGGGGAGATGTAATGCGATTAAAGCGGGTATATGTATAAGTCCTGAGGGGCTTTACCGGGAATCGTCTTTAGACCCTCTAACGGATTACATCTCACAGTCATCAGCCAGGCCTCGGTCGGAATGCCACCGATGTAAATGCTTCGAAAGACATTTGCATCAGTTAAAACATATCAAATTTCGCCTTTACGTAGGCCTCAAACGGACATCTTCACATTCAACCTAATATGATTCCCTCAGACCAACTAACTGAAACCGCGGAAGCGCGAACCCCGCGCCTAGTACAGATTTAACAACACCTTACGTGACTGTGAATGCCTCAGAAAACGAACGAGTTTAAAGTTAAATCAGAGCTACACTCATACCTATCAAAATTGAACCACCAAAGAACACCGGTATCCACGATCTAGTATTCAAAACAGTATAAATATAACATTTATTGGACCTAGGAACCTAATAGGGTTCATTTAGAACGAGGCCTTTTTTCTTAAGTTGTGCATTATTTCTGTTTATGATAATTTATTTTTCGAATATTATTTGTTTCTCTATTACTATTTTTTATTTTTATGTTGTTTTATTCGTAGTACTGGACATTATTATGATTTCTCGACCTTTACTTGCTGAACTTTATCAGCTTATGTTAACTTTGATTTACTATTGTCTAGATTGTATTTAATTTAAGTGGTTCCAGGGAAACTCCTTTATAACTTGATTATTGTGATAAAATTTACTTATAGTTTCTAATTTACGAAACTGTTTGTAAATGTAATTTTAGATTAAAAAAAAAAATGGAGTTTTTTTTTTAGTCGGTAAAAATTGGTTGGAATAAAAATCTTTTATTAAACGTTTCAACCGATTTTTAATTTTAACGAAAAACTTTTATTTAAATTTCTTCAAATTAAAATTGAAATTCGTATCAGAATTTATTAGGTTACAGTCAAAATAAATAATTTTTCCCAACATTTTTGATAATGCAATTGATATATACAAGATCAGCAAATAAAATAATGAGACTGGTTCAGAAAAATGTTTTATTTACAATCAATTATACATGGACTCTATCACCTTTAAAATTGTTCCCTTGGGAGTGGGAGCAGTTTTCTCACTCTTCATAGCAGTATTGGAACTCAGAAACCGGAATATCCTTCAGATGGTCGGTTAAAATTTTTTAAATGTTTTTTACTGTTCCAAAATGGTGTCCTTTAAGGTGTTTTTTTAAAGCTCAGAACAGGAAAAAGTCGCAGGGACTGAGGTCAGATGAATCAGGTGGTTGAGAAACTACAGGAATGTTTTTATTTGCTAAAAATTCATTAATTGAGAGCGCAGTGTGACAAGGTGCATTGTCATGATGCAAATCCAGTTGTCTTTGATGGCTGCTCTCACGGGAGCAACTCTTTTCCGCAGTCTTTCAAGAATTTCATTTCCGCAGTTCAAATTCAATTATTCTGCAATTATTCTTACAGTTAATCGCCGGTCGTACCGTACCACGTCTCTGATTCGCTCAACACTGTCGTCACGTTTTGACGTTAATGGTTTTCCAGAGTGTGGATCGTCCGCAACTGATTCCCGGCCATCTGAAAATGCTTTAAACTAACTATAAACATGGACTCGTGACAGATCATTATCTCCATGCGCCCTTTTCAATTTTTAAAAAGTTTCAGTAGCATTCTCAATGAATTTTATAAAAAAAAATTAATTACACAGAGTTGCTCATAATTAATATCACTCATTTTTGTAACGCACAACAAAAGCTCGTTTTACAAAAAGTTTGTTTACGTCTCACGTGGCAACAATAGAATAAAAATATTAATATCTAATATAAATCAGCTGTTTATATAACCATATTTTTACTAATAACTTTACAGTATTGCCACTTTGGCTGCCAAAAAAAAAACAAGTCTCATTATTTCATATACAGACCTTGTGTACATATTATGTACTATTAGTAGTACAAGTGTAAACATTTTTATCTCAAAAAATA
This sequence comes from Lycorma delicatula, assembly GCF_047948215.1. NCBI lineage: Eukaryota > Metazoa > Arthropoda > Insecta > Hemiptera > Fulgoridae > Lycorma > Lycorma delicatula. The sequence goes on from NC_134459.1 coordinate 117,111,132, forward strand.
TGGTACGGTTCTAATTATAATATTGAGCCATACATTTCAAGTGAAGTTATAAAGTTAAGACATTAGTTTTTCATAAAGCAAATTTTACTGCGTGTTAAATTTGCAATCACGCTATGTATACGTAACCTTATTGCCTTGAAAACAAATTTACGATAGTGTGTCAGTTATTGGTTAGTAAACACTGGAATATATTTTACAACAAAGTCAACATATAATCCATTAAAACATTCAAACTAATGAATAAGATGTTCTCAAATTACATTAAAAATAACATCCTTAATATAAAGTAAAATATATTTAAATTATTTATTTATTATTTAATCAGATAAATATTTATCGGGAAAACAAATAGATAAAGTTAAATAAAATAATAGTAGGAAAAAAGTATTTTAATATTAGTTTCAACAACGTTAAATTTAATTAAATAAGACGATACGTGTAATGTATTATAAAACTATTTTTCCTCTCTATTTAAAAGCAATTCGTATAAGTTTATTTTAAATTTATTTTCTTTTTTCCTAAATGCAGCGTATTTTTCAAGTAAAAACGTTTTGTTTTTAATTAACCAGTTGGCCTATATTATCAGAATAAAATAGCTTTTATTTTATACAGAAAAAAATACATGAACAACAAGAACAATAAAATTAAAAATAAACACAGCTAATAATAATTTCTTTTGTCTTTTATCATTCTTGCATTTTTGAGGTTACCGTTGGGAGGGAATTGAAGTGATTTTTTACTGTGAAATAAATGTAATTTCAATGAAACCAAGTTACAAAAATCAAAATTTTTGTAGATGTACTGTAGTTTAAATTTTTTCTTCTCTTTTTGACTACTGCAGAAATAGAAAAGCCAACCACTTCATCATCTATTAAAAATATTTCATTATTCTACGCAAATCATCTCGGAGAATAAGAAAATCTGAGAGATTTAAAATTTTTGATTTTGTGCTCTTCTAGCATAATTATTTTCAAAAGCAAAATACAAATTGAAATGTTTTTTTGATAACCTGTATTTTTGATATGAATTCCTAATTTTTCCAATTCCTAGTTTTTTTATATGAGAACAACTTATCCGAAAACTATCTTCTTGTAAACGTATATAAATAGAAACCTGCAAGTTTATTATGATTTTGGTTTAAAATTTTCATAAATGTTTTCTAAAAATTTTACAAATACGCATCCGTTTATTCCTTACGAGCAATGAAGACTATGGTAAAGAAGAGTATAGAGCTATATTTTATGATTCATAGGCTAAAAATCTGTAAAAGAATTATATTTTAGAAATTTAAAACTCGTGACTGGTTAAGTAATCGTTAACTATAAGAATAGAAATGAAAAGAAATACTAATCGTAAAAATCAGATCCAATTCAAATGATTGGTAGTTTTATTTTAAAAATAACATTTGTTGGTGGATTTTCAAATATTTGCAGAACATATAGATGGAATCTATTAAATTATCACACCAGTTTTATTACAGGAACAATAATAGTTACGTCTACTAAAGGGAGGGTTGAAAAGTTCAGGGGAAGAACAGAAAGAGAGTGAGTACGGGAAGCGAATGAATAAATTTGAAATGTGATGCTGAGAAGCATTAAGCTAGATAATTCCAAACAGATTGTATTATTATACGGAACTACGCGTTATAATGGGTTGCCAGTGTTCCTGTCTCATTCGATGTTTTCTATTCTCTGTATATTTACCTCTCACCGATTTCAGCTACAAAATTCTCTTTTATAATATAGGCTATAGGCAATATAAAACAATTTTATTGCTATGTTAATTCTTTATTGCACCATTTGCTTTTCACATTTTATTGCCCTAACTTAGTTGTTATTATTATACGGAAACGTATAGATAATACTGTGTAAAACTTTATCAATTACAGTTAGTTATTCCTTCTTCCGTCCTTAGTATTTAATCTATTATATATTTCCCATATTCTTTACCTTACGATAATTAAGCAATATTACATAATGCATGGCTCTATACGTAAGTTTATTATACAGAATGACAGATATTATTGTAGTTAATAAACTATAAAATAATATATTTCATTAAAAGTAAGTAAATAAAACTTTTTTGACCCAATAGTTTTTGCTTTTATATTCGCGTAATATACAGTATAAAATAACAGATAATAAAATTGTTAATATTGCTATAAATTTTACGATGTACTTGATCAAAACCTATCAGCATCACCTAAAATTTGTTATTATTTCATTATGAAATGTATAAAATTTAACTGTTATTTAATCAAAAATATATAATACAGTATAATTTATTATATTTATAGTCTAAACCGAATTAAATTTTTAGATTTTAGTTTTTAGTATTTTTTAAATTAACTGTAAAAATATATTTTTTTATAAGTATAAAAACAATAAATATCAAAACCGATAACTGTAAAACAGATTCCTGAAATAAAAATAAAAAAAAAAAACATCTAATATAAAGAATTATGATCTATTGACAATCTCTTCTTCTTAATTCAATATTACTGCGTTACAAAATAAAAATATAAATCTGGCGACTAAAAAACTAATAGTTAAGGGTAGTTGTAGGGCTGTTGTCTGTTATTCTGCGCACTTCTTGGGTTTTAAAAAATAGGGTAATCTAGAAAAGTTCCTTTTTTATACCCCCACATCTTAGGAATTGTCGATCTCAGGCTGCACAAGACTACACTTCATTTACATTCATACATATCATCCTCTGAGGTAATTTCTTGCCGTGGTTCCGGAGGCTAATAAAGAGGTGGAAACCTTTTTTTATAAAGAGAGTATTTGCGTTAATACTTTCCCTAATTACATGTTCCTTTTGATACGAGAGAGTTTTTTTGCTTGAATTTTGCGTTGAAACTTCATTATATTTTTAAAGTGCTGGAAATGAGTGAAATGAATTACCAAAATTTATTGCATTAAAAATAATAAAGAGCGATAGCTTCTGGTTTAAAAAATGATTGGTGTTACCTTTAAAGTTTGATGTTAATTTAGCGTTAGATAAAGTAGCAAACAGGAGTGTCGAAAAGAAAGAGTGGGAAAAATGAGAGATAAGTTCATAGATCTGACTTTATCACACGGGTCCTTCAACCGAAGGACAGGGCTGCTATGGCAGCGAGGGGATGAGGGACAGCTCCCTGCTGAGCTGCTATTCGTTTGTGCATGCACAGATGGGTAGCAGTGATGAGGCACGGGGACACTCTCATACTCTTGTAGAAAATACCGTAGTCTCGGCGAGAATGTTCCTTTGGGTGTTCTCGTTTGAGGCAAAAGGCATAAAGACCGAGTCCCAGCTACTATGGTGGGGGGGGGGAGGGGGGGGGTACAGGAACGACATAGTCGGGCCTAGTAACCCTAATATGGGAGTTAGAGACAGGCAAAAGGACACTCTCCCGGATTGTGTTATGCTTCACTGTGGAATCCGATTCGCGGGAGAGGGGAAAAAGTACACAGATCTGATTTTGTAACCGGGGTCTTCATTTTATCATAGGCAATTTAAATTACCAAGTCTGAATCTTGTGGTGAAATAGTTATCTTACGCAAGTAAGTAAATTCTCATCAGTTAAATGGATTTGAAAACAATGTGTGGGCTAATCGATTTTAATTGTATGTCGTGTGTCGGTGATATAAATATGCGCTGTTTATTATCAAAACAAAACAGCAAGAAAATACTTTTCAGTTTGTTGCTCGATGCCTTGATCTGGCTGAGCGGTGGAGTCGTTGGCTAGGGTTAATCGAGCTGTCACGTAATTTTTTTTTTTTTTTTGAGACTTTTTGAACGGAAACAAGTGGGATAAGCTGGCAGCTTTTTGCAGAGACGCGTGGAATTAAAATTGGGAACTAGTTTAGGTGTTCCATTATTACAAATTGCTTAGGACTTCAACTAAAATTTACAGTAATTTTATGTGTGCAATATTTCACGATTTAAATTTCAATATTGACATTGAGTCAATACTTTCTGTGTGAGTTCTGATTGTTTTACGTTAAGGTGAATGAACTTGAATTTACTAGAGGTATTGTCTTTGAATTCGAAATTAAAGAGTAAATATAATTGACAGATTGTAAATCAAAAGTAAATGTAATTCCTCCACTTTTCATGTACACAGTTCCAAGTTAAATTATAAAAATTAATTATGTTAAATATGAATAATTTTTAGTAGCTTTACCTTTAAAATACATCATGCTACTTTTTGAAATGTATTCTAATTTTGGTTTATTTTTTCTAATTCTGCTTTTAAATTGCATTGTGTTATCTATAATAAATTTTATTCATTTTTGTATCAAAGGAAATTGTTTTTTCCAACAAAGATAATTATAGTATGATAGAATTAGCATGATGGCATTAACTTTGTATTTAATAATATTTTACCTCTGGTATTATTTTACTAACATTATTAAGTATTGTTCTTATTTCATTGATACTATTATTTTATCTTCACTCCAACTTTCCAGCTAATGATTCTTAAATATAGCTATAAAATGTGCGCTGATAATATTTTGTGAATTATAATTGCAAATACGTTCGTAAATAATTATTTTAAAACAAAACAATGAAAATATAATATTATTAATAAAATTGGTAGCTATAAGAGTAGGAAATGAAGAAATTCAAGCGAAAATGTGAAAGGATGTATTTTATCCAACTGGACTTTGAATTTAGTTAAAAAAAAAAGTTATTAATATTTTACCAGTGGAGAAACAACTGAAGAAAAAACATCTGATGTGAACATAATATGACTATTAAATTACACGTAGATATACACATTTTTTTTAAAATGAAAAGTGCATAAAATTTTATTTCATTAATAACTTCTGATATTTTTTCATATATTCTTTTTATTCTTATTATTGAATTATTATTTATGGTAAAAATTTTTATACAATCAAAGGTTAATAATAATTAATAAAAAATATATTTAACTTAAAAAAAAAAAAAAAAAATGGAAATGAAGTCTGATTTGAACCTATGTGTCTTTCTCTTGTAAGATCCAAACATTTCATTAATAAAATTATTTTTGGCTATAACTACGGAACCAGTGGAAACAAGTACCACTTATGATACATCGTTGAAAAGCTCTCAATGAGAGCTTATTACTGCAGTTACGAAAAAATCCAAAATTCACATTTTTTTGGTTGGTTTTTTGGACACTTTTTGTCCAGTCGATTGCAATCATAAGGGAAAGTGCAGAAGTAGAAGTTACAACAGTCCTAAATCCAAAATTTCAACATCCTAATCATTTTGAGTTAAGCGAGATACATACGTTCGTATGTATGTAAAAACATCACGCCGAAAATAGTCAAAATAGATTAAGGGATGGTAAAAATTGATATTTCCGTTGAAATCTGAAATCCGAAATTTTTTGCTATCGCAATACTTCCTTCACATCGTACAAGGAAGTAAAAATATTGATGTAAAGATTTTCTGAAATTGTTCTTGAGATGGAAAATACAAAGGAATTGTAAAAAAAATACTGAATGCCAATGATTTTGATATGCTAAAAGAGATTCAGTTACAATAAAAGTAAGAAATAAATTAAAAGTAATAAGATATTATAAACATGGGGATATGTAATTAAATGGATATGAAAACATAGTATTCATAAAAAATAACGAATTATATTATTTAGATAAAAAAACTGCGTTGATAAAATTACCAACGAAGTAAGGATATCACATCCGAACACCAAAAGCATGGTTAGCTACATGCAGAATATTTATGCGTGAAATATGAATAAAGATTTGGGAATAGGAAAGAAGTTTTCAGATGGTTTTAAACGGTATAGCCGTTCTATAGGAACATTTAATTTTATGAAAGTGAAACATGGTCAATTGATAAATCATAAATAAAATAACAGATATTTAAAATGTGACCTAGTTCGAAAGCGATGAAAATCAGTTGGGTTTAAGATTAAAATGAGGAGGTTTAACCTCCTTTTTGTAAGATGAATTGGAGAAGGGAAAAACTTGTTATATAATCTTGTAAAAATTATGTAGGCGAGGCATATTTTAAGGCAAGAAGTTTTTTTTAATTTGATAATGCAAGATTTATTAAAAAATACAAACTGTAAGAAAAGACAAAAATCTTAATACCTGAATTAGTAAACTTTAATAGTTATTTAAATGATTTATTTAATATATATTGCGATTGATAGTTTGTCACTTAATAGAAATAAAGAAATGAGTATAATTGAACCTTTAAAGCAAAAAAAAAAAAAAAAATTGAGAAAATCGTCACTCTCTCCAGACAATTTTTATTTAAAATATTATTTCTCAGACTTTTATCTGTTAGAAAGAATCTACAAAAATAGTATACTGCATAAATAGAATAGAATACTGCAATAACCTAATTCTTTCCTGTTCGTATTAACGATATATCAACAATAATGCCAACCTCAGTTGGAGAGTGGTAGCATCTCGACCTGAAATACAGAAGGTTTAAGTTTCGATTCCCTTTAAGCCTGAGAAAATTTAATACAATATAAATAACTTCAAATGTGCCTAATATCTGTAGTTGAATAAATAAATAATTAAATAAATAACAAATCGATTAACATTTAACAGATGGCTACGGTAAAACGCAATGTATCTTGTCAACTAAAAGATACTTTTACGCTAGTGCCTATTATCAAATCCGAATTATGATTTTATTTTATTCCTGTTGCAAATTATGATACGGCTCGTTTAATTTATGTTTACATGAATATGAATGATACGAGTTGATGGAATAATTGCTTGCACCAGGAAAACCATAAACAAATGGTACGGATATGAAACAGATACATGCGTGGACAACTTTAACATTGTTAATGCGTTTATGTTAAAAGTTTTTGATGAAATGCGTTTCCTGTCCTTTTTATTACTGTACATATTTTAAATCGACAATAGAAAGTAAACATCTGACAACAAAGTTGTAATAATTTCATGGTACTGGTTATTTATTTTTATATAGTAGAAAAATAAAATTATACTTGAAAAAGCTTACCTAAGATTTTTTCTTGAGTGGGGGTAATTTATGATGAAGTTTTATTGTAAAATTATCATTATATGTTTAAATACACCAATTTTTTTTTTTTTTAATTAAAAAAAATCGGTATTTTTAACATTTTGTTATATTTTTCTGCTTTCCCGGCACCAGAATAACCTTCCAGAAATTTTTTTTTTTTATTTTTCTATTATACTATGTAATACTCGAATCTCGTTCTAATCGAAGAGCTAAAAAAGTACACTACAAAATGTACAACCAATAAAAATTTACCTAAGATTTCTTTTTTAGTGTTTCTTATTTATAAAAGTTTATGATTTAAACTTCTAATACAATTAAAATTTTAAATAAACAAAAAAAGTATTAAAAGATTAAAATAAAATCAGTATTTTTAAACTTTGATCGGTTCTCCTCTTACAAGATTACTCCAAAGTATTTTTTTTTTCGTAGGTCGCTTGCATAGGAAGACAAAAAACTCTGTTAAAAAATATTCAGTTAAGAAAAATATAGTTTATTTCGATTTTTGAGGAAAGAAAGAATGTTGGGGCAAAATAACTTTAAAAATGGCAAGATAAGCATGAACCCATGTACAGAACTTAATATAAAAGTGGGGTTAGGTTTGCAAAATTTTCAGAATATGGATCTCAAAATGCTATCTACCCTCTCCTAGAAATATTGACCCCAAAATTTTACCAACATATTTCCCCATATACACGAGTCTCCGTACAAAATTTCGCCAAAAAAGGCTTCTCTAGTCAAAAAATATTAAGCTTTCAACACGCCTATACACATACATACATAGGTATTAATGTAGGGGGTACCACTGTAATGATGGGTGCTGATAAGTGCAATTAATATACCAAAATTACAATTTTTTGATTTTTGGGAGCCCTGGGTGACATTATGAAACGACAACATTGACGACGTTGTGAAACGTCGAACAATGAAAAAGAATATTTTCCTTTTTTTGACTGATTATCATACATTTCTTTTTGCAGCATAGTTCAAGAGCTATGATGCTAGTAAAGTAATATGTACTGAAACCGAACTAAAAAAAAATACATAGAAATGAAAGTATTATGTTAATTTTTTAAACATACGTTTTTTGAAATCGGCGTCGAATTACCAAAGTAGCTGTTTATTTTTTAACCTTAAGCTATCGTTAATTTTTTTATTTTAATTAGATATTAATATCGGCATTTAACGAATTGAGAAATTGTTATAGTTTACTTTTTTTGTTGTTATACACTGCAAGTCGATTACTGTTTTTGGGTTATTATATTTTAGCAATGTGGTTTTCAGTGTTAAAATAATTATAAGTCAAGAATGTTAAGATGGAGAAAAAATAAAAGAATACGAAAAACAAAAGATGTCGATAAAATAGGCATGTAATTGAATTAATTCTTAATGCACATATTATACCTAAAAGAAAATTTATAACCAAGTACAATAGTACCAAGTGAAAGAATTTTACTGTAACAGTATATTATATGCTATAAACTGAATGACAAGTAAAAGAAACAAATTGCACGAATGTAAGAAAATATTGCTTTAACAAAAAGTACATTAAAGTAATGTAACCCGAATACAAGTAAATTTTACTTATCGTTAAATATTGAGTTATCCATTTTATTCATAGTACAATAACTAGATTGATGATTCTCAATAATAGTGGCACGTACTATGCAGAAAACGGATTACAAAACAGTATAGACAAGCGAAAGGTTTTCACTATACTTTTACAGATTCTAAACACGTACGCAGTTTCAATACTAACACGCTTGTGAAATTTAAATACAACATATATTTCCACTTCATCATAATTATACAAATTTCTCAAGACTAAGATTTATTTCTCAAAAATGAGTGCAAAGTAAATGCAATTCAATTCATTTTCTTAACCTACATCAAAACATCCAAATATATGAAACACACAGTTTAAATTATATTAATATTATTACAGTTCCTAACCTAACATAACATTTAGATACACTACTAAAAATGCAAGTAAAACTAACTCTTGTACTACTTACTTGATCATGCTAATATTAAATCTAATTAGAAACGAGATTAAGTGAAGTATTGGAAACGAGATTTTGTTTAACTGTAAGTATAAAATAACTACGTAGAAGACGTCTGTCTGTCTATCAACGCAACTGACCACTCCGACTAACATCTTGCGTGAGTCATTGTCTCAAGTGGAGGGGGTTATGTACAGACGTATAGTGACAGACAGCTACGTCTAGTTGCTTGTTGCTACAACTTTATCTAATAAAGGAACGATGAGAACGATGTGTAGACTAATTCAAAACATCACGTACACTGTGTAAGAGTGTACTACAAATAACAATATAACAAACAACATTTTCGACGCAATGCCTTATTTTTATTAACATAATATGCATAAGAAAGCGTAATAATAATTTTAAAAAATAACAATATTGTTATTATTTATTCTTTTTAAATAAACTTATATTTTCAATATTTATCAGAAAAATATGAGATTCTCAAGTCCAGTATGTATTTTATAAGCACTTATTTTTTTTAATTAACACATTTATGTTTATTTTCATAAAATATACAGAAATTAAATGATATCTTTAAAATGACATTTTAGATAAAAATTTTCATTTACGACTTAGAGGATTTGAAGATACTATCATTCGTTTATGTATTTATTCAAAATTGTGCCAGGTAAAATGGTAACAAATTTAATGTTACCAATTAAAAAATCGTATTAATCGGGAACATTTTTTCGGTTAATATTTTTTCTGATGAGCAAAGTTTGCAAGCGGCATTTTCTTTTCAGTTTTTGTAGTTTTGTTAACGAAAGTATACATTTTGTTAACGAAAGGTAGCTTAGTTAATTTTGTTTTTACTTTTGAAATTAATTATTTATTTTAAATATGTAAATATTTATATGTATAAACATCTTTAATAGAAATTTTTAAGAAATATGAATAACAACTTCATCAAAAAATACTCAGTATATTTTAATTGTCCGACATAAAAACGTTTACCACTATCAAAAAATTATTTCGGTACTGAAATAATTCTCATACCGAAAATTATTTCGCGGGATTTAAATTTATTTTGTGGAGGAACTGAAAATTGATAATTTTGTTTTTTAGAAAAGCCCACACTCGCGTAAATTATTACCGTAAAGATCTGAAATTTTATACAAACGAACTTAAAAACCTACATCAAAGTTAAATAAGTGTTTACATAAAGAGATTCATGAAAAATGTCTTGTCCTGAAAGTTTGTCCATGCATAAAAGATTTGGGACATTTTGATATTTGTTTTTAATAAACTTCAAAATTCTTCCATTATTTTACGCCGAACATAAAATAGCCCGACCTCCAGTTTTTGATTTTTATTACAGATTTCTCAAATTAAAAATACAGTTCGAGAACATATTTTTTTCAATTTTCAGTTAGATTTCATATAAAACCACTAAATTTACAACATAATTTGGTGCCAAATTACAGTATGGCTTTATTTTACTGAAGGTGCAGAAATCAGAGGGAAATCTTTTACCACCGACACACGCTAACGAAGCGTTTCCGAGCTTATGTTTATATGAACCTTCTTGTTTATTTTTACCAGTAGAACATGTCCTTAAAGTTTGTTACATTCTACGTGAATCACTCTTGTAACATGAAATTGTACAGAAAAAGCGCCTAAAACCTATTTCTTATGGTTTCCTCCAAAATCCAAAAGCAACGATTCTGTCTGATCCAAACAATTCTTAATAAAATAATACACAACACATGCTGCAATCTTATATGTGTATGTGTATATATATATATATATATATATATATATATATATATATCAGATTAACGATGTACATTAATATTAAAAATACATTAAAGATAAAAGTAATTAAAATATACTGAGTATTTTTTGATGAAGTTGTTATGAATATTTCTTTTCATTATTTTTAATTTTATTTTTAAACTTGCAAATAGTTTCAAGAAATAAGTGAATAATAATTATGTTTTAAATTTTTTTTAAAGAACAATAAATTTCAAAATATTTTAGATAAAACTTCGATACAATTTCTTCATGTTTAATGTCCTGTAGAATGGATATTTATCTGGATAATTTTAACTAATCGTTGAAATATATATAGATTATATCACATTTTAAATTAATGCGTTAGATTATTTCGTTATCATTTAGAATATTAGTCTTGCGTTTTCAATAATGATTAAATTAACATTTATATTATTGGAATTCGCTAAAAAAATAAATATATGAAAGTTGTCAAAATGAGGTGGTATAAATTTACGCAACCTTAATTGAACACATGCAAGAACCAGAAATTATTTTTTCTTTATCATCTTCTACAGAAGTGCACTGTTTTGATACCAACATTTTGAGTAACTAACCTTTCCCAAAATTATTGGTAGAACCTATAAATAATGTTAAATATGCATAAAGATTAAAGTCTGGACATTACTTTGCCCCAAAATTTTTAACCTAAGTTTTCTTTTTTAAATAGTTTTTTGTTGCAACAACTAGGAAATATTTTTTTATAGTTTTGCAACTGCCGTTTCTGTAAAGCAAAGATTTTTCCTCAAAACTATACGTACATTCTTTTAGGTTAATTTTTATATATTTTTTTCATATTGTTTGTATTATTCAGATTTCTAGTCCTTGGATTTATAGTGATATATATATAAATATATATATGTTATATACTTAACTTAAAACAAATTCTAACTGTAATGAATTGCGCAAGTTTAAAATTACTAAGAGCTTACAATTTAATTTACTTTTGGACTCACGTTTATAAAAGTAACACTATAAAATAATTAAAAAATGATCTTTCTCCTGTGTAACGTATCAGAAGGAGACGGAGAAACCGTCAATAAATTTAATTAAAGCGCAAAACCTCTAGTTTCTTCTCGAGTTTTGCTATGCAATTCAAATATTCAACGAAGCAAACAAAAGCACGTATGAAGAAAAAAGATAATTGTACAGATATTTTGTCTTTAAAAATTGTTTGTATATTAATACACACACGCGCGCGCGCGCGCGCGCAGTATGTATGTAGCAAATAGTCCTACATTTAGGTAAAAATCTGATGTGTGCACCACATGACTTCCTTGTACGTCTATTAAATTACATATACACATTTTTGCTGCACTTTATTTAAATTTATTTCATTTAAAAGTAAGATACGATCCTAATAAAAGTGGACAGTTGCAATTGCTAAAATATTACTTTTTATTAACATAAAATATTTATACAATTATTAATTCAACAATATTTCCAGAAATATTAGAGTTTAATTATTACCTCACCATATCATACATCATAAAACATCAACAACTGTTATCGTCTTTCAACAAATATTTTACCAATCTCTATCCAAATCCAGATGGAGTAGTATACACAGATGGGTCGAAACAGTATGATATTGTTAGATGCGCTTTTGTTTGTTAAATGACAGAACCTACCTGGTCTACCTGGTATTACAAGTGTCTATAATCCTGAAGCCATCAATAAGGCTTTGCATATAATTAACCCAAGATACCATTACATCCTTATTGGTAACGCGATTCGTGTAGTGCACTTGAAACTTCAGAAGACTTTTTACTTAGATATCCTGTCGTCACTTAAATTCATAATGCAAACGCAACACATAAATGAGTTTTCTGGATCCCTAGCCATGTGGGAATCACAATTAATGAACGTGAGGATTCCGCTACTAAAAATGTATTTTCTACTCTCAGCATATCTCAATTTATGTAATTAAAAAAAAAAAAAAAACTAGAAATTACCAGATTAACTGTATTAGATATCTTAGGTAGCTCATCGAAATAATTCATTTCTTTACAATTTCTCTTTCTTTCGTGTTAAAACCTCAATACAAACTTTATCAATATATTTCTATTTTTATTCTTTTATTTTTTTTCTGTTTAATTTAGATTTTCTTATGATTATATAAAGTGTTAAATTCCATTCAAATATTTTTAAGTATTTTATTGTAATTACTCGATAGAATAACATAAATATTCTTAAGCAAATTTGAAAAAAAAAGACAATTAAAGGTCCTGTTAGGTCATTGAAATGATTAAGAACAAACAAAACATGGTTAGAAAAAAAATTTCTTTTTCTCTTCTTTTCTTTTGTCAAAAAGAAATTTACAGTACCGAACACATACACTCACGTGTGCATAAACTAACGACGTTAGAAAATAATAAAATCTGACGCTACAATTACGGACAGAACTAACAAGTACTATAGTTTGCAACACGTATAACATTTGAAGTTTTATTTATTCACTACATTTCAGCAATTTAGCCAGCATAAAACCGATAAAGACAAACATTTTTAAATTTCTGAGAAATTCAACCTTTGTTTAAAAGAAAAAATGGCAAAATAGCTCTAGTAATCAAGAATATGTGATAGAAAAATGTAATAAATTCAAACTAAACAAAAAATAATTCTGATATTAAAAAAAAAAACAATTTTATAAAAAAGAAATTAATCACCTAATATAAATAAGATGTATGAAAAATTAAATAAAAAATTGTTTTAATTTCATTCTTTACTGTTAAGTAGATGATTTACAAGAAAAATTATGTGACATTCGAGATTAAGAGCCCACCGGGTTAGTCTAGTGGTTAACTTGTCATCGCAAAAAAGTTGCTTAACATTTGATTTTCGAAGCCAAAGGTTCTGACGTTTGAATCCTAGTAAAGGTTAGTTGCTTTCTTACGTATCTGAATACTAGACAGTGGATACGGATGTGCTTTGGTGGTTGGGGTTCAATTAACGATACGTCTCAGGATTGATGGGCCTGGATCTGTACAAGACTAAAGCAAATTAACATATCATATTTACCATCCGAGATTCGAACCCGGCACCTCGGCACAAGATTCTACAACGCTACCTACTCAGCCACAGAGGTCGGCGTTTTCTATTTGTTAGCAAAATTTTAATAACAAGAGCAGATCAAGAGGTAAGTTTATATACGTTATTTAATATAATCTATAAGCTATAAAAATGTTGTACAACAGTGCGCGCATTCACAAACTTTCCTTGAAAACTTTAAACTTAAAAAATGCCTTTTCAATTTTCTTATGTGGGCATAATCTCTATTTATGTATTATGAATTGAAAAAGCACTAGCAGTATCTAATCGTAAATACCATGAAAGATCTTCTAACACAAATATTCCACCATATCCAAAAACCTTCGTTTGGTTATTAAAATTAAATCTTCATATTCTGTTTAACATCAAGAACAACGTCTAGTAAATGAAGACAACAACTTGATTCAGATCGTATCCCAGGGCTTAGTTTTAAATGAATTTACCACTGCATTAGTTTATCACTCAACAAATAAAGCGAATAATTTTTTTTTGTTTTAACCTCCGGAACCACCGTTAGGTATTGCTTCAGAGGATGAGATGGATGACAATGTAGCGAGTGAAAATGCCATGCCTGACCGGGATTCGAACCCGGGACCTCCGGATGAAAGGACAAGACGCTATCACTCGCGCCACGGAGGCCGCCAAAAGCGAATACTTTGGTTCTTTACTATTACAATTACAAGAAGGTTTAGCATTTATTATATGGAAATATTGCGTACTAAAAAATTTCTCTCATTATTAACTGGTGGAAAAAATAATTTTGAGTGTTTTAAAAATCAGTTATTTCTTTAGAAAAATTTGGAATGTATTGATACTTTGTTGCCAGAAAACATGACAATGTGTGAAACCAAGTAAACAGCTAGTACACATTTTTATGTTTTAATGCGATAATGCATTATGTAAGTTTTGTAAAAATTATTAAACCTTAATAAAAAAGTAAGTAAACCTGTTAAATTTGTAAAACTGGTATTTATGTACGTGAAATCAAAACTAAACAATTTTTAATAATTTGTAGGTTAGTATTAGAAAATCATGCATATTAAAATGAATTCTATATTTTTTATGTAAATTTGTAGCACTAAAACGTTTTATTGAAATATAGTTTTGAATAATACTGGTAATACTTAATTTTATGTACGGTTAACTATACATTTATCCCCAATTTCATTCAGATACAAAGAATAAAATTAATAATACCACGAGTACAATGTAAATGATAATCACAGCTGCCATTTTATTGTACTGAAATTGTATATTTATTCTCTATAATGAAAAATATGACCAGTATAAAATGCATCTAATACCGAGTACAGACAACCCGGGATTCCATCACAACCCACCAACCAATTCCTCCCCTTCTAACGGCAAATCCCTCTGTCACAACAGCTGTGCCCTGTTACTCACCCGATGCTATGTATCGAGCAACGCTGAATTACAGATAACATGTAAGATAAACACATCAAATTTTAGTTATTCAGCTCTGCTGAATTACTAAACCTAGACAGTAGAACCCTCAAACGAAGCATACTAATGTTGAATATATTTATATAATATAAATTCTGACGTAACAAAAGAGATTATTCAATTAATTTAATAATACGTAATTTAAAAATTTCAAAGGTTTTTAATTTAAAAATAAAATTCTGTAAAAATTTCTAAAATTTTCCTTACAAATATAAAATTGTAAATATCAATTCTATAACTAGAATTTGATATTTGGAAGTAGATTTCATCGGTGCTAAATAGTGGATAAAAAAGATTTCCACCTTAAAGTTAAGAAAAACTTCAAATTTACTGAATACGACAATGGTTGCTTGTGGAAAAAAGTTTCACATGTTTAGCATACAAGTCCCATCTTAGAATTCCAGCCATGTTTTGGTCATCCCTTACCGTAAGGGTTGCTCATATCAAGAATTGTTTCGGACAAAAGTTTTAGGTAATGTTTAGAGGACTAACGATCACTTTAAACCGATTCGATACTGTGCCTATTAAGGGAGATATGAATTTTTCCATTCCCTAGACCAATGGTTGGTGATATCAAATGTTTTACTTCAATAAGTTTTAGGCCCTTATCCAAAAAATAATATTAACTTTAAACGAGTTCGATATTTTTCTTAATAAGAAAGTTATAACGATATATGTTTCTTTTAAAAAGCGCTTATATTTCCACTTCCATGGTCCGATTTTGTCCATTAACGAATTCGTCTGAGAATTTTGGTCTTTATGTCTCAATTTGAAAGTGATTGGAGAAAAATTACGGCAGTTATTGTGTCCACAAGAAAGTGAAATATATAAATACATATATACATATATATATATATATATATATATATATATATATAAAAGTATGTATAAAACTGAACTGACGGTGGTTTTTGGGTCTGGGGGATGTGAAAAGTAAATATATATCGAAATTTTGCGGAAGTCGCATCATGGTTCCCATTACAAGAGGTAGCTTTCTTATAAAATCTACCTAATTCTGGATGTAATTTTCTGTTACAGATTGTCTTCAGACTAGCATCTCCCACCGTGGCTTCGCCCGCGCTATGTGCTTGTAGAAACTTCAAAAATTGGAAATCATTTTTTAATAATTATGTGTAGTCTGTTGCTCTCTAAGTTTTTGCAATTCCCAACTTACTGGGTAAAATAGATTAATCTGTATGAATAACATCTTTTCAGTTGTTAAATTTGTAAAATGGTCGTCATTCCCTTTAATTTTATTATCAAACTAATATATTTTTATGTATACTACGATATTAACACAAATTTATCTTTTATAGAAAATAACGTTAGATTTAATAAACCACATAATTAGCTGTCTGAAGAAATCAATACTAATTTAAGACAGTGATTGATATAGACAATCATAACAAATTTATTAAAAGAAGTTCTAGGTTATTTATTTATATATATTTCTAATTTATGATTTATATAGTAGTATGAATGGCGAAATTTAAACTGTGGTAAACGTTCCGGGATTATGAGAAACTTACTTTTAAATTTTCATAATTAGTAGTGAGATTGTGGTTTCAGTCATGTATTCTGGTAATATAAGGTTATTTCGTAATTACTTTAGTACTTACATGATTTCTTGTACAGGATTGCTAGTGTAGAAATTGGTTACACTAAAAAAATTTAATTTAGAATTCTTTTAATGAGTAAAAATTCCATTTAATGGTTAAATAGTTTTGTGCTATCAAAAATACCACCTCATAAAAACCACCAAAGATTTAAAACCTCAAGGAACCTACCTTGTAAAAACTGGACATAAGTGTATAAGTGTATTTTTATACCGCCAGATATTTTTACCGTTTTACACGGATTTGAATACTAGATCGTGGATACCGGTGTTCTTTGGTGGTTGGGTTTCAATTAACCACACATCTCAGGAATGGTCGAACTGAGAATGTACAAGACTACACTTCATTTACACTCATACATATCCTCATTCATCCTCTGAATTATTATCTGAACGGTAGTTACCGAAGGCTAAACAGGAAAAGAAAGATATTCTTACCAGGCGAATTCCGTGGCGCGAGTGGTAGCCTCTCAGACTTTCATTCGGAGGTCCCGGGTTCGAATATCGCAGTAACGGCATTTATACATACATTACAAATCATTCATCTCATCCTCTGAAGCGATACCTAACTGTGGTCCCGGAGGTTAAACAAAAAAAGAAGTATTTTTACTAGCTGTGGTAAATTTTTACTACCGATTTTGTATCTTTGAAGTGCTTCAAACAGAAATAATTATTTGTGCAATAATTTTGTCAACAATTTTTACCGGTACTAAAAATATGTTATCAATTTTCTTATGGTATAACATAACAATCTAGTAATCTATAACTATAAGTACATTCGTACCGATGCGTAAGGCCAAAGGCTAACGATAGGAGGTGCAGATATTTGCTGGCCCCAAAATCAAACAAATGAAATCAGGACTGTTACTCACTTTGAAAGATTATTTTATTTTATCACAATACTGTTTTATGATTACTGGATTTACCATTATACATTACTATTATTTTTTTGCTGTAGTTGTTTTATTACATTATTTAAATAGTAAACAAATAAATAGCTTAATTTTAATTGTATTAGAAGAAAGTAGTTTTAAGTAAAACAAAATATATATATATAATAAATAATTATATATAATAAAATATATATTAAGTAAAAATATATATATATATTAGGGAGCCTAAAAACAGCTTCGGTAGTTATGAAATTTTATTATATATTTTACTTTTTTAATTGTAAAAATAATTTAACTAATAAAATAAATTTTAAAATCTACTGTCATTTTAAAACAATAAGAAAAGCTCAATCATCATATTAAAATAAAGATAACTGACAAAATTTCGAAAAATGTTTAACGAAAGCTCTAGTTAACAAAATTCATATTTATGTTTTACGAAATACTACTTTTTTTAAGAATAAGAAGTTGTAGTGCACGTGCTCTCTTCAATCCACGAAGTGCTAAAATGAAAAATATTCCATCCCCGAATGATGGAAATGAAATGGAGAAGGATGGTCATGCACAAAACAAAGCAGGGAGATGGAAAGGGACGTTAAGGTTCAACGTCGACGGTAAACTGTCACCCTTCTACATAAAAAAAATTACAAAATATTTAAAAATGTATAAAAATTGTACTAATAGTTCGAGATTTCTATTTTTTTTAAATAAATTTCTATAAGGAAAATAAAAATTAATTATTGTATTTTTCAATATTTTTAGAAATTTTATGTTGCAAGTGCTAAACCTACCCGAAAATTTTATATTAAGATTAAAATTTTATGAAAACTTTACGAACCGTTTTATAAAATATTCAGCTTTGAAACTTTTATATATAATTAATATTTTTAGATATAAACCCTATTTTTATAAACAAGTATCTGATGTTAACGATGTTCATCTTTACAAAATTTTTAAACATGAAGTAGAGAAAGTATTTACGTGGCTATATGTACCGATTTTTTCTTAAAACTCAAGAGCCGTTAATCTGAACTTAATCATTTTTTAACTCTTATATTTTTTAAAAGTTGAAGCCTACTTTAAGCTTAAATTTTCCAAATAGATTTATCATTCGATAAACAGTAAGGTTTAAAGTGAAGCCTGTCATGTTGTACAGTTTCATTTGTTAGTAGAAAATCTTGAGTCACTGGCTTAATCATGTTTTCTTGCGTGAACGAGACAATCACATAGTATATTCAAGAGGGAAATTTAGAAAATAGGTTGAATTTTCTTTAGATTACTAATCAAAATTTAATAATCAGCTTACGAAAAGATTTGCTATAGGAAATTTAAGAAAAAATTATAGATTCTTATTTTTCGTCGATAAATAAACAACATTATTTTTTTGTAATTATCTATAAATTGTGTGCATGAATTATGGTTTAAACGTTTTCTGTTAGTTGCTGAGAAGTAGTATATTTTAATTTTTCTTTGCGTTTCCTTAAAAAATCTAAAGCAAATCTCATTATCTTACTTCTCTGGATTTGTCTTATATAATATGGCCAATTTTCTTGAATTTTTTGTTTCCTGTTTGTATGAATTATTACATCGGTAGTGAAAGGCGTTTTCACTTACAGAATAATCGTATTTTAAATAAACGTAGCAATGCTTTTAACTATTAAAACTTTTCTGTCTTTAATTAAAATAAGTATTTCCTCTTGATCAAAAATATATTCCTATCAATTACTTGATCAGGATGTAAAAAATTAAATTCACTTCAGTTTTTAGTAAAATCATTTAAACACTCGGGTGGATATATTTTGTCAAATGTTTTGAACGGACGAAATAAAATAATGATATTCGAATCAATTTTCCTTTATTATTCTTTTCATTCATGATTTACAATATTTTATAATTTGCTAGCTAAGGGATATTTTAGAAGAAATACTCAAGCGATAAAAATTAAAGAAAATAACAGTAAATAATTTTCAAAGTAAGAATTACGTCCTTCATCTAGCAGATACAGATTTTTAATTTCGGTTCTTAAGATTTTTGAGACTTTTGCGTGAAATATAATAAGTGCCCATACAATTAATTTAATAAAATTCCATTTACCTTGGCAAAATTGAGCGACTTTTTCTGTTTTTATACAAAATGTTATTACATAAATATATTTTTTGTGACTGTTAAAGTTTTTTAAAATTTTTGAGACTTTTGTAAAATATAATAAACGCCCATGCAGATAGCATAATAAAATTCTTTTTGAATTAACAAAATTGTGCAATTTTTTCGGTTTTGTATTAACAGTATTAGATAAATATGTTTTTTTTTGTAATTTTTCCTATAATTGCCGTATTTAAACTGTGACAGTATAATGAGCTCCGAATTTTACTTCAAACATTTATGTAAAAAGAATAAAAAATTAAAAATACGTAACAATGAAAAATAGTTTTAGGAATTTAACAGAAAAGATTCATTTGATGAAGTTTTTATAATTTTTTCATATTTTACTACTTTCGAGTGATTTACAATCAATTCACGATAATATTAATGAAAAGGTAATCTCAGTTTTACAGATGATCTGTATATGCATAGTCCTTACTGCACATCTACAGTGTATAGAATTCTGTAAATTTTCCTTTATATAGTTATTCTTGAAGCTAAATTATAGATGTTAATTCACCAGTTGCCATAGCAAAACTGTTTATTTAAGAAATTTTTTTTTTGTTTGGAATGACCATTGAAGATGAGAAATTTTAATTAATCTTCTCTAAAAAAACATTAAAAACAAGTTTCTCCCTATCCAGCCTTTCTCCTGAAAGGAAATAGTTACATATAATGCACGTTTTCCTTACAGTAAAGATTATTTGACATATCTAACTGATATGATGGTCACTAATTTGGAACGTTTTCCACCACCAGAATTAATGGAAAATCTGTACATTGTATCCGCTTTGCAGATGATATTGTGTTACCGGAGGAATTAGTAAGAGGAATGGAGATTATATTAGAAACACTATCTAAACTACTAACAAAACTTAAACTGAAAATTAATAAGGAGAAGATAAAGATTATGATTGTAGGAAAAAGAAAGGAATGTACAAAGACTGATATTAAACTGGACAGTACTGTTGTAGAGAAGGTTACTTTCCAAATAAAAGTTTTTGTTATTTGGAAAGCACCGTCACTAGTGATAATAAATGTGCCACAGAAGTAAAAAAAGAAAAGCACGCTGGCAAAACAAACTTTCCAGGATAAAAATAATATACTGGCTGATAATCATATGAATATAAAAATAAGGAAATAGTTTTCGCTACAACTTATATTTGGAGTGTTCTAACTTATGGGTGTAAAACATTGACGCTTGGGAAAGCAGAAAGAAGACTGGAAGCCATGGAAATATAGATTTGGAGGAGAATAAAAAGAACAAACTGGGTGGATAGGAAAAGAAATGATAAAGTCTTAGCAAAAGTGAGTGAGAGGAGTTCCATGCTAAATGTTATACGAAGAAGAAGAGCAAAATTAATAGGACATGTAATACATGACCAGTTCTTGACGAGTATATTTGAGGGCAAGGTTTTGTAAAAAAACCTACAGCTAGACTGAGAGCAACCATCATTAAAAATGTTAAAGAAGAGCCTTGGTTCATATAATGATTTGAAGAGAGAAGCGGAGATGAGAGTGACGTAGCTTAATCGACAAGGCATAGCCTTTAGTGAATGACGATGACGATTCCTTCAACATTTGTGTCCTCTGGCATAACGACAATTATAAGATACTAGTCGTTGTACCCAGTTTTAGACAAATGTAAATTTTTCTTGCGTCTCATTTAAAACACATACCGATAAACCTAAGAAGTTCTCTTTCAATCAAAATATAGTGTCTATGAAGAATGTATACTCCCAACAAAGGTTGGCACGAAATTACCCCAGCTTCATTTAATGTTGATTAAAGATAAATAAAATTAAACAACATAAAATTATATACCAGACGATTATAAAGAAATCCAGTCGTTGTAAAAACACTCTGTACTCTTAATTTGTGAAAACAACTTACAAACTATTGGTCTACATTTTTTTTTAAATGTTATAAATGTAATAATATTAACATTTATAAACTGGATTAGTTTCGTGGGGAAATAATTTTGTTCTTTGAAATAAAAAATTATTTTTTTTAAATTTTCTTTTCTTTTTCTTTACGACTAATATAGTAATTTTTAATATAATATTTTCTCTTTACGACACAATTATGATTTTATTTGCTTTATTTTATTACGGACTATTTTAATATTTGACGAGTAGCTTGTGCAGAATATAGTATTAACTATGAATATACAATCAGTTTCTCTAGTAAGAAACGACCTATTACCAAAGCACACAGTAATAAATTACTAACTACGGTTTAACCAATAATTGATGTATTCAATTCTGTCAAATGGAACTCAAGTCTTGACTGTTTATTCATAAAACGCGCGCGCGCGCGAGCACACACACACACAGATGCATACATACAATTATATAGAAAAATATATGTATGTATAAAATATGTATATATAAATGCTCTATTTATAATATAAAAATGTATTCATAAGCATTTTATAACGCAAAGACATTTTTGTTTGTTTTTAAACTTCTTTATAATACCAATAACTAAAAACAGCTATGATTCGATGTCCTACCATTCACCAATCCTACTTACCTTATCTTACCTTACCTACCTTACCGAATCTTACTTACGTACTCTTGTGATAAATAAAAAGAAGTCGTCTGTCCTTAATAACAGCAACAGAACCGATTGGGAGTCGTATCAATGCTAGGTGGAGGACGATCTACCTCTACCACTGAAGTGTTCTGCTGATATCAATAATGCGGCGAATATTTGGCCACAATCTTGCAGGAAGCTTCCTGCCGCTCGACACCTGAGATTGAAAATGTTGGGCGACAATGAACGGACACCCAAAGGAAGTGATGGACGCTATTAAAGAAGGCTTATGAGGAGATGGAAATTTTTCAGGAGACCAGCGGATAGGACATCTTTGAACAGGGGTGCTCCTAAGTTGAAATAACTACTGAGGTCTATTAAAAATGAGTCATTAAAAATTACCTCGAAAATATTTCTCTTCTATCTAGAGACTGCTACTTCTTGTGGACAGCTACTAAGAATCTTCAACAGCCACCACCCTCATTTCATTCTTTGAAGAAGTAGGATGGGTGATGGGCTCAGAACGACGGTGAGAAGGCTGACCAATTTGTTACTTACTTGAGTAAGGTGTTTGAGCCAGTCGACACACGGAGTTTGGTGAGATGGAAACCTTTGAATTTTGAGATGCCCGGTTCCTCTGAACCAATTAATTTTGTTATAAGAGGTTCTGAAAGTAATGTAAAAAGAGAAGCATACTCAGAAACATCCAGGCTATGACTAAATTATTATCAAAATGGTACTTACGCTTGAAATCAAAGCCATTCTATAATAAAACATTTCTTTAATGGCATATAGCGCACTACGTACTTTCCGACGGAATGGAAACTTTAAAAAATGATTATGGTTCCGAAACCAGAACCGGTGTATGAGATGACTTCGTATTTCAATAAGTTTTTAAATCATTCCTTTAAAATGTTGAGAAACGTTTTCTTCAGAGACTGTAGTCTTTCTTGAACGTGGTCATTTCCTGGTCATGAGTTTGCCTTCCGAGGTGGTCTTTCTACTATTGAGTAAACGCATAGATTTATTGAGGTTATCGGCAAGAGCCTTGAGAAGAAGAAATATTGTTCGGCTCCCTTCTTGGATATTCAGCAGGCCTTCACAAGGTCTGGCTGACTGACCTGTTATACAAGTTGAAAAAGGAGCCTACCTCAACCGTATTTTTTGGTTCTGCATAGCTACTTGGGCGGACGGTTTTCAAGGTGAAGTATAATTGTTGTGTGTATTCTTTGACACTAAGTCGGGCGTTCCTCAAGGATTGGTTTTAGGATCTGTTTTATATTTTGTCTTCACAGTGGACCTTCCGACTACAACCTATGACTCTGTCACTTCTTTTACCGACGACAAGGTTATCCTGGCTGTTGAGCCAGAATCAACTACTAGAGTTAATCTAACACTAGCTTCAAGAAAACTATAATCTTTTTTAAACCAAATCGACGGATGGCTGAAAAAGATGGAAGTTTAGGGTTAATGAAGTGACATCGAGTAACATGATGTTTGCAATGAGGAGATGTGAGTGCCCCATGGGTCCATTTCGTTGGCATTCTCATACCAGATACTCAACATTTACAGTATTTGGGTCTTCATCTTGGTCGTCGTCTGACGTGCAAGGTCCATATAAGAGAAAAGAGAAAACAACTGGTTTTTAAGGAAATGTACTGGTTGATGAGCAAGAGGTATTGGATATTAGTTTGCTTGGCATTTCTCCCGGCACCACCCCATTCGGTCACGCTAAAGCACAAGACCAAATGTCTAAATGGCTACTAAGCCTCGAAACAGTTTAGCGACTCAACCGCTCACTTGACATATATTTAGTAAAATGCGTAGGCGCACCCCGTCAACTACTAAAAATATATATGACATCCAAAATTTACTTTGTCTAGACAGCAACAAGCAAGAGGTAACAGCTTTTACTATTCAATACAAAATTATTGTATACGACAATCCTGAAACCGATATAGACCTATGGGATCCAGCTTCGAGGTTCCGCAAGCAGCAGCAACGTCAAGATTTTAAAGCGATTCTAAAACAGATTTTGGAATATCACAGAGGCGCCTTGGTTTGTAAGAAACAATGAAATCCACGAATATTTGGGTTTACCGTATGTTTGAGAAGAAATACAGCAATTTGGTACAAAATATAAATTATTGCTAAACAACTACGTGAACTATTTAGCTATTAACTTTCCAGACAACTCTCTCATCCTTTCCCGAAAAAGACCGCGACCCGGTGTGAATACCTTGCACAGGGTGTTCTCAGTAGAGGCATTGGGGTCATGACGGAGTTCCGGCTTCTCCAGGAACGAAGTCCTTGAACGACATAGTCGGGCTTGGATACACCACCCTAGGGGTTAGAGGCAGCCAATGAAAAGATCTAACCGGCGGGCTGACCTGTCGGACCGGACTTATGGCCGGCGGACGGGGAGGCCCGTTTGAGCAGAAAACCTCCTGGGCTGTGCTTTGCTTTGGTGGGATCTGGCCAGGGGAGTAAGGTGAAAAAAAAACCTTCCAGACAATAGTGAAGATTTAGAGAGCCTTATATGGGACCACTCCATGTGTTAGACCTCGGTGACTTTATGTGATTGGAAGGGAACTGCATAAACATAGTGTTTCCTATATCATATCTATATTTATTATCACTTCATTAAATTTTAATTATTATTCTTTCATTATTGTATTTTTATTTTTTATGAAATTATTATTATTCTCATGTTTTGTGTTGAACGGCACTGTAAGATGACTAACTTTATACGTTTATTTAAATTAAATATTCTGTATAGGAATAGTAATTATCATAAGTCATTTTTGAGGAGTTTCACTGGAAGCTCTCTACATACAGGTTGTACGTGTTTATATTTAATTATGGTTTTAGTAGGAGTGTATCTGTTTATAAATTTTATCTTGAAGTAAAAATGATACAAAAAAATAATACTTTCTAATTATTACTAAATCTTCATATATAAGAACATTAATTCCGATATCGTCACATTAATTTTCTTTAATCCTTTAAAAAACTACTCTTTAATAGGATGATGTAAAATACGACAAATACTTTTCTAAAGAAAGCAGAACCGAAAATAGTGTAGAGTAGTAAGTATCATATGGCATTCTTTATCTAATAAATTAAAATCTAAATTTATTAATATAAAAAAAAACTGTATATAGATTCAAAAAATAAAAAAATATAAACTCTAACTTATATGCTGATGATGCTTAAATTTGATTTTCCCAAAGATATCCAGCAATAATCATGTAAACAGCTATTGCAATTCATTATTATAATTTAGTTACTGTTGCCATCCGATATATAAAGTGGAGGGTTATAACGGGACTACTACATCGTCGTAACTGGGTTTGTGGGTTGTAACACAAAGTTTCGATTTACTGATAGCTTGATCGTCGATGAAAACGTAATTGGATAACCTAGTCCATTAGTAATTAACGTGTATTGACCGCCCCTCAAACGCATATATTCATACGGAATATATGACACATATGTTTATTGTTTCATTTCATACTTAAATTACATATGTTAACCAATGCCGATGAATTAACTGTATGAGTACATAATATAAAATTAAAAAATATTTAACTTTAAATATAGTTATTGTTAAATTTAAATAATGTAACATATAATTTGTAGATAACTCAGCGGTTATTCATAATTATCATTAATAGATTCTAAAAATGTTTAACCTCTAGACAAATTATAAATAGAGTCAAATTAATACTCTATTATATGTAAAAGAGGTTGTTTATTAAATATATAACATGTCATGAACTCTGATTAACAATAATATTATTAGGCCTGCAGCACGTTTAATACGTAAATTACGTCAATCGATTTGTATGAAATGTTATTGGTAGTAAAATAATTGTTTAATTTTATTTAAAATTCTATTGAAAATATATCATAGAGGTATATATAAATATATACTCATATGTATACATACTAGCCGGTCAGGGCTTCACTACCTGGACTCCCCTGATCTAGGTTGGCGCAGACGAGCCACAAGACTGACCCAAGGGCTTCCCAGGACGAGCCCCGGAGCTAAGGGGCCGATCCCATTTGTCCAGGACTCCTGCAGTGTTCGTTACCTCCATACTTGTGAGAATAATACTGATAAATAACAATTGAGGTATTCAGGTTTTATAAAATCCTGAAAATAAACTAAATCTCAAAAGAAAGAATAGTACTTTGATAACTAAAGTAGACAGACCTTTGATGACGAAAATTCACAACTTATTTTTGTTACCAAGGTGACAGAAATTAACTTTTAATTGTTAATTTTTTTCTTCTTTAATGAATTTATTTAATTGACCGTTTCATTCCCAAAGGGGCTAGAACAACGGTCTCTGTCTTAAAACTTTTCCTGAGATAACACGAATGTTTCCTGGAAATTTTGAAAGAATCGGTTGATTGGTTCTCGCATGCTTTGAGAACAAAAACCTGACAAACTTTCGGCTTAGAATATATATATATATATATATATATTATATTATATAAATCTATTCTTATATTATATATTCTTATATATATATATATATATATATGTAAGAATAATTTAAAAAAAATGTAAATATATTTTTTTTTTAAATCCGTTGTTCAGGCACATAAAAGTTTTTGTGTACTTGAAATTGAAAAAATAGGATTTTTTCTAAATATGAATATCAACTTTTTACATACAGAATAGTAAAGCAACTGATTACTAATTTTACTTTCCCTGCGTTTGTAACTAGAATTTCTAACTACAAAGTAGGGAGATACACAAAGAAGTATATTCTATCACATGTAGGTGATCATTTCTAAAATGGCGTAACATGTTTCTTCCAAATCTGAACGTTTTAGGGTCTAACTACTCATCTACACCAAAAAACTTATTTATGTAACTGCTTACTATGTCTGTGTGTGTGTCGCACTTCTTTTCGTCTTATATTTCAAGATTGACGAACCGATTTTCTTTAAATTTGGATTTTTATTTTATTAAAATTATTAATAAAAAAAAAAAACAAACAATTAATTGATCTTATACTACCCTACTAAAGGATATTTATATGTCTCTCTCTCTCTCTCTCTCTCTCTGTATGTGTGTGTGTGTGTGTGTGTGTGTGTGTGTGTGTGTGTTTGTGTGTGTGTGTGTGTCCTCGTTAGCTTAGCACCAGAACGTACCGATCACTAGCGGAAAATCCCTATTCGTTATTACATGTCTTGAGGTGGTCAGGTGTACACGTGTTATATTATTATATATCTATATACGTGCGAAATATATATTAATAATATAGTTGTTTATTTATCTGATTGTTTTTCTTCGTAAAATAATGAAACATAACCAATAAGTAGGCACTGGAATGTACCGAACACTGGCAGAAATTCCCGATTCGTTAGCATCAATTTCTAGAGTTAAATTTCTAATTTAACTTTCGTTATATCAATTTTCCTCATTCAAAAAGACACAAGAGATAATCAATTTTGGACATCTAATAATCCCATTCTGAGACTCCATCCGCCAGCGCAACCCGCCCGGAGGGCCTAGTTGCGGAGGGCGTGTCTACGGGACGCTTAAGCAGCTAATCTTACTATAAAATTCTAATTGTTTTATATCTTCAACTTATCGAAATATTAAGAGGGAAGTAAAACTTAAATACAGTTATTTTATTAAAAATAATTTACGCGTTGCAAAACGCAATAGACTTAATCTGCTAAAATGTATGATTATTGTTTATTTAATAAAGTAAATTGAGAAAATATATATAAAAATAATAGATAAAAAAAAGAAAAGAAATGTTTGGTTAAATTTTAATTAAAAAAAGGTTAAATTTTAATGTTAGTTTACCATTAATTTTTTGATTTTGCAACCCGAAATTTCATAAATTATAAAATATTTTGTATGGCTTTTTATTTAGTTTTACGGAATAAGAAGAAACTCATTAATGAAATTTATCTTAATTTAACTTACCTTACAAAAAAATTATCTCTTCTCCCATTAAAATACAGGAAAATCCACAGGGATATTATGTGTTATAATCATTTCATTGTATGAATTTAATAGAATAGTTCTGCTTAAATATAGATAGTTAATTCCTACCCATCTCTGAATATTTTCTAAAATCAATCATCGTTAAATTATATCTTAAATAACTTATACGTAGTTATAATTTGATATTTTGTAGTGCATTTTTTGAATAAATTTAAATTAAATTTGAACTTTACTCCTTCTCTCGTATCGGAGAAAATCTTCCCCACTATTATTCATCTTCGTATTCCTTAACATTTACTTTCAAAGGCATCACTTCTGGTTTTTTCTTCATCTGACAATTTTTTTCTACAGTATAGATTTGATCCTAAGATATAATAAAAATTATTATTTTTTTAATAAACTGTGGGAAAAAGCCTTAACACATAGAATTAAGGTTTTTATTATATTTATGAACTCAACAATTTGAGTTTAATATGAAATTAATCTTTTATTTACTGTTTTTATCATATTAACAATAGTATCAGTTTATTTTAAGATGAATGAAAAAAAATTACTCGCATAAATTTGAAACGTACAAAACGAATGTGAGAATAAATCTGCTTACATTCTATTCAATAATGTTCACCTGGAAATTTCTTTAATCCTTTTAAAATTGGGTCACTTTCACCTTGAGGTCTTTCTTCGGAAAATATAAGCTATCATCCAATCATCTGAAAACATACACGAGAAAATATACTGTAAAGATTGTATTGTTCACGAATATACTAATTATGTCCTGGAATCAAACACGGAACCTTCTGGTTGAAAGGCTGAGAATTTATATTTTCGCCGCAGCAGTCGAAAAAGTTATATAATATAATATTTATATAATTAATTTTAAACTTAATTTATAAATCACAGTCTCAAGAGCTGAAATGAAATTTTAATACTAATAGTTCAGACAATGTTGGCAGCCAAACAACACAGTTCATGAAGAACCAAAACATTTTTACGCAAGTTATTTTCATGCATGTTAAAAGGTTTTGTCCTGATTTCCTTCAATGTTGATAGAAAGAACGGCAGAATTACAATTTTCCTCAGTATCGATTCCATTGGTAAAAAAAGACAATTGAAAAATATCACGTCGCCGATAGCGCAGAGAAAGGGCATCCTTCGAATAAACCGACAATGCTACGATTGACAGCAAGTCATTTTCTTCACGTCCTGTCTATAACTGAGCAGAAAACATATCCAATGAAGATTTGTTTTCTTGGTAGTTGGAAGAGTAACGAAAAGGGGAAGAAAATTCGAAGAGAAAACAAGATACTACTGTCATGAATGTGATGTCTCATTATGTTTTATTCAACGGTTTGAAATATATAAACTGTATCTGAAATTTTATAAATATTTGTCACTGACAGCTTATTAATTTGTTGTTCAGTGATTTGTTTTTATAAATGTTTCTCTCTTTTATCAAAGATGAACACTCTGAAGCAAATTAAAGATCATTTTTTGAAAAAAAAATTTAAAGGTTGAATTTGATTTAAATTAAAAACTAAAACTAATTTAATATTGGATACTATAGAATGTGTGTTGGTTTTTTTAAATTTTAAATAACCTATTACATAATCTCTTTTTTTATTCAATGGAAAATTATTATTATTATTTTTTTTTTGTTGAAAAAACCAACTAGAAGTGAATTTGGGAAAATAATTATAGATGCTAACATTTATGAGTTTTAATTTTTCTCGTACTATTTTTAAATCTGAATGAAAAATTATATGTTAAAAAAAATCAACCTTTTTAATTAGGTGAAGCCAAAATAGTAAAACTGTACAAAAACTATTATAATGTGAAATAAAAGATGTACCATACATTTAAAATCATACATTTCAACGCAGTTGTCGTAAGTTAACAGTTTTTTTTATGAACGTTTACAACCTGAAAAATAATAAAATCAATTATAAAAATTAAAAAAACACGACTTTCAAAAAATAAAAAAAAATAAATTGAACTAAAAAAGCGACAATAAATTGAGCTACAAAAAAGAAAACAAGATATGGGAATAAAGGGCTAAATATCGTTATGCAGTATTTAAATAAAATAATGGATGTCCAATCAAATTTTAGACAATTTAATTTGTTTGAATATGTTTTTCATTTTGTAGAAATAGCAGGCATTTAAGGTTGTCTAATGATTAAGTTCTCTATCGATAAAAAAATTTTGTCCTTCAACGAAATTTTTTAAATACAATCGGGGGACTCTTTAAAATATAATAATTACTATTCAGAGCTCTTTAATAGAACAATTACTATTCAGAAATCCTGGACTGTGTTTAAATATTTTCATTGAAGGACAAAATTTTCTTATCGATTTAAGACCTGGTGAGAACTTAATCATTAGAAAACCTTAAATGCCTGCTACTTCTACAACATGAAAAATATATTTAAACAAATTTAACTGACTGAACGTTGATTGGTTACTTATTATTTTATTTAATTAAATACTCCATAATTATGTTTAGTCCTTTATTTCCATATTTTGTTTACTTTTTTATTTCGATTTATTTCATTCTTTTAGTTCAATTTACTTATTTTTTGCATCTCGTTCTTTTTAATTTTTACAATTATTTTTATTTTATATAATACTCTTTAGTGATCATCGAGAAATGTCACTATTCAAAAACTTATAATGTATTTAACATATTGAGTCAAATCAGGAAACTTTAAACATTTCAATTTATTGATTTAATTGGTGTATACAAATCTAACTTACGGATTTCTCGAGCGATTGAGTTACTCGAGAGACTTTTATCGTGCGGATCATACAGAAATTTTCTGGAATCCAAACGATTAACGGCTAAATTTAAAAATTTTTAAAGTTTAGGTCATACACCTATTTTCCAGTATTCATTGCCAAATTGATTTACACCAGAAATTTCATCTAGTATAAGAGAACATTGTAGTTAAAGATGCTGTGGGATAAAAGACTGCTTATGCTCAATTAGCAAGATATTATAGAGGTGTTTAGTTTACGGCTGAAGCTTTCCCCGTACAATTGGCCTCTCCCTATAGGTTTTAAATGATACGGATAAAGAATTTGGTATATTATTCTTTTACATTTTATTTTTATCTATATATCAGTACTTATATTACAATAACATGAAGTATTTTTTTCTTTTTACTATAACCTGAATAATACTAATTTTGAACTGTTATAAGTTATTATTCACTTCTAATTCGTTTCAAAATATCTCTTTGTATTTAATTAGTTTTTAAATTATCTTGAATTAATATTTTAAATTATCTATTGAAATCAAAATCCAACTTTCTGTTGATAAAAATAAAAAAATAGCGCGTGTACAAACTATCATTGTGGTTATTCAGAATGTCATGTACAACTTCCAATTATGTAACCGGGAATAATAGTTTGATTCTTATTACATGAAATTCAGTACAACTTTTCTGGAGTTACGATGTCAAAAACATACGAATGTAACCGAAACATTTTATCTTCCTCCTGGTAAAAGTAAATATTTTTAAAGATTATTTTTATCATAATTTACTGTAAAATACCTTTTTAAAAAGCATTAAAAATTCAGTATTATTTTATTTTTCTCAAACATTTCTGTTGTAGTTTTTTTATATTCTATAAAAGGGTTTTCTTTGTAATAATTTAATTTTTAACTTTATACTTTACTGATAAATTAAGAAACCCTTCTCGTATAATAAAATGAAATATAATATAAAATAATATAATATAATTAAATTTAATTATTATTTAATAGCACAGCATCATCTACATCGTAATTGCAATTAATCGAAAAATGTAGAAACTGCTAAATTATATGAAATCTATGAGTTAAAGAAAACAGATGATGATGAATCTGACAATAAAATAATAATTTTATAAGATGCTACATTACTTATCAAATATAATCTATCTATTTTTAAAAAAGTGATTTATTAATTAATGTTATTCACAAAAAAATTAAATTTTAATTTTTTAATTTCTTTTTACATTAGCTTTTATTTACTGAAGCATATTTAAAATCTCCATTTATAAGGTATCCACATGCCTACATTTTCTTCCTTTTTCCTGTTTAGCCTCTGAAAATTATGTTCAGGTATTACTTCAGAGGATGAATGAGGATGGTATGTTTGTAAATGAAGTGTAATTTTGTGCAGTCTCAGTTTGACCATACCTGAGATGTATGGTTAATTGAAACCCAACCACCGAAGAAAATCGGTATCCACGATCTAGTATTCAAATCCGTATAAAAGTAACTGTCTTTACTAGGACTTGAACGCTGGAACTCTCGACTTCCAAATCAGCTGATTTAGGAAGACGCGTTCACCCCTAGACCAACCCGTTGGGTTTTCCACATGCCTACTTGAAATAAATTAAACTAAAATAAATATAAAATATGATGTTAAACAACAACTAAATAAAATACACGCCGTCATTAGTATATCATTAGAAATCTTTTAACTTAACTCTTTTCCGTACTTTACTTGAATCAAAGGCATGTTCTGAATTCTTGGCAAATCGCCATGAATTCTCGTTATTATTTTTATATTATTATTATTATTAATTACCAACATGTATTAAAATTATAGACTAATCTTACAAAATTGGAAACTAAACAGAAAGGATTAAAACAAATTTTAAATCGTAAGTTCAGTATTTTAAACAGCCGTAACACTTGTGAATAGGATCATTCCAATCAATTTTTGCCGGCCTCCGTGGAGCGATTTGTAGCGTCATGGCCTTAAATACGGAGGTTCGGGGTTTGAATCCCGGTCAGGCATGGCATTTTCACTCGCTACATTATCATCCATCTCACCCTCTGAAGCAATACCTAACGGTGGTCCCGGAGGTTAAAAAAAAATCAATTGGTTACCTTACTTGTAAAAAAGAATTCAAAAAGAAGATCAATCGGAAATTTAATATTGATGATTAATGTGCGAATTTTTAATGTCCTTAAACGGAAAAATCCAGAATTATATTCTGTAATCCCTTATTCTATTTCAATAATCCAAATTTACAATCGAGAGCCGTATTGAAATGAAGCTTTCTACAAAAATAATCTATTTTTTATATTTATTAATTTTTTTAACAATAATAGAAGATTCTTTGAACTTTAATTTTATGATGAAAAAGCAAGTCTGTCAGTAAACAATTGAATTCTGACGGCTAAGGTAAAATATGGAATAACGGATTTAAATACTGAAGTTAAATTATGTAGTTATATAAATTTATCTTATGTATTAACCTTAACAAATAATTAACAACTTTTTAATAAGAGAGTTTACATTTACTAACACAATACTTATATTCGATTTTTAAATGTACGATAACAATTTTAAAATGAATAATCATGTTTAGTTAATATACAATACTGATGTTGATAAATGCATTATTGAATTCTTTCCCAATGTCAGTCAGGTAATCGAATCATATATTTAACAATTTAATTTATCTCTACAAAATGCTGTGGTTTTCCCAAGAATTATAGATAATCCTGTGAATTAAAGAAAACATACAGAGTGATATGAAAATATGGAAACGGCTTCATATTTTAAAACTGGATGATACAAGGAGATAAAAACCTACATGGATAAACATATTTTTTTTTTTTTTTTGTTTAACCTCCGGAACCACCATTAGATATTGATTCAGAGGATGAGATGAATGATTTGTAGCGGTGTGTGAAAATCCCATTCCTGACTGGGATTCGAACCCGGGACCTCAAAATGAAAGGTCGAGACGCTACCACTCGCGCTATAGAGGCTGGTGGATCAACATAATTACAAAATTACTACTTTACAGTATGTTTGATATTTTTATCCGACATCTAAGTTTCCCAATATTGAATCAAATGGTTTTGTTTTTATGAGTAAGGTGGTAATTTGATGCATGATTTTAATGTAAACTTTTACGAGAAAAACGTTTTACGTTAAAATCGTTTCTCGATGAATACCTTCGTTTTCAAGTTATAAGTAATCAAATATGCAAAAATCGCGGTAGCAATGAAACGAGGTAAAACGCCCCAAGTAATTTTTTTATTTCGTAATACCCAGAATTACGCACAACAACAAACTTTAAACAGAACAATTAATGACGGAATGATTCGCTTCACTCGTCCAACCGTCTAACCAGGGGGCTCTGCTCCCTGGATTCACGATGCGTTCGTATCTTCGTGTTTGTGAGAATATTAAGTATTTTACAGAAATATTTTATCAGAAAAGAAATATTACTGAGCGGAAAATATTTTTCTGAACATTTTGGTGTTTTTATATTTAAAGTAGGCTTAAGGAGTGAGTATATATAGAATTTAATAGTTTTTAATATAAATATGACGGTTAACGTTAGCCTCATTGGTAACAGGGAGTTGGCTTCTTCGTTTTGTCTTGCGTGTGTTCGTGTGAGGTTGTGTTAGCTGCCGGTCTAGCTGCTGTTATTGGCGCAGAGCGGGTCACGTCATTCGTCGGCTGGATGCGCCCCAACGACTTTCTCCCGCTAAATACGAATATATTTTTTTACTACTAATAATCCATTTCTTTTACTAATAAAATTAATAATAAAAATGCAAACACAAATATAAAATATAAATAAAAATAATCTACGCTTAAAAATTAAATAAAATAATCTGTAAATTAATTGACACGGACTGCTTCTAGCGGGAGAGAGTCGCCGTGAGCAGCCGCCCGACGCACCACCATTGGTCTGCTCTGCTCCAATAGCAGGTAAACTAAAAATGTGCGCACATACGACAAACAAACGCACAAACCCAGGCACCATCCTTTTTTATGAGAAAGATAAAAATTAGCAACAATACAGTAAATAAAATGGCTAGGCCAAATGATATTAATTACTTTAATTTTTGAAATATTTAATTTTAGAATTTACGTAGTTAAATGTTTTCGGACTTAATTACTTCATAAAAAATTTTGAAAGCATACCATTCTACAAAAATGTTCAAAATGCTTGACATGTACAGCTTGTCAGTGTGCCCAACTTAGTTATATCATTTTATATCTTGTGTCATGTTTGTTGGTATCAAGCAAATTCGTCACTTATGCTTCTTTTTAAATTGTCAGTGTTTACAGGTTTTATATTGTGTGCATTATGCTTTAAGTACCCTGAATGATAATAATTTATATGAGACAGATCTGCAGATCCTCTACACTTATCGAAAGATCTGAAAAGGTTTCATTTAAAATTTGCTATCTCTTTAGAAAATAGTGAGGTGGCGGTCCCATCTTGCTGAAATCATGTTACCTAATTTTTGTAGTATTGATGCAAAATTATTAGTGTTATTTATTATTGTGAAGGCTGTTATTATTAGTATTTGGGCCAATAATTCTAAAAATTAACTATTAAAAGTTTGTTATTGAAATATAATTAAAGGTAATAAGAAATAAAAAAAACGTTATTACGGGGCGTTTTTTTATCTTGTTTTATTACTACCTAGATTTTTCCATTTTTATAAATTTGATTGTTTATAATTAAAAAACGAAGGGAATTATTGAGAAACTGTTCTCACATTTTTTTGTAAAAGTTACTTTAAAATCATCTATTATATGCCACCTTATTTATTTAAAAAAAAAACTTTGATTCAATATTGGGGATTCAAGATAGCGGAAATAATTTCAAACAATCATAGAATACTACTTTTTTAATTATGTAGATCCACACTTGTTTCTACTTCGTTATGTGTCTCATATTCTTCAGTTTTAAGATATGAAGCCATTTCCGTAATTTAATATCACTCTATATATATTCCTTTAATAATCATATAACAAATTAAATAACTTACAGTTAACTTTTATTGTAATATTTATTAATTTTTGTTTCGCTTACTGTTCTGGTTAATTTAAAATCTCTGCTTTATGCAAGGCTATATATATATATATCGGTATATTTAATTGACAAATGCATAACAGCTTCACCACCAGGATCTGGAGTTTTAGTTGAAAAATAAAACTCTCTTAGCTGTCAAAGTAATTTTTTAGTTTGAAATAGAATTTAATTATGCATTAAGAAAAAAAAAGTTATATGCTAATGCGTTCTTAAATAATAAATTATCAATGATAACACATAACAGAATTACTGTAGTACGATTTTAACAATAAAAATAAATTTTTGGGATTACAAACCCATTAACAGATCTTTTTAAAGTATTAAAAATCAAACAATTTTTTTTAAGAACTTAATTAAAACCACAAAAATTAAATCATATTAAATGGATATATACGAGTATTATATTCAAACCACATTACTTACGAATACAGAAAAAGTATATACGTTGTATGATAAGTTAGTACCTACTAACTACTTTTTTTTTGTTTAACCTCCGAGACCACCGTTAGATGTTGCTTCAGAGGATGATATGAATGATTTGTAGGGTGCGTAAAAATGCCATGCCTGACCGGGATTCGAACCCGGAACCTCCGGATGAAAGGTCGATACGCTACCACACGTGCCACGAAAGCCGGCACATACTAACTACTTAACTAGCTTTCTAATTAACGAGATATTAAATTAAAAGCTACAGAAACAAGAAAAAAGCTATCAAAGCCAGTTAGTATCAAACTAGATTTGTCGGAGAAGATGGATGTTTTACTGAAAAAATTAGAAAAATTGATAGATGAAAAATTAAGTACACCGGCATCAAAAGAGGACATTAAATTAATCGTCTGAGAATTGAACGGACTAAAAGAGAAAAATAAATATTTGAATCAAGCACTGGCTAGAATGAAAGTGGAGAATGACTGGATAAGACGAAACTGAACGATTTAGAGGATAGAAGTCGTAGTAACAATTTAATATTTAGAAGAATCAGTCATGAAAAAGGCGGAAATTTGGTAAAGGTGTTGAAAGACTTTTATTTGTCAATACTGAGTGTTACAGAAAATGTGTGACTCGATTGAGCACATTCGCTGGATACCTGGAAGGAGAGAGGACCTTTAATTGCTCACATTTCGGATGTCAACCATAGGCATGCTATTTTGCGAAGCTGCAATAAACTGTTGGGGGGCGGGATTATCTTTTTGCATATGAATTACTCATTAGAAACTAGGAAAGAAAGAGCCAAACTCCTGCATCTACAGAAATAACTGAAAAGGATGGAATCTGGACTTGATGTACGTGTATTACAACAGCATATATTGGTCAAGGGATGTAGATTTCAGTTTGTGGAAGGAAAGTTGATGAGAGGTGCAGGAGATGGATTTTAGAAACTGGAATCTATTGTGGGTCATGATGAGACTAACTTAGTTAAGAAAGTGATAGTAAAGGATCGGAAAAGTAATGATACGGCATGATGGGGGTACGTCTGCTGGGATGAGAATGATGGTTGAAAGAAAGTAATAAATAGTAAAGCGAGATTAATTTGGTTTATAAAAATGTAAACAATGTAAAAATTATGTGTTTTAATGTGGCGGAATTAAAGAAAAATATATTTAATTTCGGATTTTTTCTATTCATAAGAAGTTATGATATTTCTATCTCTCCGAGATTTTTGTAGAGTAGGGGTAAATTGATGATTTTATAAATTATTATTTAGAAGGTTACAGGCTACGCTGGCTGTTCAAATTATGGTAGGTTAAAATGGAGCTCAGTTTTCGAGTAAAAGGATTTATTAAAGGGATATTTAAAGTTAGATTTGGAGAGCAAAGTTCTATTAAAATTGAATGATGGCCTAAGGAATTTTTTAATTGTCAGTCTATCTCAGTGGAGATAGTTATGAGCATTGGAAGACTTTAGAAATGTAATTGATTTTTTTATTATTTTCTTATGGGACTTATTTTAGCGACGGATTGTAATGGTACAATAGCGGAATAACATGAGATTTTGGAGGAGGAGCTATTACGGGATAATATACAGGTATTTATTTGTTAAATAAATATTATTCATTCATTTACAATATTATTTACAAATATTATTACATTCATTTATTTGTTAAAAAATAAAGTTTTAAATAATTAGTGGAAACGAATCTTACAACTGTGTGAACATAATTTGGCAATACTGAATGATAGAGCAAATGATGATGAAATGCGGGAATATACTTTTATTAATAAACGGACTGCTCTGTAATAGACTTATGTTGCGTGTCAAGTAAATGTTTAAATATAGTTAAATCACTTGTTGTGAAGTTGGAGTACTTCTTGGTTTACATGCCGTTGAAATTGAAATTTATGCAAAATATGAGGACAGCAATGA
The DNA here is from genome assembly GCF_047948215.1 of Lycorma delicatula. NCBI lineage: Eukaryota > Metazoa > Arthropoda > Insecta > Hemiptera > Fulgoridae > Lycorma > Lycorma delicatula. The sequence continues at coordinate 117,149,841 of NC_134459.1, forward strand.
AAATCTGTTACCTCTGTTGCTAAGATCAATATGGAAATCGGATAAAAGGGAAGGTTACGTGACGAAACTCCGTAATACTGGTGGAAGGATTAATGAGTCTCCAGTCAGTGTTAATGTTGCCGCCAGGTACTTAATTTCATGTATATATGAGGCAACCGATTATAAATCTATGAATAACAAAGGACGAATGCTAGAAAGAAAACAAAAATGGTTTGACTGGGAATGTATGAGAGTAAAGTCCCGTGTTTTTAGTTTATTGAATATATTTAGAAAAAATAATAATGATGTTATTAAGACAAAATTATTCATGTGAAAAAAATAATTATAAATTACTACATAAAATCGGAAAAAGGAGAATTTTATATTAGAAATTGTTGAGAGATTACGGAACGCGAATGAGTTTAAAATTTAGGTGTGATGCATCAATTAAAACAGTAGAATAGTCGGACCATTTGAATAGTTTACAACTCGCACAGATCGTTAGATCATAATCGATATCTGGTGTCTTTAAACATCAATGAAGATTTAGACCAGGAAATTAGATTTGTGGAATTGTTAATTGTATTGATAAAGTTGAAAGATAATAAAACCCCTGTACTGGATCGCACGCCATTTGATTCTTTTAAGAGTACTCCTAATGACTTCTTAAAGAAATTGTTAGTTTTCTAAAATTATTTTAAATAGTGATGATGTACCAATTGTATTAACGAACGTCTTCATTTCTCCTTTGAATAAAAATGGAGACTTATCAGTAGTCAGTCATTAAAGGGAAAGATCTTTTATGGATGTTTTGGGGAAAGTTATTGAAGGAATTGTTCTTTGCAGACTAATGAACTTTCTAGACAAGAGTAGGATTTTAAATAAATATCAGAAGGGCTTTAGAAGTGTTTACTCCACAATAGGTAACATTTTTACTTACAATATTATACAATAAAGTTAATATGTCCAAATAATAAAGTTTACTGTTTTTACTGTTTAGGAGGTCGGGCTACTCCTATGATTCAGGGGGGACCCAATAGGAGGTCCAGATGGAACTGTGGACAGTGTGGAGAGTCTACATCGCGACACACGGGTGCGATCGAGGCAATGTTTTATACGCCGTTACCGGTTGCTCAATGTGTTTAAAAAATTGTCCAAAAAAAAAGTTGTCCGGCGAGCCGGCCTCCGTGGCGACTGGTAGCATCTCGGCCTTTCATCCGGAAGACCTGGGTTCGAATCCCGGTCAGGCATGGCATTTTCACACGGTACAAAAATTACATTCATTTCATCCTTTGAAGAAGTACCTAACGGTAATCCTGGAGGTTAAAAAAAAAAAGGCGAGGAAATTGTTAATTATCTGAATGGGTATAATTGATAAATTTTCGTAGTACGTGTAAAAAAAAATTTCTAATTTAATAATTTTATTAATTTAGTTGTATTATTAAGACAATTTGTTGTGTGAGATAATCTTGGTTTCAAGTGTTACATTTAATTTAGAATTATTTAACATATTCAGTGCTGAGTACTTGCAGAACCGGGGTCTATGCATTTAATTTTATGCAACATGCTGTCCAGCATAAAAGTATAGCGGCAGTGGCTGTCCAGCAGTGGTAGTATAGCGGCCTTTCTATCTCTACTTAGGGGGTAGGGAGGGGTCAGCATATTACTGATGATTCAGTATCGTATGTCAGCGCACCAGATACGTTTATACGAGTATTTTGTTACTGTGCAGTTCGTTTGTAGTTACTTTGAACCGGCTTCTTTTGGTGGAATTTTAAATTTGCGTGAACTTTCATCACCATTGAAAGAGGATAGATTTATAATAAGTAGAAATTTTATAAATTGTGAGAGGACAATTATGTTTTACTTTTATATTTATTTATTGAACTATTATTTTCACTTTAAATTAATACTTTTTGCGATTATTTATATCGTTTATAATAAAATGTACGTTATATAAATGTTTTTAAATTTATTATTTTTCTTTAATACAGACGTAATAATATACAATGTATCATTTCATTATGTGTTTAACATATAAGAAATATAATTACTATTCATGATTGTAAAATATATTTTAAAACGTTCAGAGAAATTTAAATAAAAATTAATTTTCAGGTCGAAAACAAATCATGAGATAGATGAAAATAAACTGTAAATGATAACCTAACTGATACAAAAATAAAAATTCTACATCAATTATTGATAGACGGAATAAACGGAGGATTTTTTGAATGTAAATTTAAGACAGACTTTTTTACAAATAAAATCCACAAAATTCAGTCTTGGATCTTTATTTATAAAACGAAGAAATAAATTATTTTTATCTAATTAAAAGAAAATTAGAAAATTAGTTAAAATAAAATTGCCAGCATGAACAAGAAATATCCGAATACATTCAAGATGCGCGATTGAGTGTTCAGCACGGACGGTATAAATTCAGTGCTTTTTCGTATCCCGTTCGCACCTCGCGTTTTTTGCGTTTTTCAAACATTTATATTCCAGGAAATATAAATATTATACTGGAAGGTTAATACACCGATGAAAAGCAAGCAATGAACGTGTTAATAATTATTAATGAAATTAAATAAGTTATATTAAGTTTTATTGGGTTGCCAACCTGAACCGATCGGCTTGGTCTATTGGTGAACGCGTCTTTCCAAATCAGCTGATTTGGAAGTCGAGAGTTCCAGCGTTCAAGTTCTAGTAAAGGGAGTTACTTTTATACGGATTTGAATACTAGATCGTGGATACCGGTGTTCTTTGGTGTATTGGGTTTCAATTAACCGCACATCTCAGGAATGGTAGAACTGAGACTGTACAAGACTACACTGCATTTACACTCATACATATCATTCTCATTCATCCTCTGAAGTAATACCTGAACGGTAATTCCCGGAGGCTAAACAGAAAAAATAAGAAAGAAGGGTTGCCAACCTGGCAGACTACGACTTCGGTCATGCAGGTAGTGTGGTAATATCTAATAGACAGAACACCTTTATAAGACTTTTTTTTATGTTTTTTTTTCTTTTACTTGTGTTATTTTTGTAATTTTGAAGTATTTTTGAAAATACCTACATTCAAATAATTATTAAAATTAAAATAAAATTATTATTACAATTTTGAAATTGTTTTTGTTTTATTTATTGTTGGTTTTATTATTTTATGTTTATTAGTCCAGCATATCATGGGTTCTGCTGTTAAAAAAAATAATAAATACTATTATTATTTTTATTATTCATACCCCATTATTTATGAACTCAGAAAAACATATACTTTGTATAATACATTAATGCATAAAGGTAGTTAACGAGATGTTAAAAAAAAACAAAAAAAAAAAAACACAGAAAAACAAAGTAAAATTTAAACAGATTTCTGCTTAATTAGCAATTGTGTTATAAAAGAAAACTAATATTGCTATAAAAATTAAATGAATAATGTAGGTATTTTTTAATTATGTAATACAAAATATGATGAAATAAAATTAAAAATAAATATTTTTTAGAGGAATTCATATAAACTAATAATAATGTTTATTATATTTTTAATTAGTCTACGTAACCCCGTAAGCGTTAGATTGACTGGATGTAACAGAAGTTAAAAATATATATTTTATTTCACAGAACAAAACGAACGAATAAACAACCATAATTTTTAACAATTATTTTATTAATTTTCGTTTAGATTATTTTTTAAGTTATTCACAACATTTCTAAACGTTATACTTAATCGATGCACAATACAACAAGAAAGAAAATAAAAAAAAACCTGTATTATTCTATGACTACAAAAAATTAATTAATTTAAGTTGTAATTAATGTTAAAATTATTGATTTTGCAATAAGTATTGTTTTCTGACGAATATAACGGCAGAATATCACACACACACGCACACACACACGCACACACACACACACACACACACACACACACACACACACACACATATATATATATATATATATATATATATACATACATACACACACACACCACAGATAAGGAATAAATTAGAAGTAGGAGAGAGAAATAAGTGTATAGAGAAACAAAGGAAATTCTAAAAAGAAGAGCTTAAATTTATTTGTTTTATCTTTATAACTAATAATATTTATTAACTAATAATTAAGTATTTTTTAAAGGCAATCATTTCTAGACTTTCAAAATAATAGAAGTATTTTTAAATGGAAAGTAACAAATATCAACCAACATACGGGTTTTTTCTAATTATTTATTTTGTGTTAATACTTTACCTTTTTTCAACGAACTGTACATTAGACGTCAGACTGCTTACATCCAAGCAACGTAACAATTATTGCGTGCAGCATCTGACACTTAACATGTTTGATCAGTTATTACGGGTAACACTGATATTTTTTTTTTGCTGATAAAAATACGCTTAAATTTTTAACAGAAAAAAATTCTGTTAATACTTAAAATTTTCACTTATTATAAACAAGTAATGGACTAAAACTCTTTAAAAAAATTGTGAGATCTGGAAAAATTTGAGTGGAACATTTTTATTTTTCAGATTCCTTCATATCAATCTAAGATTAAAAGAGATTTTCATTCTTTAAAGTGTGAAAGCTAAAATTAATTTTCACTGTAACATTTTTTAAATCGCAAATTAGATTATGTAATAAAATGATTATTTAAAAGTAACATAATACATTAAATAGAAATCAGATAAGAAAATAATAAATTCTCGTTAGATTATTATTCAGCAAGTCCCTGAATATTACTCAGATAGTAAAAAGAGAGCTTATTGTATAGAAAAATAATTTTCAGTTTCGTTTCACATTATATATCACAGCTGACTTACATGTCGCAACTATTGTCACGAACTAGTGCACATTAATAAAAACGGTAAAAAATATCAGCAGCCAAAAAAGATTTTTTGCGGTTTTTCACTACTCTAAAAACAGGGTTTTAACTAGATAGTTAAAATGGTTGGATGATTTGGATTTGAAGTCTAAATCTTATGAAAGAAAATTAAAATACATAAAACTACTTTACCAACGTTTCAACTTGGAGCATCATCATAAACTACGCTTCTAACTTCCCACGCTCAAATTTTTTCGACGTTAAATTGAGCGTAACTCAACAACAATTCAATCAATCAAATTTTCATATTAAGATTTCAGATATACTATTACAGTACATTTCAAGTTTCAATGAAATTGATGTAGTTTTGGAAATTTTTAAGCCACAAAGCTTTATACGTAGGCCTGGCCTATATATATATATATATATATATATATATATAATATATATAATATAAGCTAGCGTGACAGGGCAGCTAGTATATTTATAATAATATGTATATGTATATACATTTTATTAGATCAACCAAAGTAGGGAATAAATAAAGTAGGATGACAGCTTATTCCACTATATATGCAGGAGCGCTTTTGCGATTTATTCGCATCATCAGCTGCATTTTATATTTACATGCATTATACATCGAGATGAATATATTATTCATCTCAAATTACATTATAAATATCGTAAAATATAATAACAAGTAATGACTATTTATTTTATTTCAAATTTAAAACATTTAAATCTTTTTATTTTAAACTTTTATTCCTTTAAGTAAAAATTAAAACAATATTTAAAAATATGAAATATTAATTAAAATTAACTTAAAAATTAAATTGTAAAAATTTTTACATATGTAAAAATATGACGTCAAGGTAAAAAATCAAATAAAAATAATTTTAAGTAAAGTTATCCATTTAACTGAACTTATTCTACTATAATAAATTATTGAGTATACTATATACTATAAGTATACTATGAGTATAGTAAATACTATAGTAGTTTACTATAGTAGTAAAGTAAGTTCAGTTAAATGGACAACGTGCATAGTTACTATACTTAAAATTATTTTTATTTGATTTTAATTATAATTTTTGATTTTTAATTTTATGCCTTTACGTCATATTTTTACACATGTAAAAATTTTTACAATTTAATTTTTAAGTTAATTTTAATTAATTTTTCATATTTTTAAATATTGCGTTAATTTTTACTTTAACTGAATAAAAGTATAAAATAAAAAGATTAAAGGTTTTAAATTTTAAATAAAATAAATAACGCATGTCATATTATTTATTATATTTTACAAAGTTTATAGTGTAATTTGAGATGAATATATAATGCAGCTGGTGATGCGAATAAATCGCAAAAGCGCTCCTGCATACATATGGTAAGTCATCCTACTTTATTTATTCTGTACTTTGGTTGATCTAATAAAATAAATTTGTATATAGTACAAAGGAGTACGATTCTTTTAAAATCAATTCTTTTGAATTGATTTTAAAATAATATATAAGGGAACCCCAATTTAAGTGAATGGTATTTCGTATTCCTCATATCTAAAAGCGTAAAACAATTATTTTTCACCCTTCCCCCCGCTCATATCATGCGACCGAAAGAAATACAGTAATTTTGTAAGAATTAAATTAATGCTTTTATTATTAAAAATAAAATTTAATTTATTTTACTTAAAAAACATAGCTATATTTTATGTTTAAGTTTTTTTATTAAGTTCTATATTAAAATACAGATCACATTTACTCTAATAATTCAACAAACTTATTTCAGATAATATCACTTAATATTACTAGTAACCCGCCTTTTGTATGCCTCATTTTATATTTTCAAAAAAAAAGTTATTTTAATATATTTTATATAATGGCGTTCTGTATAGAATGTAATCCTATAGTTGTGTATTTCTAATAAGGGTACTAGTAAGAATATATATTCTTAACGTACCAGCGCGTTTTTTGCTCTATAAATATTACTGCCATGACAAAAAATGTAATTTATATACCAAAGAAAATAAGACGAAATAATTTTCATTTTAAAGCACGAAGTAGAGATGTATCTATGTGCTTATCTAGAGAAATAAAGCTCTTTAGCCCGGCGGTAGCTCTGAGAGGTTGGGGGTGGTGTTTTGGCCATGTAGATAGTTATGGGAGAAGGGTAAGTATAGTGGTCTACAAGATATAACTGCGGTGTGGTGGACCAACCTCTGTGGTTCAACAGTGAATCTACCGACCGGAAATAAATTATGGCACCGGATGTCAACTTAAAACGTATAATTTTCTAAGTTGTACAACTAAACAGAGTCTGAGTCACTACTACTGAACTTCAGAACTTTTGGTTGCTATATGCTCATATAAACAAATAGAAATTCAAAACTATATGAAGGCAACCTACTTGCTTAACCTACATAAACAAGTACGGTATTTAAAAAAATACTCTTTTATAACTTTATAATTTTTTTGTTAATATCGTAACAATAAAACGTTTTTTTGGATGTTTCTTTATTAAACGTTTTCTTGGTAACATATTAAATTGTAAATTTTTTAACGTTTAATTAATTATATTAATTACGACAGGTATTTGAAGGTAATTTATTACGTGGTACTCCACGTAAAGAAAAAAGTGGTTACTCCTGAACTGCATACTGAATTGCATGTTTTCTCTCACTTCTTTGTGATCAAAATACAGTACAATTTCGATGTCTGATTAATCGAAAATATGTTAAATTTTCCAAAGATAACAAGTTTTTGTTTTTTTAAATTAATATTATTTACTTCACCCAACAACTAGATAAAAAAGTAAGTTACTTATAAAATATCTATTTTAAAAACTACCACGTAAGATATTCTCTTTTGCTCTTGCACATTTTTTTAATGTAAAACGAATTCTACTATGTACGTTTAAAGTTAAAAAAAAAAAAAAAACGCTTTAGATATTTATTTATTAATATTATTGTTTTAATTTGATGTTTAAGGAAATCTTTTTTTCCGCAGTGTTTCATTAACAATAGGTTCCAATTTTCCGGAACCATAAATAAATTTAAATAAAAAAAAATTATATGAAAAGTGAGGTTTCCATTGAAATCCTTCAAAGAACTGCAAACAAACATACATACATACATACATACATACATATATATATATATTATTATACTGTAAAAATATAAAATTCTTCACAATTATTTTATAGAAAGTTTATTTTATTTAAGTTCTCCACCACTTGTATGTTTTATATATAAATATGACATTATTTTCAAGTTATTACGTAAAACGTTTAGTAAAGATTAATTTGTGAACTTTCTGTGAGACTTCACACTTATGCACAAGAGTTACAACAATATTATTCGCTTGTAATGTCAAATAAAATGAAAGTCATTATAAAATTCATAAGTAAATACGCGCAATTCATGTACGATATCTATGTAAACATTACAAAATTATGTTCTACGTAATTTCAAGAGTATATAAGAAAAGAAGATTAAATTCCGGATGGTCACGAATTCGAATTTCAATCGTCAGCCGTGGCATTTATTCGCTAAATTTTCGATTACATATTCCCAAGCACTACTTCAAAGTTACATCGATCAATGATAAACTAATCATCAAACAAAAGTAGAAACTTTAAATAAAATTGTAAATTCACAGCACCTGTAGTCAATGTAATGTATTGTAAAAGTATGATGTAATTACAATTAATGAAATGTATTAACGGTCATAACAACTACTGTGAATGGATCTAACGATTACTGGCTCTGTCAATTGACTATGAAATGGATTGACGTTAAACAGTTTTACTGCCATTTGTAGCGCATAGTCTGCGTGCGTATGTATAGCCTATTATTATCAACAATAACGGATAACCACTGCCGTTCACAGCTAATAATCTAATCAATTTTCATCACATTATCAGTGTATTAAACCATTAATTCTAGTTGTTCGTGAATGACATTTCTGTAATAAAGTCTGTCAGATATTTGATAGTTTTCTAATAAATTTTACTGGTTGATATTTATATTTATACAAAAGTCCTTTCTACTGCTGAAGTAACTCTTACACTAATAAATTATTTGTACATCATCTAGGCCAATTTTATTTCTATTTACAATAAGTTATATTGCATTTGAATAATTGCATAGTATTTCAAACGAATTACATACGTTAAAGAAAGACTTGATTTAATACAAATAAAAAAATATAATTTTATAATTTATTTAAACCAAATTATATGTCTGATGTTGTATTATTTATTTTATCAGACGTTATAAACTACATGATTATAATTAAATTATAATTTAAGTTGATACAATTATAACAAGTGGTATGTTAATGTTAAAAAAATCCGATGACGATAAACTACATTATAACTAACATCTGCAGTAAATTATCTCAAAATATAATAAATAATAAAATATTTAACTTGCCTGACGAGGAAGAACCATTCGTTATCTGAAGCGTAATTCACAAAATCGAATAAACATAGGCTTCACAAGTTGTAGGGGTTGCGTTTTAAGATTTTTTTCATACCTTAGCAAGTGTTCTACGGCACTAATTTTAAGAATAGAAAGAAATATTTATAGATTAAACCAAAATTAAACTTTATTTTTATGTCTTTTAAAATCAATACCTAAACGACATAACGCAATTTTAACTTAATTTAAATGTATAATACATCGGTTTTTATTTTATTATTTTCTTTTTTGAAGTTCTAAACTCAAAATTTTTTGAAAGAATTTATGTTTATTAATTTAATTTTATTTAAACTGCCATTTTAAATGAATTTTCATATTTTTCTATTTATTATTAATAATATCCTAATAATCTTCATATTATTTTAAATATTTATTTATGTTTTAATAACCTCGTCATTGTTTATACGAAAGAACCTTTTTATTATTAATTTTCCATTTCCACATTCTTATGGAATCCTACAACAATATACTTACTTTTGAAATCATCTTTTTGTTTAATATATCCCACTTGATACTTTCAAAGAATATTGGCTGACTGATTTGGAAAACTTTTTCAATACAGTCGTCGATTTAATCAAACAAATGTTTCCTCTGTAATAAAGTGAAATATTAAAGTTTGTATAAAAATTTAATTATTAACTTAACATTTATTATATTTTCTTTAGTATACTGAGAAAAAGTTTAACATAACTAACCTACATATATTTTACATTGTGGTAATTAAAATAAGAAATATTCTAAGATTTAATAAAACAAAATAGATTTAAAGTAAATATTGCATTTTGCAATATAGAAAACAGTTTTCTCAAAGACGTCCGACCAATGAAGTTGAAAATTAACCCCAACTACGAAATTCTTTTCTTTCTAAATTCGGTCTTTAAGTAGCCCCTTTCCATTAACTGATGTAAAACTTCACAATATTAATATATTGATTCTCTCCAAGTCTGGTTTACTATTTGTAAATATATAATATTGTATCTAACAGTTTTATATTTTATGTCAAAAATATTTACAAAAAATTTTATTTTCCAAAAAAAAATTAGTAATAAATAGTTAATTAATAAAACTCTTGAAATGAATGAAATTTTCACCAGTTTACATATTTTAATGAAAAATGGAAACTAAAGTTTATTAAAATTTTGCTCAGAGATAAAAAGTTTATAATTTTCTAAACCTAAGATTTTATTTCTTTTTTTTATTCTATTTCTATGTTAAACAAATGATAAATTTGTTTTACAGTTCTTTCTATCTGAAGAATTGAGTAGGTTATTCGTTTTTATTTTCTTAATGTAATATTTGGTATTATGTTACTTAATTTTTATTAACGTTTAGTACCTTTATCCTATAGAAATTAGTCGTTTTTACTTCCTTGTACGAAGTAAAGGAATTATTGTGATCGAGCAAACTCTCGGTTCACAAATTTCAACAAAATATCCATTTTAACCAACTCTGAATTCATTTTGACTAGTTTCGCGTGACGTCTGTGCGTACGTATGTATCTCGCATAACTCAAAAACGATTTGCCGTAGGATGTTGGAATTTTGGTTGGAATTTTGGATTTAGAACTGCTGTAACATCTAGTTGTGCACCTTCCTTTTGATTGCAATCGACTGGGCTAAAAGTGTCCAAAAAAGCCCAAAATCAAAAAACGTTTGGATTTTGGACTTTTCTTAACTGCAGTAATAAGTCCTCATTAAGAGCTTTTCAGCGATAAGTAGTATTTATTTTCATTGGTTCCATAGTTATAGCCAAATAAAATTTTAATTAATGAAATATTTGGATCTTACAAGGGCAAATTTAATCGAATCAGACTTCATCTCCTTTATTTTAGCTTTTTTTTTTAATTTAAATGTATTGATTTGTTAATAATTATTAACCTCTGATTGTATAAAGTTTTACATTAATTAATATTTGAATAATAATAATAACAATAATAATTAAAAAAAATATGAAAAAATATCAGAAGTTATTAATGAAATAAAGTTTTACGTACTTTTCATTTAAACAAAATATGTGTAAATGTAATTTAATAAACGATCTATTATAATATTTTTTTAAGTATAAGGCGCATTATATTTTAACTACTCAAAAATTATAACGTGTTCCTTTTGAAAAACAAGAAATTCAATATTTACAAGCAGTAGGTAATCTTAAAAAATTGTTGTAGTTTTTTACCGAGATAATAATATTTAGAATTTATTTGAACAGCTTAACCATTTGTAACCTGTATTGTTTTCTTTTTGTTAACTGATTTTTTTTGACCGTATTTTTATTTAAGTAAAAAATGTTAATTCTGTTACTTTAATAAACTGAATTAGTTACATTTAGTTAGTTTGTTCGCGAGTGTTAACATTTCGGCCTTTCATCAAGGGATCCCGGGTTCGAATCAGGGTCAGGCATGGCTTTTTCACACACGCTACAAATCATTCATCTCATCCTCTAAAGCAATACCTACAGGAGGTCGCGGAGGTTAAACAAAAAAAAACAAAACAGGTTCTAGTATAACCTGACTTGAGAAAAAATGAAAACTCAAAAATTCACTAGCCAGTTGTTTGATAGAATAAGAATAGACTTTTTTACTGCAGGTTAAAAATGTCATTTTTTTAGATAAAGGATTTAAAATTTTGTAATCTTTGACATGAATTAATTAATATGTATTGTTATGGTTTGGTTTAGTAATCAACGAATCTAATATGTTTCGAAAAATTGGAAGCTATTTATTTCTATTTTGATTATCAAAACTTTTTAAACATAAAATAGAGAAATGACAATACAAATTTAATTATGTGAATGCTACTGTTTGTTCATAAAAATACAGAGGATAGCAAACTTTAATTGAATCTTAATATTTATTCTCAAGAGTAAGCAAAGTAATAGTAATATGTTTTAAGATAAATGTATACAACGTTATTCATTATTTAACATTTATTCAATCTTGAATAAATAAATATAGCACTTTCTTATTTATTATTTACATTACATCTGAAAAAGTTTTATTTAAATTAAAATAAATTTTGTTTACTTCTCTAACTTTTATTCAGAGGGATTCACGAAGAATGTAATATAATAAACTTTCAACACATGCTTTTTTCTAGCAAGAATAAAGAAAAAACTTCATATGAACATAGGTTTGGAATCATTTCGTTAGCGAAAGATTTTGCTCTTTTTCTGCGCCTTTGGTAAAATTAACTCGGACTGTAATTCCAAACCCCACCGGGTTAGTCTAGTGGTGAACTCGTCATCGCAAATCATCTGATTTCGAAGTCAAATATTCTAAGGTTCAAATCAGAGTAAAGACAGTTACTTTATACGGAAATTCTTGGTCATGGATACTGGTTGATCGGTTTAAATAAAGCACACATTTCAAGAATGGTTGATTTACATTCATACATATCACCCTCATTCATCCTCTGAAGTAATGCTTCACGGTGGTTCCGGAGGCTAAACAGAAGAAGAGAGGATTCATAGAATTACTGTAATTCTATGAATCCAAATTAAGGGATAAATTTCAGAACATATGTTCTAGAACTGTACTTTCATTAGTCTGAGAAATCTGGGGTAAAAATAAACGATTGGGATCGAAAATATACTATATTTTGTTTGGTATAAAATAACTTTGTCAAATGACAAACACGTCAAAGTTTAAAAAAACTCGTAGAGTTGGTTGTGAGTAAAATGGTACGAAAACGTCTACATACGCTAAATAAACTTAAGTTTAAATTTAAATTTATTAAATAAAGTTAAACATAAACTTATAATTTTTTTGCGAAAACATTATTAAGTTTATTAAAAATAAAACATATCAGAATGTGACAGCTTTTAACTAGATGTTAAACGAAACAAAATTTTCAGAATTACAAAACAAAAGAATGAAATATTTTAGAAAAACAAACAATTAAAATTAAAAAAATATATTTATGTATATGTGTACATTATACAACTATAAACATATTTTTACTCAATATATTTATATATATATATATACTAGGATCCCCGTCACAGATTCGCCTGCGCTATACGGTTACTTGTGATTCCCGTCGCGAACAGGGGATTTTACCCTTAGGTTTACCCTAAGGATGTCTAGACAGGGTTATCTGCCCTCTAGACCTCTCTGTAATCATTAAACTCATGCTTGTGAGAATAATAATGATAAATAACAATTAAAGACTGTTTACTTTATAAAAACTACCAATGTATTGATTATAATTTTTTTCAGAGCATAGTTTGGTCAGTAAAGAACCCATTAATTTCTTTTTAGATTTCCGTCGCGGCTTCAACGGCAAAATACGTAATCAGAATTACAAACATGAATTATCATCATAATCTTACCAAATCTCATAAAGATTGATTCAATCAATATAAAACCCCCAAAAATATTTTATGTTGTTTTACCCCTTAAAATAACAAAATTGAAAAAAAAAACGAAAATTGTTTTTAGATATTTATTTGAAGAGTATTTACAAACTCAAATTAAGTGAATTCGTCTAGTAAAGTCGCAAATAGAGAAAATTTGCAATTATTATTCGAAATATTTACCTTTCTTCATCTCTTCAAGGCCTAATTTCAAAAAAATCTAGAAGCTTGTTTTTATATTTTTACATGAAGATTACACATACCAAAAATCAAGCTGATGACTTCATTTATTACAGAGAAATGAAGATGTCATTTCTCTGAGCCTTGATTATGAATCACTCACAACTTGCTCCTTTATACTCATACGTATAGATATGTGAACATATGTAAAATAATTAAACGCAGAATTTTGATTATATTTACTTATTTTTTAACGTATGAAATCGCCTACTTTGATAATTAGCCATGTTACCAAAGACTGCAACAGGCAGTCATCCTAGTGCTACTCCTTTTACTATAAAATTTCAAATATATATAAATTTCCAAAGTCTTATTTACAATTATTTCTGATATATTACTGATGTCTTCTTTAAAATAAAAATTAAATTAGAAACAATAAAAGGAAAAAAAACACTTTAAGATTGCGATACGAGATTGTTTTATGTAGAGGATTGCCACAAGATGGTTTCTCATTCTTGTATATCAAATTTATTCTAATTTCTTAAATATTTCATATAGTTTGATGGATCTGATATTCTAATTTCTTATGTTATTTTTCTTATTACGTTTTAAAAAATCTTTCAAGAACGGAGAAAAACGCTGATTTTATCAATTTAATTATGATATAAAAGTTAAAGTGAAGATATATTTGAAGAATTACCATTAATTAAGTGCCAGTCAATATATTACAATGTTTAATTTATATGATAATTATCTTTGCCACTTTATAATATATAATTTTTTTCTATCAAATGAATATAATACATAATAGATACAAATCTGTAAAACATTTAAATGTTATATAAAAAACATGTATATAAATATAAAATATTATTAATTTATAATTCAATTTTAATGTACTTATTTCATTGGATACAATAATTATCTAAATGTTCAATATTCTAGTATTTCTTTTCATGCTTCAATAGAAATCACAAACATCGTTACATTGTTTAAGTAATTCCATCATTCTTACGAGTGGTTGGTTAGTTCGATATTATGTACATTTTACACTTGAATGATATAGATTTGAATAACCTTTTTTTTTTTTAAATTAAAACTGATTTTCCTGGAGCTGTTCGATCAAATTATATAAATGATAAAATAATTTTATTGTTTTCAATAAGCCTGTCGCAATTTTAACAAATGGCAGAAGAGGAAAAATCATTTTAAATTGTATTAATACTGAAGATGAAATTGACTTCTATTGCCAGATCTTTCAAATTCTTCCGAATTTTATCAATAATTTTTCAGGGATTAATTAATTTTTTTTATGCATCATGTGATTTTTTTTATATCTTTTTTATTCCAGTTGAGATTTACATATTTCATTACAATGTCGATTAACTTCCTCAAAAATCAATTTTGGGCAAAAAAATTAAATTTGCGTACACAATTATTAAATAGATTGGATGTAAATTGGATCAAAAAATTCGAAGAGTAATAAACTATAAATTCGATAATAGAATTTAATGCATATGATTCTATGAAGGAAAGTTTTATAATTAAAGATAGATTTACTTCTGTTAACAATAATGTTAAGCTAATCATTTTATGATGATAATTATTATGAACTCGCCTCCGACTAGCAACATGGATTTATTATTCCCACTCCCTTCACAGTAGTATGCTTACACTGGAATTCACGTCGGATCTAGAGGAAATCTAGTCGAGTAATACATTTATATTAAATGTAATGAAAATGAAATTAAAATTAATTTTCCTCTTGAAGCCAATAATTAATGAAATACAATACGATTGAAAATTTATTCACGCATTAACACCTTGTAGAAATTTAAAAAAAAATTAGCTACAAAGGTAATTGGAAAGTGTAGATGTGCTTTCTATTGGTAATAAATGTTAAAAGAAAGAGAAATTTAAGTTTCAAAGAGACAGAAATAAAAAACTGATAACGAGAATTTAGCTTTAAAAAGTGAACTTTTTGCATTATATTTTTCTTAATAGTCTTAAATTCATTTCTTTTTTCGAGGAAGTTGCTCTTTCAAAAACTTCTTACTTTAAATAGGCTCCACATCACAGACAACTTTACGTCATATCATGAGGATATTTATGAATTGAGTACATTCTTGCCTTTGTAAAAACCTCTTAACAGCACTTTACTAAAATTTTCAAAATCTTATTTATCATCAAGTAATGAATATTCTCTTAACTTTACTGATTCGCTTTAAAATATAACCAATAAATTAAATTTAAAGCAAACAAAGCATACCTTTAAAAGTAAAAGTTAAGTAATTAAAGTAGAAAATGTAAAAGTTACAGCACACTTTTATTTTTTATTTCTATAATCAAAGGAGTAATTACTTAAATAATCTGGGAACTCTTTTACTTAATTAATATTTTTCACGCATATAATGTTTCAATTCATTATAATTAAATTTTTGTATCGGTTGAAGTAAAAAGTTCACAATTCTTTATAAATCTGATCGTATTATATTTCTTATTCCTATCCGATCAGATATTTTTTAACTATAATTATGAAATAAACTTTCCAAGTTGTTTTTCTTCTATTTTTCATTAAAGCTATTTAGCAGCTTTAGAAAGTAAATTGACTCCTTATTTGGCGTAGATCAAACAAAAGGATATTAAAAAAAAAGCAAGATATATTTCCTGAAATTAATAATGAAATGGATACAGAACAGCTTTTAGGAAATGAAATTCATTGAATGCTAACAGAAAAAGAGATGTAAACTTCTTTTTGAGGACCATATTTTTTTTAGAAATTATTTTTTTCGGTATTTATTCACATAGGTCATAATCATGTTATATAATAAACAAGACAAAAATTAGATCCTAATAAAATTTATAGGTGTTTTTAGGAAAAAATAATTTTAATTTTCGAAGGAATTAATAATGTTTTACATTAACATTTTCTTGCCAACATTTTTGAATAATATCCTACAAGTTATACAAGAACAGTATTTTTAAAAATTATGAGCATGTTCATAATGGGCTTCATAAAATTTTAGAGTAACATAATTTTCAACGACATACACACAATACGACGAATAAGATGTATGTTAAAATTAATAAAACACCTGATTTTGAGTGACGACAATGAGAACGATGATTCGAGACTTTCGATGATGGTGGGGGAAACACAGGATACGAGTTTCACCCCATCAACAGAAGAGAAGAAAAAAATCTAAGGCCGGTAGTATGAGTTTCCTGTCCTCCTGGGAGAACGCTTCCGACCTCGAACATGATTCTGTCTCCCGATTAGAAGAGGGGACCAGAGGAAGCGAAACCGGAGGGTGGTGCAAGTGCTAACCTTCAAAAAAGGTGTTTGTGATTTAACACTGGAGTTTTACTCTGTTATGCCAAAGAACTGAGCTTACTTGTTCGCCAAAACCTGACCACTAAGCTGGAAATAAAGAAGCGCTCCCGCAATATGGAAGATATTGCCCGTATGATGGAAATGTTTAAAGACATGATTGACGATACAACAGTGGAGCCTCAGTAAAGGCGGCCTGCCCAACAGGACATGGTGGATGACGCCACACAAACTTACTTCATCATCAAGGATGTGGCCTCACAGACATCGGATTGGGCCTGCGGCAGAACATGGCTTGGACGGGCGAGAATCTAAGGCTGGTGATCGATGATGGGGCCACTGACGCAGACCACGAACGGCTGGTTTTGAGGGGCTGACTTGAAGAGGTCTTCCAATCTTCAGCCCTCGTAGGATGATACTAGAGAATAATCCGCTTGGATTATTGATATGACGGTTAGGGTCGACATCCCTCAAAACGCTATGATGTTCCAGAGGGCTCCATGGATTTGGGACCTGAATCATGCCGGTAGACTGAGGGTGAGTTAGGTCCTTCTTGAGCGATCGATTACCCGCGATCTATCTGGCGGGGTTGATACGTGTGAGATAAATCTTGCAAGAACGGATTATGTTTTAGTAATCCATTCGACAGTTGGGGATAGTGGGATGGCATATTGTCATCTGCAGATAAGTTTCCCCAAGTGCTGAATGATGTCTCCACGGGCCGCCTGTGCGGAACGGACAGATTTTAAGGCGCTCTTTTAATATACGTGTAGGCGGGTAGAGAAGCGGCATCTTTTTAATTTGTTGTGTCCGTCATCAACATTGATGCCGCAAAGCAAGGAGCGACCGGCGGCACCGACCACCACGGTAGTGGTCAAGGCGGAGGGGAGGTCCTACGCTGATCTCTTCCGCTCTGCGAAGGGTGCAGTGTAGCCGGGTGAAACCGGGGTCCTCTCCGTATGGATGGGCAAGGGGGAGGATCTTCAATTTCGGATCCGAGGCGATGGTGGTGCGGCCGAACAGTTGAGCAGAGATATCGCCGAAAAAATGGAGGGTGCTACTACGGCCCTGGCTAGAAGGGGTGACAGGATGATCAATGTATTCTGATTTCTTCAATCGTTTCAATATAACGATTCTTCATAGGATTTGTATGTAGACATTCAGACATATTGTAAAAGTATGTGTCTTAGAGAAGATAAAAAATTTATTGGATTCCATTATTAAAAATTATACTCATTAATTGCATTCTGGATAAATTGTATTAAATTTCGTAGATTAAATCGCAGTTACTATGTAAATGTTTTTATAAATTATTAACACCTTCTCGTGGACTTGAATTAAGTATTTGTTGCCTTAGTAATTTTTTGAAACCTGTCGATAGACAGATTATAAGTATCTGTCTGTATTGGATTTATATACATATAAATCGAATGAGTTTAGGAATATTTCCAGTTTCTTTGGTGTTCTATTTATAGAATAAATATTTAGCCAATCGCAAAACACTTGTTTGCCTATGTATTTATGTATGTATGTATGTTACAATGGAAAATAATTGTCACCTGATCGATTGTTTAAGAATCAATGAATCTATGCATCCAAACTTCACGTCAATCTTTATTATACTCGTATTAAAGTTAGTTGATTAAACATAAGATGGTTTGGCCAAAACATGGGAGAAGACAAGCAATCCGTATATCCGTGTATTCGTGTAAGATATTGTAGTTAATTTTATTAATGTATACACAATACATGGTTTTTATAATTGTTTGAATGTATTAATTATTTTTACATATCGTTAGTTTCGTTAAACAAACAGAAAGCCATATCTTTATATACTAGATTACTATGTTTGTCCCTCATTTAATGTGATTTATTACTTCAAAGTAAACTTAATTTAACAACAGAAAAAAAGTATAATAAAAGAATATGATATTCTTTATAAATAAATAAATGAATAAGGAAAATAAAGATATATATAAATATATCTTAATTTTATGGTATATATATTTATACCATTGTATCCCTTTATATTTATATATTAATACATAAATATAAATGCCTGTGCCACTTGATTTTTGTCTTATATGAGTACTGATGTTTGTTTCTGTTTTATTAGGAAGTTAAAATAAACATAAATAGATTATTTTGTCTACTTCACTGTCTAGGATCTGAAATTTTCATCAGAACACAATTTACGATATTTTATGCTACTTATGAAATTTTTTCTATGTTTTTGTATTTAAGTATGGTGAATTTTAGCGCGTGAGTCGGCAAAACCAAAAAATGAAAATGTATACAATATTGTAAATTAACAATTATCTCCAAAAAAAGATCTAATTTTAAACATTTCTACAAAATGCGTATTCTGATTTTGAAAAAAAACATTGACAATCTTTTCCGATAATTTAGACTACCCAAATTATAAAAAAAAAAAAATATATGAAATGAGAAACAGCTGTAAGTGTACATTTTATTTACATTTGAATTAAAAAACAGTAACTATTAGATTTGAATAACAACCCACTTTTAACTAAGAACACGTGAGGAGTGCAATACGCGTATGAACACATACGACTTTTAGGCTGTGGTGTTGAGTGAGTGTAGTATTTTGTGTGTGGTAGCGATTGTTTATGCTGGAAGAAACTGGATAGAAAATTTTAAAATTAACTTGCCATTTTTTGGTAATGCCGTAAAAGAGATAAGTTATAAGAAATTTCTAGAAAATTTAAACAGCGATATACTTATAACATTTTTTAACTGCTTTCCGATAATTGAAACAATCATATTTTCGTAAGATGTTTAATACTGATGCATCTAAATAGACACACTGTTATCTAAAATTTTTTGTTTACAACTAACGGATCTAAAAGTGAAAAAAAGTTTCCGTTTTTAGTGATGACGTAAAATTAAAAACGACCATGTCCCGAAAATTGTTTTGAAAATACGTAACGAAAAATGGATTAAATTTCATTAAATAAATCCCAAATTTCGAAGTTAATTTAGGGATTTAATCCCAAATTTAATAAGTTCCGTGGTTATTATAAAACTGAATGTTTTAGATGGTGAAGAAAGCAACAAGAAACCATGTATTGAATCACTTTCTCAAAATTTAACATTTGATATTAATATTAATAATTTTGTCTCATTTATGTACATTTATCCTAATAGTGAAAATAAACGTTTTCGTGGAGATTATATTAAAAATTCAGTTGTGAATCATTTTTATATGCTTATGTTTGGAATATGTTAAAACTTTATTTTTCTATAACTTCATGTTTGTGTGTTTAAAGACAAATTTATCGTAAGGGAAATGATTTATAGTAAGGAGGTAAGATTTTTGAGTACATTTCATAATTTAACGTATGCTATTTTATGTAATTTGGAGTCTGTCACTTTAAGGATCATATTTTCTATTTTTATTTTTCAAAATAATAACTTCGATAAAAACGTACAAACCACTGTTTGTACAAGAGTTGTACTATATCTTTTAGACAAACCTTGATTAAAACTGTTTGCTTTAATCCAGACAGTACAGTAAACCAGTAAAGGAAAGCAAAGAAGGGTATGTTGTAAGTGCCACAATAGGAAAGGGAACTGGAAAAGTTGTTACTACCAATAAGGTAAATCAAAAGCTTAATTCAGGTGGGGAAAGAGCCACTAATTGAATAGCAACTATTCTACCCGACATACCGTCCTACACTCCAACAACAAATCCTAATCCCTTACTTTTGCACTTCTGTTCTTCCTCTATCCCTTTGATTTTCATTTACCTGACTGTACCATTTAACAGGTCGAGTCAATTTTAGCAACAAAAAATAAATGAAATATGTAATTTCTCAACTTAAGATGAATCTATTTTCCAATATGGAAATTCTAAAATCAATTAATTTTATGTTTAAATGAGAAATATATAATAAAATAGCGCACTATAGCATCAGATCCGTTAAATATTAAAAATTACGAACCAAAAAGAATTTAAAATATTAGATAGTTGATTATATTTGTTGAGTAATACCAATTTAATTTTTAAAAAAGTCGATTTCTTTTCCATTAGAAAAAAACTGTTATTTTTTTCTTCATTAACTACCTTTAATCATTTTACATGGAAACTTCATGATACTCGATTAAATAAAACCCGCTTGAATAAAAATATTATTTTAAACAATCGGATTCTATCCATAAATACAATTATTAAATATGAGTTAGAAAAAAGATTATTTACACTTAGGTATTACTTTTTATTACTTCTTTTAGAAGTAGAATTTTAGAAAATGTATACTTTTACTATCTTTCTGTCTCTCTCTCTCTCTCTTCTAAAACACTCCATTAATAAAGCAAGGTTATTTAAAAAACTAACGTATGTAATCTTCAGCTTTTTTATACATTTCAGTATTTTATTTTTCACTATTTTGTTTTTTAAATCTGTTAGGTGTGATAAAAAAAGGATTTATTTATGAGAAAGTGTATAAAAAAAATATTTTTGTTCTATACTAAATTAAATAAATATGAATCTATTTTGATGAAATTAAATTCTTCTTTAATATATTACAGTGATCAATTTTTTGGGTAGAGAAGAGACTTCAACATACTTTCCTAATTAAAAACATGGATCACAGGAATTCTAATCAATAAAAAGTGGTTGTATAAAGAACGTTAATATATATATATATGTTATTTCATTCATTTCTGGATCAAATAATTACACGATGTAGAAATAATTAGTTTTATAATAATTATACAGTGAAACTTTTTTTGTTACTAAATGTTCGATTCATTCTTCATGCTTCTTTCCTTTTTTTATATACCGACTATACTTGGGGATAGATCGTATTACAATAGAACTTAAATGAATACTGTTAAAGGGATGAACACCGATTTCCTAAACGTTAATGCGTGACGTGACAACCATGACGCTCTTTTCGTCAAGGCCCATATTTCCTTTCGTTTGTACTTAAAGTTGATAAATTACATCGTAGATCATCCACATGCGATATATTTATGAGTGGGAAAAAAGAGAAATTATTGTAAAAAAAAAAAAAAAAATGTATGGTAATTCTAATATTTTATTTGTAGTATTAGTAATATATATTTTTCTTTATAATCTTATAGTTAAAGATATTTACAATAAAAAGTGAATTCATGCACGCGCGTGTGTGTGTGTTTTATTTAGAATATGAATTTTTATTTCCTAGGATTAATATTAATTTTAAAAAAGAAAAAAATTAAAGTTCATTACATAAAAGTACAGATTATACATTTATATAAAAGAAAAGGGAGTATACTAATCATAAATAAAAATGTAATTCAATGATAAACCAATGGTCCACGGCAGTATCAAAATTTTAAAAATCTGATTTGACAGGTCTTGAATTATCCACCATCTGCAAAAGAAGACTAACACACCTATCAGTGCTGTAATAAAACCTGCTATTGTAACACAATTTAATTACGTCAAACGCAGCTCATTCCAATTAAAAAAGAATTTTTTTTTAGAAAAATTTTACATAATAGTTTTCATACGCGACCTTGCATGATCAACCATTCCGAAGAGTTAACTATTTATTTTGGAGTAAAAACGTTTGGAATGATCCATTCTTATTTATTAGAAATGAGCAAAAAAAAAAAACAGTAACAGTTACAACTCAGTGGAATGATAAAATGATTAAAAAAATATTTACCTCTTAAATTAGAATGTTTAAAAAAAGATTGATAAACTGAAATATTTTAAACATGGTGATGCATCAAATTCCATAGAGATATTTTGCTAAAAATATTTTCCGATCGGTTAATTGCTTAAAGTGAAATAATTACTTGGCAATTAAGATATCCAGTCTTAAAAGAATTTTTATGGGATTATATAAAATCATAGTTTTGTGAAAAGTAACCGACATTAGCTGAGTATTTATAGAAGAACATCGCTGGGAAATCAAAATCTTAAATAACATGATAGAATATGGCTTCATAATACGAAGAATTGAACTGAAGAGGATAATAACTACAAAGCAATGTAATGAATTTGATTAATTTAATTTTTAAAAAGACAGGTAAATAAAATAAACTTCGTTAATAATTTTTTTTATTATTTTTTTATACTCTTTCACCACTCTTCTTTCGACTCTACAATTTGTATGGTTCGAGAATTATTACGTACTCCTGCCAGACTTTAATGTATCTTCGTTTTTCTACTATCATTAACTTTTATTATATATTTTTTTTATACTGTTTAATAATTTTTAAGCTTGTTTTTATTATTTTTTAGATAAATAAAACAAATAATTATCAATAAAATAACTTGATGAATAGAGGGGATGAATAGGTAGGAAAAAGTTGAAGTTCAATAATAGATTTGTATTTTTAAAATAAAGTCGATGTATTAATATAGCCCTTGTATCAATATTTAAATAATTTTTCAATTTGTAAGTTTAAATAAGTTAACTTTTGAAATTTTTTGAGAGGATTTTCTTAATTTAATTTTAATATGCACCGCTGAATATCAGCATACTATCCAATTTATTTTAATACGTAAAACCGCAAGTATTCCCAGGAATAGGTTCTACGATTGATAGAAGTACTGTATACATTCCATTTTGAATATTAAAACTGACAAATCTATTCAAACAGAATAACGTAACGTATAAAAATTAAGAAACATTTCACCGTATTAATCTGAGTAAGAGGGAAAAGATTAATTCTTTTTATTTTTATTTTTTACATTACAACTCATCAGATCTACAATTTGCTTGTATGTAGTCAGGTTAACTGTTTGCTGTGTATGACGTTTGCTACCATTCAACAGATTAATATAATGGAGAGATTTCAATAGAAACAACGGTCCAGTCATCCATGCAATTTTATTCATTCATACGTCGCTGGAAACGTGGACCCCCTACCATTCTGACAATATTCCCTCTCACTCATTCCTGCAAAATCTCAATCACACCCTCTTTATCGCTCCCTATATCCCTCTATTCATTATTTTAATACAATACGAACGGAGTGACGGTCATTTGCTTTGTTTTCTGAGCAGTTGAATGTCATTTGTGTGAATGTGTAGATGTACGCGTTTGCTTGTGCGTGAGTATTCACACAAGCTATGTCCATAAAACTACGTACATCATGCATCAGTCCGTACAGAACGAATGTGTCATCATAGGTAGAGTATATTATTACTGTGTACTGTACCATAAATGGATTGCTTTATGAGTAAAACACTAAAGGACGCGGTTTATTATAGAAATTTTCTATTAAAAACGTCAAAAATAATCTCCTTTTGTTATAACAATAATATTATTATTATAACTGATAAATCGTTAACTAATAAATAGAAATTCACACACTCAACCTCCCTTCCACACACACACACACACACACACGCACAAACATATATATAAAACCAAATTTTATATACATATATAGAAATGAAATTAAAGTTTATTTTGGCAAAATAAAAAAAATATTTCGTATATATTATTATTTACTATGTAGAAATAAAATTCTATGTGATCAAAGTAGAATTTTTCACCCAAATTCAAATATGTTAATAAATTTTCTCCATGTTCAACCAAATATAAGAATATAAGAATTTACATGCATCCTGGACACTAATCAACTTATCTAAAATGTGGTAGTTTTGTTCTCCTTTCGTGTTTATCATCTGAAACATCCTTCTTTAAAATCCAACAATAATTTGCGAGCGTTCTTACATTCCACTATCACTGGTACCTGTTTGCCATTCTTGTGGAAACGTTCCCTGTTCACGACACTGACGGAGCAGAAACTTTCTGGAAAGAAATCGAGATGTGAATCCAAGTAATGCATTTTTTAACGGCATATGCATGCCACATGTTTGTATGACTGTAATAATTCACTCACAAAGTTACAAAGGGGAATTAATGATTTCGTAAAATGTTTTGCACAACATTTTTAAGTGATCTAGCTGAATTTTCAACTTGGGTTAATTGAAACTTGGGTTTCAACTTCGAACTGTCCATTTGTAATCAAAATTCTTATGTGAGGATTCACATAAAATTGCTTCCTTGGTTTCAGCGTCTACCTCCATGGAGTGGAGGTAGAACAATTATTTCCGACTTACCTAGCGAGGATGTACAACATTTTTCTCTCCAAGTGCAAGTGTTTTGCGCTTCAGTTATTCCTTCCTGATATAATTATTTGTCTTGTTCCTTCTGTCTCACTCGCCAAAAAGCAACAAAGTTTAATGCAGCCGAGCTGCAAACCCATTAATTAACATTTTGTTATACTGGATTTTTTTCTAATGGGATATTCATATGTTATTTTCATTTTAACAGAATGAGTTAACGGTACAGAAAGAAATTTTTTTTATTGTGCTAAAAAAACAATCTTTAAATTAGTTTTCAAAGAATCAACGAATATTCATCATTCTGTAAATTGATGTTTATGATAATGTGCATCCATGACAACAGAAATATTATTATAGCTCCCTAAACTACTTTCTTCAAAATAAACATTTTGAACTTCTTCCTAACGATTACGAAAGAAATATATTTAGTGTCACTATGGAGAAAATTTCACCCTTTCAGCCTACATATCAAAATCTCGGCTTGTTTCTTCGACAAGTTGAAACAAGTTCCTCGAGCAAGATCGTTTAATTCGCTTGAGTTATTCAGATGAGGATCGCGAGAACAGTATTCTGCTTCCAGTAGTATTATCTTGCTTTTTATGTCTAATTTCAGTGGGTACTTCATATTCAGATAAATCTTTTAAAATTAGATATGTTGGAGGATGCGGTACAGGTAAATCCTCATAGTAGTAAACTCTGTACTGTACTGTGTGTTTGGATTACTACTTGCTTATTCCTTTGACTTTGTAATACAGAAATAACAGTTTGACAAATGATCTTGTGGTTCGAATAAAAAAGGTTCCAAAATCGAATAAAATAGGTCCAGGTATCAACAGTAATTTTTTGAGAAATTTGGGTAGAAACCAGAATTTAACCGACTAGGTAATATGAACGTTCCAGACAGCTGATTGTGAAGAAGGCCGCACCATACATTGACGCTAAATCGGTATTGAAAATTACCTTCCATCGTTTCATTAAGATTTACTTCTGCTTATAGTTCTACCCGGGAGAACTTCGTAATACACTTTGCATAACAGTTGTACCCTGTTTCGACAAATTTTATCCATAGCATATATAATTAATATTGTCAAGTTAATAATCTCAGTACGTGACTAATGGTTCAAATAGTGAACATGGGTACGTTTATGTGAATACATCAAGTCCGGTTATATATTGTGTTGAATATATTTATATTTTTAAAAATAAGATTTTAATTGGTCGCTAAAGGACCAACTATCTTTTCTTACTACGTAAAAAATGAATTATTAACGCAAAATTGTAACTTAACTTTTTTAAAAAGAATTTTATTTGGTATTTATTATGCAAATTAAGTAATTTTTAATGCAAATTTTATTTACATTGTATATAAAGAAAATATACGATAAAAAATCATATTCAACATTTAAACTAAAACTTTATTCTGGAAATTAACTTATCTTTTCATTTTTATTTTTAAATAATTATGTGTTATTTTTAAATCTAACCAATTCATTTCAATATAATATTAAAATATAAACATAGTAAAAAAAACCTGCTATAGAATGTATTACTTCAAACAGATCCACCAACGTAAAGAAGCTCTTTCTAATCTGAGTGTACGCTGTGGTTTTTTCCTCGCTATCAGGATAGCTATATGCTTCCTATGTTACTTTCCTGATTTTAATTTTTCTCACATATTTAACAAAAAAAAAAAAAAAAAACAATAATTCACTAAACTATCATGTTATTTTTCTTTAATTGTTTATTAATACAAAAGTAATAGCGTTTTAAACATTTCGCTAAGTGGGTTTAGAACTGGAATAATGTTTTTCTTTTTTTTTTACAAAAAAAAAATCTTCATTAAAAGAAACGTTCTTAGTTGTAAAAAAAAAAAAAAAACAAAAAAAAAAAAACATGAAAGTATCTCTTCTGAATGAAAATATTTTTTGTCAAAAATAGAAAGAATTATCTGGTCGAATTTAAGCGACCTGGAAAACGTAGTAAATATCAGATACTTTTATTGATATCGGCGCAACTAATCATTTCTTTAAATGCTAAATTATTTCGTTTTAACAATATAGGAATATTTTTTGATTAAATGCTTCGAACGGAAACGATAAGATGAGAGTGTTTTCTTATCAGAATAACATAAATTCAACTTTGAACCTGTATCTAATGTATTGCAGCTAACTACCTAAAGCAAGTTCTGTGCGTTTATTGTGAAAGCAGCTTAATTTCGCTACCAACGTTTAACATAAGTGTTGGAAATTCGCTGACTAATGAACAAGATGCCACTAAGTTCCTGCAACTGGGTGGCATTCTAACAAGAATTTGGACATGGAGCAATACACACGCTACACGTCATTACAAAACTGATGGTGTCGTATGGTTGTATCCAACAAACGTACGTGCCGGTCAAAGTCGATATACGTATTGGCACGTGTCTGAAAAGTTCAAACCTCAGCTTTGTGATCGTCATACATTTACTATACAATTGGGCGTTCGTATTGGTACGTGGCAGAAAAATTCTAACCTCAGCTTCATAACCATCATACGTTTTTTTATACAATTGGGCATTCGAACCATCAAGTGTTGCTCAATGTCAGTGTGAATCGTGTGTAGGTACAAATAGAGTAGTCGACTGGAATAATTTCATTTGGGAAGTGTGATTCGACTATACTAAACAGCACAAACAAGGTAAAATTGAGGGAAACAGTCAAGTCAATTCAAACTCTGTTGAATGCTATAGAAGACAACATTAATAACTAAAGGATATTGTACTCGGATTCCTGGTGTGCGTACCAAAGCAATGCGGGGCAAAACGGAAGGGTTGTTCCATTATATTATGAATCAATGGTAGCATTTGATTGATCTTTGCAGCGTGAAGATTAATGAAATCAAACCATTGCCGCTACCATCTGTGTGGTAGGAGGAGAGCGGATGACCCCTACTGCCCTTACTGCGGCGAGGTGGACACCCCAGAGCACGTGGTGTTCTGGTGCCCGGAGTGGGGTGATTACCGCCTAACTTGCTCGGCGATTACCGGACCGTTCAGCCTGGAGAACATCATCGCCACCATGTTGCGGAGCCCCAAGAGTTTTGACACGATTGCAGGATTCGTGGCGAGGGTTCTTCAGGAGAAGACTCGGGGATGAGGGACAGCCCTCTGCGGAGCTGCCGTTCGCACGTGCTTACAGGAGTGGGCGGTAGCGATGAGGCACGGGGACACTCTCATTTCGGAGCGAAAAAGACCGAGTCCCGGCGGGAATGCTCCACTCGGGATGTCCCCGTTAGAGGCATTGACGTAAAGACCGATTCCCGGGTCCAGGAGTGGAGACCCCGGGACGGCATAGCTGGGCCTGGTGGATCCCACTCTGGGGGTTTGAGGCGGGTGCAAAGTAAGATCCGACCGACGGGCCGAGACGTGGAGGCCCGTTAGAGTAAAGGACACTCTCCTGGGCTGTGTAATACTTAACTGCAGCATCCGGCCCGGGGGAGAAGAAAAAACCATTGCCGCTTGTGAAAGTAACTGAAATGGCGGAATAAAATGTGCACAGCACTGCCAGGCACCACGTGAAATCCTACTTCACCGAATTCATGAGGCGTTGCATGAAAGGATCCCGTTCTAGAAAATACTCGATGAAATAACAAAATAAGAATAACATCTGACCGCCGGAAGTTACGCCGGAAGTAGTCAGTAAGCACATTTTCTGTGATTTTTTAGTTGAAATAATGCAGCTGTACGTAAATTAACAGTGAATAAAAAAATAATTCTTTTAAAAACTACCAATTTTAAGAGAACGAATTGTGGCGTCGGTACTTGATAATAGTTCCCTTTTTTCTTTACTAAATACGAGTAGCTAGAAAGTGATCCGATAATTTTTCTTGGAAGTTTTTCATATCAATTAATTAGAAAAAATATATATTTAAAATAAATCATGTACCCATTTTTTATGCCTTCTCACTTCTTTGGATACTATCTTCACTTTTTAATTTTATATATGTTTTTCTATGTATTTTGCCAAAATATAAAGCTGAATAAAAACTAATAAATTTATTAAGAAATTTTTATGAATATTTTCTCTAATATTAAGAAATTAATAGAGTAATTTTTTTTGAATTTAATACGAAAAATTCAAAAAAATTAATAAAACAAAATATTTTCTGATTCTACATGATTATGAGTAAGAAAAATGTATTATGCATACTATACAGATACTATGCTATGCATACTATACATATTCTTCATAGTAAATACAATTAATGGTAAAAAAAAACAATATCACTTCTGTACAGCATTTTTTTAATAGTTAATTCCCGATTGTATTATTTTTTTTCAATGAAATTCTCATTACAGCAGGCTTGAATAGACAGTTTTCTTACATCTAATCTTTTTTCATAATGTAAATTTTTATTTTGTAAATCGTAAAATAAATTAAAGTTAACAAAATATATATATATAAAGAAAATTATTGCTAACCTATCAGTCTCTTTCTTTTTTTTGTAAAAATACGATGTGATAAGAAACATTTACTTTTTCATATTAAGATAATGTAATTTCAAAAAGTTAAATGCCTGCTTCCTTCATTCTGTTAACGCAGTAAATAATTTTTTTTTTTCTATTTCATGAGTATCGATCGATTAGTAAAGCTTATACCTTTTTTTTATATAAAAAGTAGGAATTGAATGATCGTTTTCAATTCCGTATGTGTCACGTGTTATCTGATAACGTTTACCGTATTGGCCGACCACTTCTGTTTCTTAACCTTCTCAACCTCATCCGATTTCTTTACCCAATTTCCGTCCACGTTCATCCTTTCAAATCACTACTTTCTAATGTCACCGTTTCAATTGCTGATAAAAGTATCCCTTTTATATAGTTTCCAAAAATTCAAATTCCGCAATTTACTTTATATTAATATTACTTAACCTACTAAGTTATTCTGTGCGTAAAAATATTTTAAAATTTTGTTAAGAGTTTTTTTAAACTTATTTATACATCTAGGAAACAATAGTTTTTCCTTCAATTACTGCTATTCTTCCTTTGATTTTTAAAATGAGGAGAAAAAAATTGCATTACTTTTGAAGTTAAACGAATAAAATTTATTTTAAAAATGGAAAAGATTAGGAAATACTGTATGTTTTAAAAATTACTGTGTACGTATAATAAAATAAATATTGAAATTTAAAAATAAATATAGAATATATTAAAAAATTAGAATTCTAAATAAATAGAAAAAAATGTTGAGTACATAAAAATTTTCTTAGTAACAATTAGATAATATCCTTCAATAAATCGAATTAATGCCATAAAAGTTTTTCTATTATATAACTTATTTTCGCAATGGAACAATTAATCAAATTAGTGTCATCTCATATTTTTGAGTTTTCCGTTTGTTTAATAAATTGAACATAAATACAACAGAAACTCAAGAGATCATTAACCGATGCAATTAGTAAACATTTAAGAATTAAAGCAACACCAAAAAATGGTGTCTTGCAAATATCCAAAGCTTTTTATGCCCTACGATTAAATATTTAACTTTTTTTCAAAACTGTTATGGATGTTTGTAGATCACAAGAGGACATCATCAGATTAACGATTTTTATTAAGAATTTTAAACAGAAGGCAGTTTTGTGTTTTGGATATTTTCATAAGTTTTGGTATTTTCATATGTAAAAAAGCCGATAGATTTTTAAGCCTGAATAAACACAAAGAAAAAAAGAGTAGTTGTTAAAATTAAAAAAATAAACGATGCCGGTTTTCCAAAAATATTTAGTCAAAAACTGAGTAATTCTCTCTCAAGTTTTCAAATAATATTTATTGAAGTAATATTTAATCTTAATATTATTGAACTTTTAACTGTTCATAAAAATATGAGCATCAAGATGATGAAATAACTAAACTTAGTTGTACAATAAAATACTTTTAATTAATACAAGTATCTGAATAAAAAAAAAACTTCTGTAGTTTCTTATCAAAGAAAATGATAATTTTTTTAGACTTTTTTTTTAATATAATTTACATAAGATTACAATTAATACAATTTTTTGTAATAGCTGTTAGAGAAAAATCTTTCAATCCACATTTTATCATAAAGCAAATTCTACATAATCCAGTGAAATAAAAAATTAATAGAAAAAGAAGAAAAACAGATCCCAATGTAGCAAAGTACAAAAGTCCAAATAACAGATGTACTGAAAATGACTGGGCTCAAAATAAATCAAGGCTAGCACATAATGTTGAAAATTGTACAAATGTGAATATATACGAGATATTTTACGTAAAATGTTCTTTTATTCAAATTTTTCAACTATACGCTTTTGTCAAATATTTCCAAGTGGAAAAATAGTACACGTTTCTAAATTAAAAAAAAAAAAAATACATAAAGTTTAACAAAAAGGCCGTAAATAGAATTTACAAAACAAGTAGGTTTTAACTAATGAAATCCAAACTTGAATTTAAATTAATTTGTATTAATAGTGGAAGAAAACATCTAAATTTTGGATAAAGAAAGGAATGTACCAGGTCATTGTTCAAGTTCAGTAACGTCGCATATTTAAAACAAAACAAACTTGTTCTAATAACATAATAAACAAAGCTAATAAAAACCAAAATTTTAATGTTCCTAATAATATAAAGCAAACTATGTGAGAATAAAAATTAATTAATTTTTTACAATTCCGATTTACCTCTTTATCTCTTTAATGGTTTTTTTTTAAGCACATTCATTTAATAATGAAGTTCACATATAAATTTATCTCCGTTGTGTGATTAAGTGATTGAATTTAAGTAAATCTAAGTTCAATAAGCCTAGTTTTCCGGCTGGCTAGAAGAAGTATCTAGATACATTGTCTAAATAGGACTATTGTTGCAGTCTTAGAAGGATTCGAAATACACGTGCAACTGGGTGAAGACCGAACATTTATCCCGCCTAATGGTTAATTCCCTTTTCCTAATCCTACCTCTTCACACTACACACGCTTACAAACACCAGCACTACCCAGAGGAAAGCAAAATGAACTACTCAGCATCAACCATCTCCGCTTATATAATTTAGATTTCCTATATTTAAACTATTCCCTTATTATCTGTATTACAATTACTGGCATTTGTATCCTTTTAATTTTTGGAGATTTTATGAACCTAATAGTTTAATGGTTAAAAATATGAATTTCTCCTTAATAATAGCGATAAAAAGCGATTTCTGCATGACTGATTTACAATTAAAATAAATTTAATGGAATTTATTTGAATTTTAGAAATTTTTTGTTAGTTTTAACACTTACATGAGAGGAAAATGATGACTGTTTGATAAAGCAGGCCTTCTGTTAACAATTGTTTTTTCTGATAAATATTCGCAGAAAAGGAATTGCGAACAAAACCTTGATACAGCTGTAGCGACAAAAACTGGATGTTATATTAGTCATAAAATAATGATATATGAAGTTACTGACAGTACTCATCAGCTATTTGATTATTTTTCTAGGAACAAAACAGCATATTTCAAAGTTTACAATAATTTATAAAAAAAAAAACTTGTAATAAGTTTTATTGATATTTCTGTAAGATGATATATAGTCAAGGTTTAGAAGAAGATATCAGAAAAATCTTTAGAAGAACTGTTTTCTTGCCATTCATGGTATAATGCAACATTTAGGACCTCCATCTTTGGTGAATTGTGGGAAAAGAGAATATAAAGGGGCTTTGATCCAGCCTGTTGGATCATATTACGTTATATACTTGAATATTATTTATACAACAACTGCAGAGTTTGTTTTAAACATTACACCTGCCATAATATAACAAACTTGCGTCATTACAAGAACGATCTGATCAAAGTTACCCATCCACAACATGTAAGCAAACCTATCTTGTAGTAATATTTAACTTCGTTACAATGTTCATTAAACTTACAAGAATAACAAATCTTTTCAATAGAATTAAAAAGATAATGCTGTAACCAATAGATATATTTGCAGACTAAAAGATCAGAATATTTCCCTAATCGTTTATGGTTAGACAGATCGGATTTTATGAACTACCATAAAATAATTTTGAATAAATTAATAATTAATGGAGTAATCCTAATACTAATTATAATATTACTTAACTAAATCATACTTAATTTAACATTGTGTTATAATACAATTTAATATTTATTACTTAACTTAACTTAATTATACTTAATTTATATTATTTGTAAAAGATGAAAGATTAGGTGTCCACAAGGGTCTTGCCCATTTTGTGGCAGCATCCCTTTTCTATTAATCTTTTTAGTTTGAGTAAGGGGAAAAGTAAACAGTTTTATCTTATATAGGAGGATTAGTTTTGATTCAATTCATGATTTACTCTGGTGGAAACTTATCTTTTCTGCAGTTAAGTATAGAGAAGATCAATCGTCGCCAAATATTTATGTTTACTAATAAACCTTTCATCCAGTGCTACCCGTTAAGTTTTATATGTAAAAAATCTATTACTATGTTAAGACCAATAGTATAAAGCATTATAATTAATTATATATGTAATCATAAATCATGTAATTACATGGAACATACTTTCAGCGTCATCAATATTAATTAGCCATCGTCTTAGTAACTTTAAGAAAGTGTTTAGGTTGCTACTGGTCTTTATATGATTAGGAAGTATGTTATACAATCTAGGAGCAGTACTTGAAAAGAACTTCATGTAACTCGTTTTATTTGCTCTGGGGACATATACATTCCTTTTACTTCTAACTTATATATTAAATATCTTATAACTAATAACTTAATATTGGCAAAGAATGATCCGTATTTCTTTTTTTACTTATCATTCTAAAGAATCTTTTTTGGATTTTGATTATGGAATCTAAATTTGTAACATAAGTTCCTCCGTAACAGCTGATGCCGTATTCTAGTCGACTATGCACAATAGCAAAATAAAGTTTTCTCATGGTTATTTTTGGGGGTAGTTTGTTTAAAAAATAAAATATCCTAAGATAGCTTATAAGTTTTTGCTTTAATAGCGCAATATGATTCTTCCAGGTTAGACCACTATCTAACACAATCCCCAAGTATTTACAAATATCACGTTGTTCGATCTCACTACATTCTAAACAGTCGGATTTATTTACCACACATTTTTTACATTTATATTTTATTGTAAGTGGCAATTTTATTTTCCCCTTTAAGCAAAAGTTGATATACAAAGTTTTTTCAACGGTCAAGATCATATAATGATTTGAAAAGCATAACCGCAGTGCGTCTTAATTTATTATTACGTTGAAGTTATAAAACATTCGTAACCCAATGTCGAATAATGTCCCTTATTTCACTTGTAGCAAATTAAACATACCTTTTAAAAATATTCTCTTGAGTTTTTTCTATATTTTCATGTTAAAGTATTAAAAAGAAAATTTTCATAATAATAATAATGTAAACCAATAGAAATAAAATTACAGTAATAACTTTATTTTTATTGGGCTTCTAAGGGAAACTTTGTCCAGGAAAAATAAACTGAAGGTTGTATGAAGACTTGGTGCAAGTCTAGTTAGGTTAGAAATTTAATCATTCCAGATACAAAATAGGCTAATTAGAAATCGGTAAGTCATATCTAAACAAAAGAACAAATTACAGTTGCGACGGTATTACTGGAAAAGATTTAACCGGAATATAAGTTGCTATGATTGGCTAGATTAAACACACTTTTCTTTTAGAGTTGATAGCATAAAACGCTAATGTATACAGGTAATAAATTTCATTTATTACATGATATTATTTAGTAATATAAAATTTTATTTTATGTATTAATTTCTTTTTTTTATAAATTTACTAGCTGACCCGGCAATATTTCGCTATTGCTAGGTTTGAGTTAGATTAAATGAACACAAATGAAAGTTTGATAACACATTAAAAAACTGAACATTACGGAACATCAGAAAATTTTACCTTTCCCTTTTTCACTCTTTTCCTCTACCTCTCTTCATCTCATCACTACTTCAACATTTCCCCTTGTCACCTCTTTACCTATTTCTCTTTTTCCCTTTTTCCTTTCCCTTCTTCCCTTTTTCGCAAAAATATTTATTTTCACGTAACTAATATATGTTCTGTATACGAGGCAAATCGGACTAGAACTACAATTTTTTGCAATATCTTGATTCCAGCGCCACCTGGCGGGTCCATTTTTTACAAAAAAAATATTTATTTTCATGCAACTAATACATATTCTGAATATGAACCAAATTGGACCATAAATACAATTTTTTTAAATATCTCGCCTCAGCGGCATCTAACATGTGCAAACTAATTCAGAAACCTTTTCAGGCGTGCTCATAACAACTCACGAAAGTTCCATCACAATCGGATGAATGGTATAAGAACGCATATGGGACAAACAAACATTCATTTCTATGTGAATATAAGATATAAAAATTTAAATTTTTTATATCTGCAGTAGAATAAAATAATAACTACTCTTAGATCCGATGAAAGTAAATTACTTTGTTGATTCTTAATCATTATATGTTTCAAATTTTCGGGAAAAATTTCCAGTATTACTAGTAATATTGCTATTCTATTAAATATTTATATTTATTCGATATTTTTTTACATATTCATTTTAGTGTCTTATTTTCATATTTTTAATTAAAATAATTACAAAAAAAATATTGTAGAAAAATACCAAAATATTTCAGGTGTTTGATTAATGTAAGCGTAAAATCAAGTAAATTTTTAAATTAGTTTTAACCGGGATTTATTATAAATTAAATTTCTAAATTCTATTTTTTATTCACTTAAGCAGATATATAGCTTTTATTAATACGAAATTCATTACAACTAAAAAAATATTTATTTATTGCGTTTTTATTTTATTAATTTGAGTGAAATACCATAGCTTTGGTATATATATATATATATAAAATTACCATAAGAAACAAGAACATTCCATTAATTACAAGAAAACAGTTACATAGTTACGTGGAGTATAGAATAAAAGAAAAACCATGCATTGTTAAAAACATTGGTTAAAGCAGAGAGTTTGTTCATAAATGGTGTTAGTAAACTAGTTTGGGAAATAAGATTAAGAGTAATAGAGTACCTAGAAAGAAGGAAATGAAGAAGAGAAAAACATAAGAAAACAAGATTTCTAGTACTACATTACAAACTAACTCTTAAAAGAGCGGTATTTATTTCTTCTAAAAACAAGTTTTAATGGTATTAATGTAACAATAAAAATAAGAAAGTACAATATATTTAACACTATAAATTTTTAAATTGGAAGTAAAACTATTAAACATTTAATTTTATGAAAAATTAAATTAAATTTATTGCTGGGAATGAATTATATTAATAAATATTTATACAACATTTTAACCATAAATTGATTTTATTATCATAAAATGTACTACTATTTTTTTGACTCATAAAATAATTTAAGCAATTTATTTATTTAAAAAAACTTAATAAACTTAAAAAAAAAAACATGAAATTAATTTTTTGTTACATTATGAGATACAGGAAATAAATTCAAATATCTTGAAATCAAAATATCAAAAATATCTTTTGCAAAATTTACGGTAAAACTTTTTAATAAACAAAAATTATAACATGAATTTAAGGATACAAAATCCATTATTTTATTTAAAAGTAGCATCAAAGTACACAAAAATTTATCAAAGATATCAAATTAGCATTATTACGGAAAATTATCTTATCGATTTTTCATTCATTTAATTTCTAGTTACTAAAATGTTACGAAATTTATTCATGAATTCTTGACTGTAGTAAATAGAAGAATTTTTTGAGTTATAATCAAATGCGTCGATGAATATAGTATCGGCTGATGTACGTAATAGGTTTTTTTTATTAAATTTTATATAATATTGATGCAATCACTTAGGAATTACTTCTGTTGCTAAGGTGACGAACAGTATTATGACTATTTGACTATGAAGACGTATCTCTTTAATTTCTTGATTTAGTAGTAAATATTATTCTTTTTTTCTGATTCATTTATTTCGTCGAGTTTATAATGTTGGACAATGCTATTTTAATGAGATAAATGTAATTTTAATTTTACTATTAATTATATTTTTTATTATGAACGTTACATAATAATACATTGTGTTGTAATACATTGTATTGTGTACGTTATGAACGGGTAGATATGTTACATAACGGATAAACAAAGGAACTCCTCCAAGATTTTCCTTGATGAATCGAGGGAAACTGTTGTAAAATCTTTGTCAGAGCAATATCAAAAACTATACAGTTAGTAATAGACTTAAAAATAGATTAGGTTAAAATACACATTATTAATTATTTAGAATATAAAATGATGGAAAAATATTAAAGTAAATATTTGAGTATTTTAAATATATAAAATAATTACAAAATAAACTAGTGTTTAGAAGTCATTAATGAAAATTATTTGAGCACATAACACGTACCCGTTAAATGGAGGTGGAAAAATGCAGATTTTTTTTTAGTTAGTATTGTAACAGGACGAGTATAACGGACCAGGGTAACGGACTTTTTCCAATTAAGAAAAAAGAAAGAGAAAATAATAATGAAAAGAAGAATAAAGAAGGAACTAAAAAGGATTCTTTTTTTACATTAACAGATCTGTTTAACAATTTTTTTTCTTTATAATGCAATATATAAGACAATGGCACTTCCAAAAGCTGTTATTCAAACAGAACAGAAGAGTTACCGGATTGGAATACGAATTTACGGGAAAAAGTAAGGGCGCTGAAGATGAAAATTATTACGGTTCAAGGGATGAGGCGGGTATAGATTCTGCCGGCCAGGGATATAATTACTGCCAGGGTCCAGTGGAAACTGTTAGTCGTTTGGCGTGGCCGTTTTCAGCGTAATCATGATAGGTTCGCAAACCCGAGTTGGATACGGTTGCGGTGACGTCGATATCAGTAAGCGTGTGGTAAAAGTGAAGAATACGTCACGAGGATTCCATTGTGGACAGTGAGTGAATACAGGAAGTTGTTCAGTGAGTTATTGGTAAATAGTAGTTAATGTAACAGTATTATATTCATCCATAAAATGTAGGGTAGTTCTATTGTAGACAGTAAAAATATATGTGCAGAAATTGAATTGTTATGAACTTTAGACTTTACAAGTGTTATCTGGTTGTTAATGCAATATTAGGATTAATATTTGTGGTCATAACATTTATGGTAAATTAGACTGTATTCTGGTTTTGTAATTTATCTGTCTCCAACAAATCTTGTCCTTATTTGAATTACTATTCTGTATGTCGTTTATTCATTACAATTATTACTATTGTTGTTGTTGTTACTATTATTTATTCTATTTTATTTGTTTTTAGAGAAATTGTATTTATAAGAAATTTTTAGTTTATTAGCAGTCTCAATATCCTGATCGAGCCGCGAACTCGCTACAGTATTATTTAGAAAGTTATTGTTAGAATAATATTTCTTCTATAAACAAAATCATCATTTAACTTTGTTTTTAGTTAGTTAGTTAGTTAGTAGGAAGATCGTATAACAGTTCGGTAATTTATTATAAATGGTAACAGACGCTTTATAAGGACCTTTCTCATAAGCCCAATTATTGTGTTGAATTACAAAAAAACATATGTGTATCATTTGATAAAGGTGGATATTGTACTATTTTTTATGAATAATTGAGTATTACTTTTATCAAGGATTGCGCATTCCTAACGTGGGTAAGTTGACAATTCTAATTTATTAAAATTGGTCGATATAATTCTTATAGCCACCACCCAAAAAGCTGACATCAAATTTTTGTATTTTTTTGAGGAAACTCAAAAAGATGACAACATCTGAGACAGCAAAATAGGTGTTCAAATGTTTAGCTAACTCGGCACCGATTCATTTTTCCATACATAAATAAACACTCATGAATAATAATGTTTGATATATATTTCATACCACATTGTTGTACATAAATGAAACTATGAATAAATACTTCTGTACTGTAAGTGTTATTAAAATATAATGAACAATATAAGTAATAAATATAAATTATAAACAAAACCATCAGCTGGTGATGGACCAACTGAACTATATTTTTCATGTAGTTTATATTAAAAAGAAAAACTAAGAAGAAGAAAGAGACGAGACAACATGCTAAATTGTAAATATGAAAAAACACATGAGAATGACTAGTAGGTAAGCATAATAAGTATTTGATATTGATGCCAAATTTAGCATTTTATTAAAGGACTTCAAAGTAAAACAGTGAAGTTTAATTTTTTTTAAAAAAGGAAAATGATTCGATCATCCCGTGCGAATTTATCATTTAATAAATCACCAATAAATATATATTTATGGGCAACAAAAATACTATAATTTTCATTAACGGGTATTTTACTCAAGCGATTATCAATATTATGTCTGCTTGAAATGCATAATGCGACGGTTTTATTCACATTTAACGTTAGACAGTTTTTGAAATACTGGTATAAAATTTTTGAGTACTTTTAAATAGTTATCTTCAGATATGGGTACAGATGTGTCATCTGTAAACTGCGTAATTATAAATTATTATGAATTTTGAGGAAACATCATTAGCAAACGATTAGAAGAGCACGGGCCAAAGGTTATGTTGTAGCACTCTTCGTTCTACTTGTTGAAGTAAGCAACTACAATTTACACATCTGAATTCTTATGAAAGATGAAACAGAACTATCTGCTTTTTTACGGATAATAAGGTAATCACTTGAAAGCAACTCCTGTGATATCCTAACTAACTATTATGTTTTTCTTTTGTAAGAGATGTGAAACTAAACCGAATGGTTTAAAAAAATTCTGAAAATATTGAAAATTGAACCTTTTTGTTATATTCTTTATTTAAAATATTTTATAAAAACTGGAAAAAGGCTGTCAGTAAACAATTTTTTTCTTAAAGCCGTGTTAAATGTTTGGTATACGTTATGTTTTCAGGAAATTTTAAAAGTCTATATTACAGTCATTCTAATAGTTTAGATAATATGACAACAAAGAAAGTAACCTGTAATTTTATAAATAAAATCCAGAACCTTTCTTAAGAAGGAAAATAATAGTCTTAAAGCAGCTTAATATCCTGAAGCAACAATAAAAACTTAAACAAAAGTCTTAAAACAGCTCTAAAATATTCTATGATTGAAAAATTCTTTAATAAAATTTAATAGAGAAAAAAATTGTAATCAATAATAGTAACTATAACTTATTTTAAAATATAGGCAGAAAATATTGGTTGGAAGTTTTTTATTCAGAATTACTTATTAAGAGTGAGCATCTAAAGAAAGTTCGTGACGAATCTAATGTATAACTTATTGTTTATGACTGTGGATATGAAATAGACAAGAGCAACTTACTTGAGTAGATGTTGGCTCAAGAAGAATATGGTTATTGTTTTTATCATTCTTCCATTCGTCTCTGAACAAAGGTAGTCATCGCCTCATCTAGTTGAAGATACTTATCGGAAATTCATCAATATCATAAATTACAATACTGATTGCTAAGTATAGGTTTGAAGCTTTAGTGTCCTATGTATAAGAATAGTTTTGTTATTTGATTCACGTACTCCCCGTATTGTCCTTTTCCTTTCTGTCTGCTTAAATTCAGTTTTTTGTTAAAATATTTGTATAACCGTATATATAAAAACGGACACATGTATATAAAACCGCTTATGACATATTATACAAAACCGCTTAAATAAAAATTGATACTGTGTCCAAACTTTTTAATTATTCGTAACTCAGTTATAAAAAACTTAGAACTACCGATACGTATTTTAAATTTTGCAAAATATAAATGATATATAATATTAGAATAATGTAATTTTCTTAATTATTTAATTTCTAGTTCATTTAATGCGTAATTATTTAAGTAAGGTATATCGAGATTAGATAAAATAACATAACTGTGGATTTAAAATGTATATATGCAAGCCAAATGAATCTAACTTGTTTTGTAGATATTAGTATGTAGTAAATCTAAGTTTTGCAAGCAAAGTTAGTTGATGCGTAGTAGTTCATTTTGTTTGCCTCTGAGTGAGTTTGCCTTATGTGATGGGTATTGATGAACATATATAGTATGAGTATATAGAATAGGGAGGTCAATGAACCGTTAGCGGTATAAAATAATGTACAAACTTCAATCACTTGTTTTTATTTCGTCCCACTGCAGCAGTGTAGCAGTATAGTTCTCTCATCCGTCTAAAGTATCCCTTTCCATTTACATAAAAATAAGCTTAAAAAATTTAGTTTTACTGTATTGTGTTAAGCATTTTAGATCACGATATAAACTAGTAAGTAAATAAGCTTTATACTTTTGCAGGTTGTTGATGCCTACAAAATTTTTAATTGCGTAGTGTAAAATAAATATTTTATCTTTTTTCGTATTTCTATTTTTACTGTCTTATGTATATGTACTTTGTTATATCTATTTTTTTAAAATCTATTTTTACAATTGGTCGCTAAACGGATTCGACCATAAGTAAAATTTTTGTTTAAGAACAATGTCAGAGACCATCCAAAAATAGCCCATAAAAAATACAACATTAATAATATGCATCACCTCTCATGATACAAACGAAGAAAAAAAGAAATGAATTCAGATAACAAAAGCAACCGATAACAAATAATAAGGTCATGTAAACAATAAAGTACAAAAAACAAAAATGAAAGCCATACAAGCAAAGTCACAAATATTAAAGTCCAATAAAAACAATAGTCATCAAATAATAAATACTTAGAATTCTCAGCATAGAATTAGACCGCCGCGCCGTTTCAGAGTCAACTACCAGTTTTAACATAGTTTCAAATTCCAGTATAAATACTTAATGTTTAAACTCATTTTAACGTAATAACCACTTATTGTCCCACAAGTTATGCACTCCAGTGATCATCCAAGCTCTCAA
The DNA here is from genome assembly GCF_047948215.1 of Lycorma delicatula. Taxonomy (NCBI): domain Eukaryota; kingdom Metazoa; phylum Arthropoda; class Insecta; order Hemiptera; family Fulgoridae; genus Lycorma; species Lycorma delicatula. The sequence continues at coordinate 117,191,946 of NC_134459.1, forward strand.
AAATCAGTGAAATAAATTACATGCAGCCTCCTTGGTCCTCTTAGTTCCACACTACTATCAAGTAGTTTCAGTGCCAGATGATTCAAATGCTTGTCCAGCATTCATATGTACTCCCTATTGGTCCTCCGAATCTCCTCACGAATATGTGGTACACCAAGGTACCCATGCACCTCATCGTTCCTAGTGAACCATGGAGCACCTTGATTTGAAACCGTTGGATGATTTTAACTAAATATTCCAAGTATTTCTCCATACTTGTGTTAATCAATCGATGATCTAGATATAACCCTAGGTACTGTCATGAGTCCGCTTAATGAATGTGTAGCCTAGTTGAAACGTCATATCATTCAATTTGGCTGGATTGAATTTCATCCTGTATCTACACAGCCGTTTTTGACAAGGTCGAGTGCAGCTTGCAGTTTGTCTGAGGCACGGTCGGATCACCACCTACCGAAAAAATTACTGTATCGTCTGCGAAGAACGCAACTGTGACATCTTCGTACTGGAAAGGTGTGCAGTGTATATTAAACATAAAATCTGACCTAAAATAGAATCCTACAGAACTCCTGATCTATTGTCTTTGCAGACAGAAAATTCCTCGCTTTTCTATTCGAATTGAGAAAAGTGTCCTATCTAGGTAACTACGTAACATAAGATAAACCGGTTGAGATAGGCTTTTCTTAAATTTGAAAAGAAAACTAGGATGTCAAACTTTGTCGAATGCTTGTTTAAAATTTAGGATCACAGTAACAATTCTGTGGGACTGCTCGATGGAAGAATGGCCGTCTTTGAAGCCAATCTGATGATGAGATATACTTCTGTTATTCTTCTGAAAGACTGGCCATAATCTTTGAAGGAATTGCCTTTCAAAGACTTTTCAAAAGATAGGAAGCAAGCTTGCCTTCTACAAAGACATGTCATTTGCGAGTTTATATTTATTTGATTCTGCTTTTTTATGTAAATAAATAAATAAATAAAATATGTTTTCTTTTTAGTTACGTGTAAATAAATACCTATGGCAGAACGAATTAGATTTTGTTATGATTGAGAGTCTAGATTTCTCAAAATAAACAATAATAATTTAGTATAAATTAAAAGGAGAAATACAATCATAAACGAAATTACACAGACGCGAAAGCAGAGAGAGAGAGAGAGCGATTGAGAGAGTGAGAGAGTGAGAGAGCGAGAGAGAGAAAGAGAGAGAGAGAGAGAGAAATTTCTTAGGTATGAACTTTTAATTTTTTACTTTTCCTCACTTATTATTATTATTATTATTATTATTATTATTATTATTATTATTATTATTATTATTATTATTACTATTATTATTATTATTATTACTATGATTATTATTTTAATTTGAATAAAAATAAGTAAAATCAATGAAAACATTAATATAAATAAAAAAAAAATGTTATAGAAACCTTCACTTTTCAAATTACTCTGTAAGAGAATTTTTGATAGTTCATTAGGTGACAGTGATATAAAATGAAGTTGTGGTATTTTGTACCAAAATAGCTAATATTATTAAATAAAATGGTGAACAAAGAGGATGTTAATATTAAAATAAGAACTTAAAACAGAAAAACATCGTAATTACAGATATACAAAAGATGTTTTCATTTCAACTACATTTCAAGATTTCTAAAGAAAAGTTAACTAATAAATTTAGCGTCAGAAACGATATTCTACTGTAAAAGTTTCACTATTAGGGCCTAATACCCAGAATCTGGTGAGAAATAAAAACAGGACTTAAGAAAAAATAAGTAAAATATTCTTGCAAAAGTGGTGGTATAATTAAGGATTTAATTGTGTATAAGATTATTTAATTATGGAAATACCTAGATAAGAAGTTTTCTATGGATAATATTGTTTTTGGAAGCCACAGTACAAGTTAAAATAATAAATCGAAATATACAAAAGAAAATTCAGGTTATTTGATTCCATAACTTCAACAGTAAAGAAACATTTAGTAAAGGGTATTAATTAATTTAATTAAATATCCTAATGTTTGTAAAAAAAGTTTGGAAGATTTAATAAAATTTTTCTTTTTTGTGGGCGATTATTACATTTTAACATGTAATTTATGTATTTTGTAATTAATATTAGAAATTGTTTTTGATAAATTTATTTGTACAATAAATATTTTGTATGACGTAAAAATAGGAATTGTTTGGTTTTAGCCGTTCTTATAAAATGCGTTTACCAGTTTTAGGCAAGATTTCACAATGTAGAATAAATTGAAAAGCAATTCTAAGTTCAATTTCTAACCAAGCTTAACTAGGCTTTAAATTTACTAGGAATAAAACACGTATAAAAACGTAAGTAATATATTATTGCAAATAAAATAATCTGTAACGTCGCAGTTTAATAGCAAATAAAAATTTATTTATTTTTTTTTTTTTTACTTGAGAAAGAAAGTTAAGGTAGTAAGTATTTCACTGAAATTAAAATTCATAATTAAATTACTATTATTATTCATTCATTATTAAAATAATAAATTCCATTTAAAATAAATATAATCTTTAATTTCTTTATAACAATAAAAGAAAATACATTAATATTTTTAAACAGATGAGTTTTTGTAATGATCAACAAAGAAGGTAAAAAGTAAATTATTAATAATATTACTGTGTATTATAAAAATATACCGTATTACAGTTCAAAAATAAATAAAAAACAATGAAAGACTTTTTACTCCATTATAAAAAATACTGTTTATTTTTAAAAGTAATGAAGCCTAAATATCATATTTAATTACTGAAATTCTGAAAAATCTAATTTAATTAATTTACAAAAGAAAATAAGACAATTCACAAAGTTCTTATTAGGCATTTTTTTAATTTACATTACCCTTCACAGAATACGAAACAAATAAATTCTTGGAATCAAAAGTAATCTTAGTGGACGTTAAGTCCCTGTTTCCCTTTATATTTTTATGTACAAATTCAGATGTACATCAATATTTTGATAATATTCCTAACATCATTATTAAAAAAAAAGATCCCACAGAAATAAATTCGGGAACGCCTTTTTATTAACCTGTCTACTATTTTGTATTTTTAAATAAAAATTTATATCCCCAGAAATAACGAGATATTTTAATGAAATGCGTTACAAAACTGAAATGTGTTTATTTAAAGAAATAAGCCTAATATTCTCTACAGAATATATATGTGTATATATGGAAATGACATGTTAATAAATTTAAAATGGCAGCCGTCTTAATTTTTCTCTTCTCGATGGCTTAAGAACTCTCAGTGATAAAAAAGTCAATCTTTATTTTGTTTAATATTTTAAGCATTTCATTTTCAAAATAGTACCTACCATACGTTATTTTTTTTTTAAATCGGAGTTCTTACAGCTGAGTTACAATACATATTAATGTAAGTCTACTATAAAAATTACTAAACAATTTTTGCCAGTTTTTATTCCTTCACAAAGTAATAATTTTAGTCATAACTCAAAAATATGATATTCGACTAATACTACTAAAACCGTGACGTTTACAATAATATTTTTACTATTAGACACCTTTAAAAATATTCTTCCTATGATTATTTAAGCCATTATCTTTGATAAATCAATCTTATAATTTTTATGCATAAATCATTACAATAACTACTTCTTCAAAACTTAAGTAATTACATAAAAATCAAAACTTTTTATTGGTAAATACAGTAACTTAATTTAACTAGTTTATTGTATGATTTATTAGTTTTTCATGTCGTTTTAAATACGAGCCTTTCGTATTAAGTAGTACGATTCATTTCACTCACATTATACGATGTATTTCTCACATTATATTGAGGATACATGGGTAGATTACGTGCAATTGAAAATCTGATTGCGAATGAAGGGAGATATCATTCTATCATAGGATACAGATTCCACCAATAATTAAAAACCTAATTAAATATTTTAGACAAAATATAACGAAAAATATATGAGGCTTTTGTTTCTACGAAATTTAAAAAAAAAAAACAATGGAAAATAACGGAGAAAAAGATTTGTTTAATTATCAGAGTGATGGATCCTAAGGTTGAGATTTTTAAAACCGTTTTAGACAATTATTTCTTAGATATATGAATCTAAATGTTCTGTACCTAAAAAAAAGGTTACATGTCAGAAAAGATACGAGATGGAAAAATATATTAAAACGAAAAAGTAACAAGTAAAATAAAAATTATTTTGAAAAATTAACATTTAAACTATGTGGCCATTATTTTGTTCGAGTGTGCTAAGATTTAAAATAAGCAAGAAAGTGGAAGAACAATTTGTTTTCTTTTAAATAAATTTAATATGGGGTTTCTCCAGCCAATCAGTCATATCTTTTCTACTGGAGTTAGAATTTGGCATTTTATCAACAATACATGTATTGTGATAAGAGGTGTTATAAACAACTACTACTGACATTGGTAGATGATTTGTCCTCCAGCATGAATTACTATTAAACGGTCAATTTTATTTATCTGCACATGAATTCCCTCAAGAATACCATCAGATCACGACTTTGTCGAACAGTGCGAACTTAAAACGCACGTTTCATCCAAATAAACAATTGTAGCATTACTTTGTCTGTACTTAGTCATTGCCTGCAAATATTTAATTATCTTCCACCTGATATCGGATTACTCAATTAAAAGTTTTCTGTTATTTTCAGTTTTACGCCATTTGAAACCTATCTCTTTCAAAACAGCTAAAGTTGTTTCACTGCTTTTAAAATCAATCGATAATTGAAGGTCTTATTTTTTTTAAAGTGGGTAATTCATTCTTCTTTGAATGAAATTCATTAGCTGCTCTTTTAACTACACCTACATCAAAACTGTCCAGTCCACTGACAGGTTTCGAACGTTCTTTATGCATTTTTTTCGTGCTGAAAGAACACGTTGTGATGTTGATTGAAGAATCATGTCTTTTTTCTTTTCTTAGTTTTTGAACCTTTGTTCTTGATATCCCACAATCAGCAGCAGTTCTTTATTCGCATTTTTGAATGCCAATTGTAAATTTGTGGTCAGTCAATTTATGTACATTTAGAGGTTCTTTTTTTATAAAACCATAAATATTATTGATGATTTCATGCGCTTGACACCTAACTTTTGTTTTCTTAGCTACGGATTTAAATTCTGCGATAAAAAACCGCACTAATAACAGACGAACAAAAATAAAGAAAAAATAATATATTACAAAAATTTTACAAAAAAAACAATGAGTAATAATATGTAAAATAATATCACCGCACAAAAACGCTATTCGAATACCTTCACTGAACACGATATAAGATGGACAAAAGTTAATTTCTTTATACACACATTGTGTACTACGAATGACAGATCTATATATAATCGTGACGAAACTTCATTTCTTACTGCACGTATAAATTTGTATAGGTCTGAACATAATAGCAATCAGAGCATTAGTCATTGGTTAAGGAATTGTTATTGTTTACAAGATTGAGTCATTAAACATTTTTATAATTGTAATCAACTCAAGTGGAAAGAATTGAATATACAACAACATAAATAAAAGTATTGTTTAGGCGTTTGTATTGTTTGTAAGTCAAAAAAAATGAAATAAAAATAATAATTACGTGCAAAAATATTGTTTTGGAAAATAATAATATAATGAGATGTCAGCACGTCACAAGCTCGTAGTTCGCTGGGGAATTATATATCCGAAAACGCCAGATTTAATGGACATAACATTTTAAATAATTTGATAAATATTATCATTGTACTTAAGCTCAATTTTCTGACCACTGCAGAAAAAATAAAATACTGAAAACTACCTCTACTCCTTTGTTTAATTTTGTCCATAATTTATTGCCCCGTAAAAATATTTTTTAGGCATTTTCGAAAAGTTTTTGTTGAGAAAATCGGAAATATTAATGAAAACACATATTAAAAAATACATGTACCTAATTTTTTATTATTTTTTTGGATTAAGGAAATGTTGAAACGTCGAAATTTGCAAAAAAACTGATACCCAGAATTTTAGCCAATCGTTAAACTTTCCCTTCACATCCGGTTACAGCTCTATTGCTGCAACTGCAACTGCAACAGAGCTATATTCGGGAAAGATAAACATTCTGAAAATTACACAAACCGTCTCTATGTATAACTGTAAGTGGAAGTATTTAAAAGTATCAAAAAGTGCAATCTTCCGCCAGGTGCGTCAGTTTTGTTGTAAATAACATAATACAAGCTACATCTAATCATTCATGAGTCGTAGATTACATTTACTTTTCCTATAGACATATTTTGAAAATATTTTCAAAACACTTTTTTCTGTACTATATTTTTCTGATATTTTAATAAGGAGTTTCATGCCCAGTAAACTTTTTTTAACATTTTTATTTTTGGAGGTATATAAAATTTCTAGTTACATAAAATCATAGATGACGTAATTGAATTTCAAAATTAATAAAAATAGTTTAAAAATTGAAGAATTATTTACATTTATCGGGCTTCACAAAGACTTCAGCTAATATAAAATTCAATCGATAAAAATCTCATTAACAAACGTTTTAGACAGACGCAAAGAGTTGATTAAAGAGAAGCATAGTTCTTTGAAATTTATAATATGTTTACTACAATCTAAAACAATAATATTGTAGAATTTTAATAAATGAGAAGTATAAAAATTCAGAAAATAAGTTTTACTTCAATAAGAAAAAAAATGTGATAGAAAAATTTTCCATTATCAGTATTTATTTATAATTTGTAGAGATGTAAGATGGAATAAATTACGATATCTGGTCTACATCGCGATAAAGAATAAATAAATTCTGACAACCGCTCATAGCATTATAATACTTTTGAATTGCTTTTACCTCGTATTTTTATCTCAATTTTCTGCTATAAAAATTTATATTTTCTACGCAAGTAATAATCTATATGAGCATGACGCTATGAGAAAATATTTTCTTTTAATAATATCTAGGGCACTCGGGTTGTTCCGCAGTACGGTACAGTTATTATGTCATTTCTCAGTCCGTTAAACCAATCTGACATCATTTATACAGTAAGTGTTTTCTTATTGGTTAATTTAATTAACGTTCTCTCAAAACCTGTTTCAAAATTGAGTGATCGAAGTCATTGTAAGCTCATTTGAAAGAGCTTGATGAAGTGAGTGTTTTAAGACCCATACGAATTTGGTACTTAATTACTGGGTGAGATATCTTGATTTGAATGCCATTGAACATGAGAAAAGCTATGTTCCCTTAAAACTCTTCTCATAATTGAGTGAGTTTAGTTGGTGCATGGTGCATGCTGCTTATTTGTGGCTGATGTAATGAGTCTTTGAAGACCCGAAAGAAGTTTGTAATTAAATTTGTTACTGAGAAATTACAGAAAAACTAATTATTTTACCAAATTTTTTTAATGTAAAGATTTATTACGAATGTAACAAAAGATTTCAAAAGAAAATAAAAGATTTTCAGAAATAAGGGAAAGACGAAGAATTGAGTTTTTCCTAAAGAATAACGAAGGTAAAACGAAAAACAAGTTTCTTTTAAACTAAAATTTAAATTAAATAGAACCAGTTACAAGATAATCATTATATTTGATAATAAATTAAAAAAATACCTTTTCATTATATAGTCTAATAAATTTTCAAAATCATTTCAGATTTATTCTTTAATATACGTAGAAAAACCCAATATATATTAGAAATATGAGACTGAAAAAAAATGACATAAAAAAAAAAAATAAAAAATAAAATGATTAGTTTAATTATTAAAAAAATAATAAAAATCTAAAAAAGCAATAGAAATTTATTGACTCTCGAGAGAAATTAAGAAATTACTGGGTAAGTAAATAATAATTCTACTTAATATAAATAGTAAATATAATATCTGAAATTTATTAATTATTTACTATTTATATTAATAAATTTCAGAAGGAAAGATTGTAAATTAATAAAAACAAACTATGGAAACTAAGGTTTGGAAAATATTATAAACAAACAGTAAATAATTAAAAGAGGAATATAAAAAAAAAATTAACTTTTTAAAAAAAAATATATATACATATATATATATATATATATATATATATATATATATATATATATATATATACACGTAAAAAATATATGTTTAATTTTTTTAATAAAAAAATTAAATTTTCACGAAACAATTTATATATTTTTGTATTATATTTTCACGAACTTAATAGTTAGTAGTGTTATCTTGTTAATGCCGTATCTGCTTCTAGTAGTCATCATAACGTTTTTAGTAAATTAGAATGTATTCCAGATTCTGTAATCTAGTTGTAATTTATTTAAATGATATTAAAATTATGATTTTAGTAATAAAAATATGGAAAATATTATAAAAATGATTTTATATTATTATTTATTCCATTTCGGCAGAAATGTGTTTCTTGCAAACATATACAAATTGGGTCTACATCATGGACCAAGTGTTGGAACTCATGGGTGTTTGACAAACATCTATTGATGTTCCATTAAATTATCGATTCGCTAATTGTTTAAATATTAAATTCTTGGTTTGCCTTTCGGCCATCCTTTTTTCCTCTTTTTTTCCATTTTATGAACAGCTTCGTGTTCGATAAGTTTGTCATCACCCGTATAGCTCCCGGCCTCTAAGCCGCAGACGACGACGGGCATGTATCGGCACTTGGTTTAGGCACCGATTGAAAGGCAGGAACCTGGGAGACCCTCACAACAGGAGTCACCAGTCGCCGCTTCAGGCAGGGGGAAACAGGCCTCCTGTGTGGTTTTTGGTGGGTCTCTCTGGTTTGGAGACCACCTCAGTTAGAAGAGGCTTTGGAGCATCCGTAAAAGACTCCGAAGCAACCGCCTTTTTGCACTATCATACAAAATGTTGTGCAGATTCACTGGAACCGCTGGTTTAGCAGCTGTTCTTTTCTGTTCAGATGTGCTTTTGCTTATAGTCGATATATTAGCTGAAGGCTGTATCTTTATCACAGGTTTTATAAATTCCTTATGAGTGAGGGACTTCATTCTATGGTCAATTATTCTCTCAATCATAGCAGCTAACGTAGGCGCAAGTTTACCGAGAAACTGGTTTGTATCAACAGCAGCTGGATTAGGAACAGCAGCCGCAGCCTGAGGATAAGTTGTTGTTGCTGTAGGCTTGCGGGCGTTTAAAATCTTCTTCGCCTAGATGTAGCTGACCTCCAGGGTTTTGAATTCTTGCACAGTTACCTCGTCTTTGTAAAAGGACAATTCCTCGATTTACATTGGTTACAGTTCCTCCTTTACAGTTTACGCAGGAAGGAGGATCCTTACATGGTTGTCCTTCATGAATTTCCTCACCACACACGCATATTTGTGGCTTTTTCACTAAGCAGTAATGAAGCCAAAACGTTGACACTTGAAAAATCTCATGGGTTGCAGCACAAAGACCGCATATCCAACCTGTGTATTCCTGTACGCACTTTCTCCGGCAGGGTTGGTTTGTTGAAAGCAAGCACATGAGAGGCAGACAGAAGAACTTCGGCGTTCCTTCTCATGTTCAGCCTTCGGCATTCAATCACTCCTTGAGGTGTCAACTCTTCTACAATTTCCTGCTCCGTGCAATTGAGTAGATCCCGGCAAACCACAACACTCTTCGAGGTATTGAGGATACTGTGAAGATCGACTCGCACAGCAAATTCACATATTTTCTTTAGCCCAACGATCTTCTGTGACTGGTTGTCATTAACCGTCTCTACATTTTTTTTTGACAGTCACAGGTTAATAATGATTAATAAATCAATATATTTAAATTAAAAAAAATTAAAAAAAGGGATGAAGTCTGATTCGAACCGATGTGCCTTCCCCTTGTAAGATCCAAAATTTCATTAATTAAAATTTTATTTGACTATAACTCTGGAACTAATCGAATAAGTACCACTTATGATACATTGTTGAAAAGCTCTCATGAGGTCTTATTACTGCAGTTAAGAAAAATTTCAAAATTCAAATTCTTTTGAATTTTGGGCTTTTTTGGACACTTTTGGTCCAGTCGATTGCAGTCAAAAGAGAGGTGCACAACTAGATGTTTCCGTTGAAATCTGAAAATCGAAAATTTTCGCGATTACAATGCTCCCTTTACTTCGTACAAGGAAGTAGAAAGGAAGGTGGTACTGAGAATGGTAATTTGATAAATATAAAAACAAAAAGTAATTGGTAATCCGGACACTAGTAGCATCTCTACTGAAAAGTGAAAGATGGTTTCTTTTTTTTCAGAGAATGTTTTATATACCAATGAAATCACTTGATTTTCTTTTGAATGTAAGATCTTTACGATTACTGAAATGGACCTTTTCATCAAAATTCATAAAATTGGTTTTTGTTCAAGCTTTTCTTAGATTAGATAAAGTCCAAAGCACCCTTTAAAATTAAAAACAAAAAAAAACTTTCTAAGTAAAATAATTTATTTTTACTTTAACTTTTATCCTTTAATATATATATATATACATTAATATATATATATATTTTTTTTTTAAATACTATTTTACAAAATTAACAAAGAACATATTTGCAAACTGATGGAAAAAAAATTTAAGCTAGTCCCTAAAATAAACATAAAAATGAAGACAAGTAAATATCCTATATATATATATATATATATATATATATATATATATATATATACATATATATACACGAGTACGTAATCTAAACAATAAATACAAAATTATTTACACAAATTAGATCTCAAAATCAAAATTCCTGATAACTGGCTGCAATCTCAATGTAACATTTCAGTCAGAAGCCTTATCCAGTCACCGTCTATACTGCTGAGGTAGTATAAAAATAAACCGTCCAATTTAACACTTGTCAGTGATATTCAATTCAAATTAAGAATAACTATACCTATAAATGATTAGAAAAAATAACACTGTTATTTCATATAACTGAAATGAAAATGAGAAATAACATTAAATTGGTTAATTAATTTAAATTACACGGTTTAATAACGAAAACGTAAAACATCCATAATTAACTGTAAAATTCTATTATGAAAATAATAGTTACAATTTATAATATACATATACATTATATGTAATCCTTTCCACACAGTTGTTATGAAATTCGATCTGCTGGACCACTTTCTCGCTAAACAATGGACACACGTTACCACACGTATAGATATACACATACTTGATCAAAACACGTGCACAGAATAACCGATGCTGCTGAAAGGTTTACCACATCCGATCTCCTCTTGTGCAATATAACACTACCTGTTCCGGTAGAAAACCAACAAACCTGCATATCGATGTGCGTGGACCTAAACATCTGCTCATATATACAGGTGGACAGGCTGGTTATCACTTATTATATTCTACTACTTAAGATTTTGAACCATAAAAACATATAAAGTATAGACCAGATCAAAACTATACGGCAATGAATTTGTTTTTTACACATTTTTTTTGTTAATATTTATTCAGTGTTAACTAATTATTTATTAACTTCTATTAAATGACAATAGTTTGCATTACCAAACAAAAAAAATTGATCTAGAGGTGTTTTTCTTCGTTAATATCTAAGTAAATCAGCTTATTAAAGGTTGCTTTGTCATTTATATATTTATTTAGGTTCACACTCTTTTTGCTTGCTTTTCTTTAATTCACAAAGGTTTTCTTTTTTCATGCTTGTCCTCACATCTTGCATCCTTAATTTAACATACTTCCTTATATTGCCGATTTATGAAATTTTTCACAGTTACTAAGGTCGGGTGATAATACGATATTCTACAATTATTTCAGCAAACATCACCCCGTACGGGGTAAATTAAGGGTGCCGGTGTAATAATTTAACATATTTCCTGACATTGCCTATTTATGAAATTTTGCACAGTTATTAAGGTCGGGTGACAATACAATATTCCACCATTAACTTTGCTAACATCCCACCGTATGAGGGTAAATTAAGGGTACGGGTGTGAAAAATTGCAAAATCTGCAAAACGGCTATACTTCAAAATTTGTTTGATATTTTATATTTTATAAATTTCAGTATATGATGTTATCTATTGAAATTCAAATTAACCTACTAATTAAATTCATGCAATGCATGACAATAATTTGATTAAAGTTTGACTAAAAAAATAAAGCAAGATTTTAAAAATTTTGAAATTTTTGTAATATAATAAATTTTTGTATATTATTAAGAATTCCATATCATTGAGCTATCAAGTTGCTAGATGTTCCTCTTTATAATTTTTCTTTAGAATAAAGACTTAAATATCATGACAGAAGAAGGATTAATTAGAAAAGAGGTGGAAGGATTAATAGAAGCTGTAAAAGAAAGAAGTCAGAAAAAATAAGCATATGATAAACTCAAATACTAGTTTAATTTTTAACACGTTGTCTAACTAAACGTACTTTTTAATTTAATAAGTCTTCTAGCTCAAAATCGAGCAGAAAAATTAAAAAAGAAAAAAAAAACAAATTAATGCTGAAGAAGATTAAGTTATCTCAGGGCTACAATACATCTATATGGTCATGATTTCTCGCCATTCACAATTTTGTTTATGTCGTATTTTTTCAGTTTCATACATTCTATCTTGACAGTATGCAACTGAAAAAATAAATAAATAAAGTTTCAAAAATTCAAAAATATATTAAAGTTTTCCAATAATTTTTAAAGCAGTTACTCTTTTTAAACGCAATTTTATACACAGTTTTATATAGAAATATTTTATAACTTTAATTAATGGTGACTTAATTAAATAATTTTGCAACAGAATAAGCCGAACATAAGAAATGAAAAAATAAAATACTTATTTTAGTCAGAAGAATCAAAAAGTAGAGTAAATAAATAAATAAACAATATTAAATACCGAAGTATAAAAATAGTTTTATATTTATACACGGAAGTAATATTTATTGGGAGTAATTTCAATATGCATATTAAAAAACACTTTATTGGAATAATATCCATATTTTCATCAAGAAAAAATCTTTTTTTTCGTATGTCGTCCAAAGCTTTAAATAATTTATATCTTGTACTGTTGTTAAATACTCTTCAGCGTCATAAATTACGGTTAATTTATTTAATAGTTGAAGATAGTTGTTTATATGCACTTAAGAAGAGTAGGAGGTCCTGGTTTACCTACTAAACTCTTATCATCCACTAGCAGAATTGCTTAAAGTTTAACTGAATAATTCCACATGTCAACATTCTTTGGATGGGCGAAGTTTTATCTTTAATAAGCTATATGTGGTTCCAAGAAATTTTTATTGTTTTGAGGTAAATGAAGTTTCATTTCAGCATTAATTTTAAAAAAATTGCTGATCAATAATGTGCTCCTCTCGACTGATTCAATCTCAGAATTTTTCAACTGCATCTAACTACGTGAGTACATTTACTATTTTAAGGCTACAATACATCTCTGCGATCGTCCTTTCTCGTCATTCACACTTTTGCTTATGTCTGATTGCTTGTTTTTCTATTTAGATCCTATAGATAAAAGTCAGAATCTCCTGATATAATGTGAGTGCTGGAAGTTCTAGAGTAAACCCATATTACGTGTTATCTTATGGGAGAAGGTTACTGTGTAGAGCTAAATCTGGATGTCTTTCCTGCCCATAGGCTGTACGATTGACCTAATGGGTGATATAATTAAAGCTATGCTTCCTAATTTCTTTGAAAACATATTACTCAAAGTTCAAGTTTGAGGCCTATTCAGTAGATAATTATGGAGTCATCAAACAAAATAGAGGGATTTTTTGGTACTCATCCTGGAAAACTCAGATGGTTTCTCAAGATAATTACACAGGTTTAATTTTTTTAGGAAATAAGAAAGATAAAAGAAAAAAGATTAAACATACAGGACAGTCAAATTAAGAAAAGGTATAATGATATATATACTAAAAATAAAATTGTGTAACTGCAGTTTAACTCAAGCATAGAGGGAAATTTATAGCTTGACTTCATTTACAAAAGTAATTGTATTGGAAAAAAAAGGATAAAAGAAGCCCATAACTGAAAATATTCTTTTGTTATAAGTTTAAAAGTACTAATATAAACTAAATAAAACACAAAAAATCTTAGGATTTCCATGAGGAATACCTTCGTTTATTCTCCTCGGGATGCGGAAGTATGGGAATAAAATATAAAAAAATTCAGTCATACCATGTTCTGGTCTATACAGGGTAGAATTAAATGTAGAGCATTTTTAATCCGAAGAGAATGGTCAGACAGTAATGTTTGTTATTGATTTTCCTTTACAGCTTTTTAGTAGCATTTAGGACAGAATGTATGAAACTGAAAAAATAAAACATGACAAACTAAAGTCAATATTATTTATAACTATGAAGAACCGTATCGTTTAAATATTTCAGACAATAAGTAATATATTATATATATATATATATCTATATGACGTAAAACAAACTGTATAGATTACATTTTATTTTGTAACTTTTATACTCATTCAAGAAATAGTCAGGATTAAAAGTATTAACCTTCAGTAAACGTAAATAGTTTTACGTACGGAAAATTCCGGAAAAATTTTGATTGTTCAAACATTTCTAAGAGCAAATTTTATTCTAAATTTGAGTTATATTCTATTATAAGACAAACAATACGTTAACAAACAACAAATACATAAAATTATAACTAAAAAAAAAAATTGTTAAAATAAATCGAGCATGAAATATTTATTTAAAAGATTTCATTTTAATTAGTGAATCGCAGTAAAAAAATATTATATATTTATTTTGTCTGTAAAAAATCATGTCAGAAAAACTCTTCATATCTAAAAGAACTTAGATACTTTCTTCTTTTTCTTTTCATCACATATTTTCGACATCATGAACGTGATCTTGTAAAGGTTATGTTGTCCGGTAGAAAAACACTTTTACTACATAGACACATCATCACAACCCTTTTTACAAGCTAGAAATATAAGGTAAGGGTAACTGAGTTGTGCAAAGTGAAGTGCGTGCTTAAGAGGTGAAAGAACAACGACTTCCTTTTTCTTATTGAAGTAAACTTAGGGTGACAGATAACCCTAACTCAAAAAATTCTTTTTTAAAATAATCTATTATATTTTTTCCTATGTATATAAGATTTTTAATCTTTTTCCATTTTTAAAAAGTTAATTTTCACTGAATGATATCTAAAACAGAATTTCATATTACAATTATTGTTATCAAAATAACTTGAAGTGCGTTAAATTTTAATCTCTTTAAACATAAATTTAATTATGATGTCAAATAAATTTATTTATTATTAAAAAAATAAGATATGAAAAAAGAGTATTATAAGATGTAGTTTTAAGTATTTAAACAAAAATTTCAAAGTTTTAAAAATTTGAGATTTTACAGAAACATCTAAAATTTTATAGAAATATCAAACTATTATTATGGGTGGAGAAGGAATAGAGTATGTAGGCTCGAAGAAAAACCGATCTCTGTCCGTCAAACCAATTCTGCCATATTACAACGTTAAACCAATACATTACATCAGTCACACGTAACACCCGTCTGCCAAATTACAAGCCTTATGACGTGTAGGCGATATTCAACATTTATTTTTGTAACCAGAGAAAATAAAACTACGTGGACAATCCTTAAATTGTGAAAATCCTTGTCTACATCACTCCCGCTGCTTTTCAATTTTCAGAATGAAAATGTACGATTCCGCGTTAAACCAAAATGATAAAGATTTCAACCTGGATAACGATCTTCAAGAAGCAACTTCTGAAGATTTATCGAATCGTCTAGACCCAGGTAAATTAATGTAAAATACAATTCTGCGTCACAGGAAAAAAAGAAAAGGTATAATATCTACTGACAAAGAACTCTTCACTATATTCAAGCGAATGTCAAAAGTTATCCTGCTAATAAAACATTGTAAAAGACTGCTCTCTGAAAATAATTTGCTCTAAAATAAAAAGTACACTGTACAATTTGTAATCTTTAAGAAAAATGTAAAGTTAAACGAAAACTCTGTAAATTTACTATCTAACCAATTCGGTTGGTCTAATGGTGAACTCGTCACCGCAAATCAGCTGATTTCGAGTCGGGAGTTCTAAGGTTCAAATCCTAGTAAAGGCCGTAGTTTTCTACGGATTTGTATACTAGATCATCGTCGATACCGATGTTTTTGGTGTTTTTTTTTGTCCCCCGGGCCGATCCGACTTGTTGGTATTGCGCCGCCCAGGGGAGTTTCTATAGACTCTAATAAGCCTTCCCGCCTACCGGCTATATACCGGCATGGCAGGTCGGCTTACCGGTTCAGATCTTTTGAGACTATCGTGTTGCCCTTTTTCTGACACCACACCATACCTTGATCGTCGTGGTGTGGTGGCGGGTCTTTTGTATCCCCTACAACTATCCAGCCCATTGGAGTCCCCAACGGTTCATCGAGACTGGCACACCTCGGCATGCCGACTCTCCCCGTTGAGGCTGTCCACCCTTCCCTAACGCTAAAAACCCAGAAGTCGCTCATCCTCGTTCTTTTGTGTTAATACCTTTCTAATAAAATCGGAGATATCCTTCCATTTATTTTCATTTTTCATCATTTCTTTTACTATGTCGAGGGGACTCCTCCCTTGAATATTTGCTACTGCTCTTTGGGTGGCCCATTTATTACACGCAAAGAAGGTGTGTTCGACGTCATCGAGTCCCTCACAGTACATACACGTCGAATCTACGTGTCTTCTCCTACTTTGTGCAGGTAATGGCTAAAATTACCATGTCCTGTGAGGAACTGAGTGACAAAAAAGTCCAACCTAACCATGTTTTCTCTCAATCAAGGTGTTAATGTCCGGGATGAGTCCCCTCGTCCATCTCGCTACTCCCGCCTCCATCCACCTATTTTGCCAGCTGTTCATGACTTCATTTCTAATCTCTTGCCCGTCCTTTCCGTTCGCTTCTTCTACATGTTTTCTCGCCGTTAGATCTATAGGAATTACCCCGGCCACCACACACAGCGCATCGTACGATACCCTGAGACCACCCCCAGAAGTACCTTTCTGTGTATCTGGTGGTTGGGTTTCACTTAACCACACGAATCAGGAATGGTCGACCTGAGACTGCGCAAGACTACACTTCATTTATATACATACATATCATCCTTATTCATCCTCTTTTTTTTTTACAACTCGTTTTTTATTACTTCCCAAGACTGTCCTGCCCTCAGGCACTACTCAGTCCTGGGAGGGTGCCTTGCAGCCTCTAACATCGCAGGTCCCTAAACTGGACCCGGCTATGCCGTTCCCAGCAGTAACACCTGATCCGTCGTGTCTAGGTCCTTTAATTGTCATGCTTCAAATGGGGCTGTTCAAAAGGGCCTCCTCACCTGGATTCCGGTCTTAACAAACCATCCCTATCCTCCCTAGGAGACCCCGTTCACTCATCGGAAATGAGACGCCGGAGCATCTCACCCCTCCTGAACGGGGCTGTCCGTCCAACCCTAATCTGTCATCCCCACAGTTTCCCTAAATTTCCCACATTTCCCTAAATCCTCAACTTCTTCTGCTGTATTCCTCTTAATGATATTGTTTATCATCTCACTAACCACCCTCCAATTATTTTCCCGGTGAAGCAGATCCTCTACTATATTACCTGAGGGTAATCATACTCACTTTGCGGTAAACCTCCTTCCTCTCTTCATCACATCTTGGGCAGTGGAAAATGTATGCTCTACTGTATCCTCTTCAGTACAGTAGAGACATATTTTCTCATTCATCCTCTGAAGTAATAATACCTTACGGTGGTTCCGGAGGCTAAATAGAAATTGTGCGAATGCATCTAGTAATTTTTTTCTTGATGCTTACAAATTTTTTAAAACTTCTTTAACGCTGAAGAAAACGATAAAGAAGTCGCTTTCTTTATCGTTCTTTAAAAGACCTTGAACATTTTTTCTAACCTAAAACAAAATATAGAAATTGTAAACTCTTTTCAATTGTAGGTACAATACTTTTTATATTATATATTTTTTTTTATATAAAATATCAGCCGTTAATTATCAGTAAATCAATATTTTATTTCCAAATTATCAATTCGTTATTTATTTTCATGCGACGGATAGCCTATCCATAAAGCGTATTCTATAGAATACAATCTTCCTATATAAAACCTACATAAAACTAACTAAAAAATAAGAATTCAATTTGAAATTTATCAGATTGGATTAAATCTGATAAATTATATTATAGTTTGATTTATATAATTTTATAACCTTATCATATAAGTATAATTTTTTATTATTGGTAATTATAATATATTAAACAATCATAACCCTTTTTTTAATTAACTTTAGATGAATGATACTAATACAATAATAAAAGTCTTTTTCCTCCAAACTGACGCATATATTTGTTTGATACTTATATATCTGATAAATTTACTGCACTTTAAACCCTTTCTAACTATTTATTGAATGACTTAAAAAATTGAACCGAAAGGATGGTAAGGTAAAAATAACAAAATGATTAGAAAAAAAACAATAGTTAATCGTGGTTCAAATAGCGTAATTTAATAATTAAACTCCTTAGTTAAATCATACCTACATTTTTACCTTCTAATGAAAGTCCAACTATTACCGTTTAATAACTTATATCATTAAATCCGTTAAGAGTTAGTAAAGCATTTAAACCAATATCCTTTAAAACTGAAAAAAGCTACACGCAATGAAAAGTATCATTTTTCTTATTACAGTACAATAATAATTACGTTAGAAATGTATGGACATTTATCATATTTAATTTTATTAGTTTATTGCTTGCTTTAAAAAAACAAATAAACTGTTATTACAAATCCAATAAAACGACTAAAATGAGCTGCATAAATATTAAGCTCATATTACAAAAACGTTGATGTCAGCTCTTAAAGTACAATTTATACTTAACTAAATCATATTCTCAACACTAATATTAATATTTATCGTTAAAAATTTACTTATTCTAACAGAAAAACTCATATAATACTGCAATAAATATTTATTTACAGAACTATACAAATTCAAATATTTATATTCTTATCTGGCACTAAAATAATGGACATTATAAAATAAGTAAGAAAACAAGAAACCTTTCAAAAGCTGTTTACAAAAACGTTTCTTCAGCTCTAAAAAAACAGATCTATTTCGATTGTTGATCAATCATCATCAGTAGATACTGAAAAAATTATATAAAAATTAAAAAAACAAAAAATTAAAAATATACAGGCAACTGTTTTCATCATTTTAAACAATTCCAGTTGAAAGCGTAAAGTTTTCGTAAAGCATTTAAATTAGTAAACCTTCATTTTAGACCAGGATTATTACTTAATTATAGTCTTTGTTTAGAATTAGATAAAACTATATCCTTTCATGGGTAAAATAGGGTGGGAGTAAAAGTTTAATGTTCTTATAATAGTAATTTTTTGCAAAAAGATTATAATACATTTAAAATTCTATAACGGTATTAAATTTTTTACCCTATCGTTATTTAATAATTAAGTTTCTTCATCGTCATTAATGATGAAGTAAATTTTCCTACTAGTTTCTGTTTATTAGTGATATCTTTTTAAAGTATTGCTTTTAATAAACTTATTTTGTAAAAAGTTTTCAGACAATGAAAGAAAGGCTACCATCATTTTCTGTTCTTATAACTTTATAATGAAATGTGAACGAATAAATTTCTTTAATTTCTTATCATAGTTTTTTCATTGTATTTAAAATTAAATCTACTTTCACATTTTAAATACAATTTTTACTTCCTTGTACGAAGTAAAGAAAGAATTTTGATCGCGAAAAATTTCGTTTTTCAGATTTCAACAGAAATATCCATTTTGACCATCCCTGAATCCATTTTGACTAGTTTCGACGTGACGTCTGTACGTACGTATATATCTCGCATAACTCAAAAACGATTAGCCGCAGGATGTTGAAATTTTGGATTTAGGACTTTTGTAACATCTAGCTGTATACCTTCCCTTTTAATTGGAATCGACTGAACCAAAAATGTCCAACAAAGTCCAAATCCAATAATATTGGATTTTGGACTTTTTCTTAACTGTAGTAATAAGCTCTCATTGAGGGATTTTCAACGATTTATTTTTATTTTCATTGGTTCTAGTTATAGCCAAATAAAATTTTAATTTATGAAATATTTGGATCTTACAAGGAAGGGGAAGGCACATCTGTTCGAATCAGACTTTATCTCCTTTTTTTAACTTTTTTTAATTTAAATATATTAATTTATTAATAATTATTAACTTGTGATAGTAAAAAAAAAAAACGATAAATAATAATTCAATAATAACAATAAAAAAAAGAAAAATATCAGAGGTTATTAATGAAATAAAATTTTATTTACTTTTCATTAAAAAAAAAGAAAAAAGTGTATATGTAATTTAATAGGCGTACAAGGAGGTCATGTGGTGTTCACATCAGAATTTTTTTAATAAAAATTTTTGTTGTCCTTGTTTTGTTTTTATTCAAATACAAATCAAATATCAATATTTATATTCAGGTAATTATGGTACAGGATACATTAATTTTAGAAAATGAAATTTATTTAATCAAACATGAAATTCGGTGAAAATATATATTTTACTTAGTAGTATTTTTATCCTGTTTTTTACTACATCATAGGTAAAATCATAAACATAAACTTAAATCTAAATCTGTTTTAATTGTGTTACGGTGTTATTTTTTTATAGCTAAAAACGTTTCTACTTGTACGTAAGGAAGTAAAACGAAACATGACACATGTACATATTATACAAGTATTATCATGTATCAAACTCAATCTCTAGTTCAAATAAAAAATCTAGTCACGTTGTGATGTCTTATATTTCACGTGAAATACAGAACACACATTTACCAATTTAAAACATTTTGTTATTTTAAGCAAAGCGTACCACAAATTTGCAGTTTCTGAATGAATATTTTACTCTATTTTTGTAAAAGTAGTCCACATATTGACTGGAGAACTAAAGGATATATATTTTTTAATAAAAAATAGTTCATTTGAAAAAAATATACCGTTCTACCTTATTAATTAACGTTATCTCTACTTTTTATTGTAATGTAGCAGTACGTAGGCGTGGATCGCTTAACAATTAATGATTCAGCATACAATGTCAGAAAACGAGTTATGTTGATTGATTACCTACAATATATGAAGAGCTCTTTGAACAATTAATAGGTTTTATTCTAAACTAAAAAGGTAGGATATTATTCCATTCCAGTTATAGAAGCATATCTGCACGTTTTATTTGTTAAAATAATTTACTACTATATTATAACTTCATATCACTGAAGCACTTTATTACAAAAATTTATAACTAGTATTAAATTAATAGATAAAACGGAGAAAATTACAAAATACATTGGTATTTTAATCGAAATATATCAGGTTAAGTTTGTTATCAAAATTATAATTTTTATGTAAGTAAAAAACTCGTCATTACATTTCACCTGAGCGAAACGCCCATCAAGATATTTCTGCAAGACTAGGAAGTAGGGATCAGGAAGTTGTAACTTTAACTTGTAAAGCAAGCCAGGTATCCATACTTATCAAAGGTCTGTTGGATGTCCAAGAACGCCGCCAAGCAGAATATCCTTTCCTCCAGACACCCACTGATCACTCTATGGGATTGTTTGATTGTGTAATGGCTATACCTGAACCCAAACTGGTGGTTCGGAATTATCCCCATACTCTACAACACTGGCCGAAGCCTGTGCAGTAGTAGCTTCTCAAACAATTTAGATAAGACAGATAATAGGCTAATTGGTCTGTAAGAAGAAACTTCCTGTGTATGTTGCCCAGGATTCAAGATCGTGTCCACCTGCGACACGTTCCATTCCGCTGGAAAGGAAGATGTCCCCAGAACCGCATTTAACAAATTTCTAATGTACTCGATGTATTTAAGGGGTACCATGACAAGCATTTTGTGTGTCACTAATTCAAATCCCGGAGCCTTACTTAGCCGCCTTCCTTAGTTGACTAGTTTCAGTATCTTCCTTGCAGATCGGTTGAATCAGAAAGCTGATTGGCATCGGACTCTCAAGGAAGTCGTTAAGATCCGCATCACCGAGGCTCTCTTCATTGTGGGGTCGGAACGTTATCTCTAGGTGTGAAGCAAACCGATCGTCGTCCTTCCTTCTCTGGATCGTGAGCGATCCAGATTTATTTATTTATTAATTATTATTTATAATTGGTTCAGAGGGCGGGGAGTGTTCCTGGGGATCGTTGCGGTCCCTTCGTAGCCTTTCCGTCCCCATTCAGATAATTCCTATGTACTCCTTAAATATATCTTCCCTGATAGTCCTCAACAACCTCCTCAGCCATCGCGCAGTCCTATTGAGAAGAGTCCTGTCTTCTGGCCTTCTGAAACGCTGCCGATTCTGCGAAGACACCACTTCGCGACAATTAGTTCTGTCACTTCCCTGGGATGGGTATTGTCCCTGGTTGAGTGCTAATCTTCAGATGTAGACCGCCATGATCCCTTCTGCATGATCGACGTAAAAAGTACGTAATTAATAGCCTCAGGGTATACGTCGCCTAATTAATATCCCCAGGGAATCGAGTGGGAACGGGTCAGTCAGTTTCTACTTATTCCAGTCCTGGTAAGAAACTCATTTCATTCGTCTCGTATGAATAATAAGCCTCCCTTTCCTTCTCAGAACCGTCGTGCTCAATGTAAGTAAATCGACCGAGTGGTCGGACGATGAATTATAGTTGTTTTCCACCAGAGTTTATTTCAAGATTCTTTGAGATTGGATCGGGTGTTCCTCAGGACTCTTTGCTGGGTTCTGTGTTGCATTCCATATTCGCTGCAGACATTCCGATCGTCTATGATTGCCTCGTCGCTACGTTCACCGATGACACTGCTATTCTGGCCGTTAACGAAGACCCTAGTCTAGCCTCGCACGGCCTACAAATGGCGCTAGATCATATCTGCGTGTGGCAGAAAAAATGGAGAATTAAGGTTAATCAAGGTAAGTCGAGGAACGTCACATTTGCCATGCGGAGGGGTAACTGTCCCGATGTGTACTTCGATGGTGTTTTGATCCCATAAAAGTTAATTGTGCAGTACCTGGGATTTTACCTGGATCGGCGTTTGACCTGGAGGTGTAATGTGAGGATGACACGTGAACACAAGGTAGAGGGAACATCATTGGCTGCTATTTAGGAACTCAGGCCTCTCGTTATCCCAAAAGATCTTAATTTACAAGGCTCTTCTGCTCCCAATCTAGACGTACGGTGTAGAATTGTGGGGAACAGCTAGTACTAGTAATACGGAAATTATGCAACGATTCCAGAACAAAGTAGCGAGGGTGATTGCCGAAGCGCCATGGTTCACGTGAAATGATATTTACGATTATCTGGAGTTCCTGTCGGTTCGTGAGATTGCACCACAGCGCAGTGTCAAATATCTGTAGAGGTTTGAGATTCATGGTAACCACTTTGCAATTAAACTACTCGATAAAAGTAGGGACTCCTACATCAACCTCCTCAGGACCTCCTGAGATCAACTTAAGATCTGCGCAACAGTTTGGAATCTAACACCGTCAAGTTTAATAGTGTCGTATCTAATTTCTTTGTTACTTGTCTTTCTTTTTATTCTTTGTTATTAATGTTTGTTCTTGAGGACTATATGGTGCTGAAATTAATGTTTTGTGATTTATGGCTGGGCTTGAAATTTCATATTGGACTTTAAGTTTACTTGAAACTATCCGTTGTGTATTACTTATTTTGGGGGTTCCTTAAGGACTCCCCGGGTTTTTGTCAAGAAAGTTAATTATGGCTCCGCAAGAGATCTGATTGTAATTGTAATTCGGAAAAAAATGTATGTAAAAAGCCATTTTGTCAATCACAAAAATTTATATTTAAGATATAACATCCTAAAAATTCATTAATAAATTTTACGTACTGAGCAACATGAAACAAGTAAATTTACATTAATTAACATAATTTTGCGAAAATTTATATATATGAATGAACATAAATAGATAGGTCAGTGTCATAATGCAAATGGATGTTTTGTGGTAAACCTTTGGTTATTTAATAATAATCCAAGGATAGTGATATTCCTCTGTTTAGAATGTCATTCGTCCAAGGTCGCGTAACTTGAACAAATGGTTTTAACTTTTTATGGATTTACCTAAAATGTATTTTAGGCGATCTGATTTGATGAAGGAATTTAAAACGAAGATTCCATAAGAAATTATCAGAATTTCTGTTCATATGTAGCAATGAAAAATGTTCACAGGAAAATATATTTAGACATAAAGGACGTCTTTAAAAATCTTCTCCATGGCATAAATTTGGATATACAATCCCTAATTGGGCAGTATTAGTCACTAAGTAATAAAATAATGTTTTAAATGTAATAATTTCAATAAGTAAAAAAATTGTTTATTAACCGAATGAATATACCAATAAATTGCAGTAGAAGTTAAATATTAAAAATGTTATTTGTTAAAACCTACTTACCATATTTCTTTTTTAAATACATTTAACTGATAAAGAATAAATAAACAAAAGGGCGTTCTGATAAAAGTGCTAATGATATTTGTTAAATTATATTTACAAGGTAGACGTACTGGAATAAATAATATCTCTGTTATATTATAGTTTACAATTATAAATAAACTAACTGTACACTTTTAAAATTCATTTACATGATAGAGGCACGCACTAGTAGTCATAAAATAAATTTCATGTTATTTTAATTTCTTGGAAAGAAATTTAAAATTTTCAGTATGTGGATTGTAATTTTTTTAAAAATAAATCATTTAAATGTATGTAAAATCATAATAACCGATTTGTGCCATATAAAATCATATGGGACAATTACAATTATATCATAATTACCGTTTGTCTCTTACTGTAATTATGTTGATTACTGGAAAGTCATATGCCATTATATTATCAATTCTACATAATATTTTAGTTAATTACTTTTACCAATCAGTACTACTAAATCAGTCTGGTCAGAGTTGAATTTTCCAAGTAAAAATGAAATAACCTTTTATTAGTAGAAAATTATAAATAAAATACAATGATTTGATAGTTATGTTTTGATAAAAGTAAATTTTTTGTGTAATATTAGGGAGAAATATACAAGACTTTAATTTGAGTTAAAACAACTTTCTATGACCAGGAAGTAGACTCGACATATAAGCATGAAAATCATTACACGAGTGAAAATTCACAAACTTACAGAGTTTGAATTAAAAGAGTTATTATATCTTTGCATGATTAATTAATGGATGTACGAAGTTATTAAATAAACTTTAATTATATTTTCTTAAAAAAACAGTTTGAATTCTTTTTAAAGAAGCTTCAATACAGTGTAAATTTAGCACCTGTTTAAACAAATTTACAATTCTGCTTCCATTACTATTTAGGTTTTAATATTTATATTGGATTCAGTTGTCTAGCCACCGTGAACACAAAAAAAAAACATATACGGAAAGAAAAACATATTTATCCATTTATCCTTAATTCAATGTAACTGCCTTAATAGAGAATTCCACATCAAAATCTACAGTCCTACGGGAAAGTCCTACAGACAGGTTATTATAGATGATTCACATAATTAAGGTAATTTGTGTTTTTTCTAATATGTTTAAATATTTTGTATTACAAACTGAATATTATTTTTAAATTATAGTTACCAAAAATATATTCCAAACAAATAGCTCATGAGTACGTTAAATAAAACAGTAAATATTAATATATAATTATATAAATTTTATTATTAAACAATTTAATATTACCTCTAAACATAATTTAAACGTTAAATAAAATATAATGCTTAAAATTTACATAATTTCTACTAAATTTCAAAATAAATACAATAATATTCTAAATTCAATTAATTAAAAAAAACAACAGGTTCAAAATAAAAATTAATCAACTTAAAAGTTAATAATTGTAAGCATCACTCTTACACAAGTAATAATGTAGTGGACTGGAAAACTGCGATATTGTTGTTGAAGAATTCACTATCAGATAACTTCTATTTGATTGATGTAAGTTATTATGTATATTTATGCCCAAAAATAAATTTTAGATTCGTTACTGTGGCTATATTAGAATAATTCTTAATGTCTGAATTTGTTTTTTTTTTTTGTTAATGTTACATGAGATTGCATTAACATCTGATACTTAAACGAAACGGTATTATTTCTGATCTTTTCTAATGTCAAACATAATCGACTCTTTAAATTTACGATTATGTGGTATCTAGTAAAGATACAATCCTATTCTAAGTTTTCGATAGAAATTGATTCATTTCGAAAAAAGTAAATAAAAGATAAGAAAACTGTTTTTTTTTTATACAATCTGAAATAGAAACTTTTTCTATTTCAAATCAAACCTATCAAAAATATTATCCTGTAATGCTTTTTCATCATTGAATTTTTATTAGAAATTTTCCACTATGGAATTACGGAGCCCAGCTAATACTGTTGTAAGATATATGGAATTAAAAAAAACTTCTGCCATATATAAAATTACTCAGATAATATACGATATATTTTAGTTGTTTTAATTTCAGATAACATAATAAAAAAAGGAAATAATTCTAAATTATATTTCAAGAGTATATGAAAAGTATTCATAGTAAAAATTGATTTTTTCTTAATGGAGTAAATTAGAATGAATTTCATTTTTCATGAAAGAAAAATCTGTATAAAATATAAAAATAAGGAAAAATTACTGCATTCGTAAAATCATATAACGAAAGATCACCTAAGCATAAATGTTTTTTCTAACATATTCACTGTATTTTATGAATACTTTTAATGCAAAGAAAAGTATCATGTGTTACAGCAACAAGAGTTTGTGATGCTCACAAATAATAATTAAAATAATAATAATAATAATAATAATAATAATAATAATAGCAATAAAAAGGAAAGAGTTTTTGTTTTCTCTTTAACAGTGTTAAAACACAATGTAAATGGAAGTAATTATACTTCCTCTTCAGATTATTATTTCATATAATATTCAGTAAGTAAATTTAAGACATCTACTAATTTATTGACTCTTTTGTTTTCATTCTAATTTCTAAAAGCGGGTGAACTTTTTGTTTTTTTCTTATCTTCTTTTCCACCTTCAATTCATTTTAATTAAATAATACTTTTTGACTCGTCAGAATAATCTTCTATAAAGAGTCAGTAAAAAGATTAATAAAGTACATTACAGGTTTATGCATTTTTAGATCTAAATATAATTTTAATTAAATCAATTACTGTTTATATTTGCAGGTCATTATATCACATTGAGAAAGTAGTAGGTTAATTAATTAAACTAACAAAATCGTCTGTGAAACCAAAACTAAGAGCAGCAGATTTTATTTATCTTATTATAACGACACAGCCACTTTACCATCTGTTCAGCAAGATAATTGAACAATAAGTAAATATGATATATTTGAAATAACATTAAGTTGCTACAGACCCAGCGGCTTGGGACTTAATAATGAAATAGAAGAGCACTCCGTGCGGGCAGACAATAAACTCATCTAACTGAAACGATGAGAGAAAGCAAAAATATTGTTTCTTAGCAAAATTGAAAAATCACTGATCGTGTTATTTAATAAATTGATCGCCAAATAATTCGGAAGCCGATCCAAACTATTTTAATACCGTAGGCTGATCAGAGACATTTCCTACCAAACGGTTCGCAACTTAAGATCATTATACATAAGGCTATTTACTTATGTAACAGGGTCTGTTGAGCAATTTCCGTAATGTTTTTGTTTGGTATCGTACAAGAATGCCAATACTGAAGTTGCATGCTGTATCCCATAATTCAAGCCCGTAAGTCCAAATAGACTTCAAAACGGATTTATAAATCAATAATTTACTTTCTGCTGAAAGCTAAGATCTATATCCTATCAGCCAGTACATGTGTTTAAACTTCAGACTGTTTCCGCTTAGAAGTGATATGTTTCGCCCAAGTAACTCGTCGATCAAGATGAAAACCCAAATATTTACAGTCTTGAAATTTCGGAATAGGAATACTGAAATAGGAACAGGAGGACAGTGTTCCTTACGAAAGGTGAACGTGACGTGCTTTGATTTTATTTTGTTTAATTTTGTTCTCCAACATGTAAGCCACGATTCAAGGAGAGTGATATAATCTTTAATAAACCGAGTAGTCGGATTTTCATGGACAGCAAGAATTGCAGTATCGAGCAGTGCAGCACTAAAAATGTAATTAAAAGTTAAAATAAAAAATTAAACTCCGTGTTAAAATCAAAATTTTGAGTACTTTAAAAAGATTTACATTAAAAATAAAATATCTCAGTTTTATGAATTTAAAATAATGAATACTGTGAAAAGTAGTTACTGAAATAAAATTCAAAAGGTGATGAAGAACTGTTTAAAGATTATTAAAAGCTTGAAATAAATAGACATTTTGATTATAAATCTTATATCATCAGGAGATATAAAGAAATTAAAAAAGATAACAATTTGTAGAAATACAAAATATAAAAATAATACTAAAAAAATATAAAACAGTAACAAATATTTTACCTATAATATATTTAAAAAAAATAAAATATTGAAAATTAAAAAAAAAAAAAATTACCAAATATTTCACCCAGACTGGCCAGTAAGAGCAGGAATGAGAGTTTGGTTAGAGTATATTGTAACTTTATTTTTAAGATGAACTTTTGAAGGCAAGATTTTATTTGTTTTTTAGCTGAGCCCAGTTCTTTTAGATTCTGAATTATGTTGGAATTTTTCTAGGTTAAAATATAAAATAAATTACTTTATTCACGACTAAGCAAGAATTAAATAAAAAATAAAGCTTCAAAATAATATTTTAAATTATAACTAAAAATTATTTTATACAAAGCTAAGGTAAATATAAGGAAAGATTATATTCATATTTTATAAATGTAATAATTATTGTAAATAATCATCTGAGATAGCACTTTAAATCTTCTTTGAATTTAGAATACTTCTAACATCATACTTTCATTACTATTACCATTATATCTCTTTTATCTTGTCGATATTTTTTAAAATATTTGATATATACTGTAAACGGTGAATTATTACATAATCTATCAGTATATATAAAACAACAGTCCAGACTGACTGACTAACTGATTCATCGACACCCAACAAAAATTACTAAAGATAAACTGATTAAAATTTGTATACACCTTCTTCTTACGGGGTAAATGAACATAAAGGAAGGATTTTTTGAGATTCCTAGTTTTAGGGTTAAAATGGAGTACCAACAAAATTAACAATTTTTTTAATATCTCGATAAAAAACGAAGATATCAACTTGATTTTTGGTGTACATAATCTTTTTATAAACATCTAAAAACCAACTTGTAAATTTTTTTAAAATTTGAACTTGAGAGGGGATGAAAAAAGGTAAAAATGTCGGACAATGACTTTCCCGATTTTCGACTGTACTAAACGAGTTATTCATTCGTTTTGGCAAGTAAATGCTCTTCAGATAAATATTTAAAAACCATTTTCGGGTTTTTTGAATTTTCATATTTTAAGAAGTAAATATATAATTTTTTTTAAATATTTTTGAAATCATTTTATGATATCTCTATTAAATCAATCTTTATGGAATTTGGTAATATTGTGCTGATAATTTATGTTTATAATTGTGAATATGTATTTCACGAGGGAAAATTTAATATCCAATTAATGGGTCTTGTATTGTACGAAGTGTTTCTCTGAAGAAATTATATCAATACAGTGATAATTTTTATAGACTGAACCATTTAATTGTTATTTATCATTATTATTCTCACAAGTATGAGTTTAATGAACAGGAAGGATTAGGAGGCAAAGCTCTAACCGGCTAAACATCTCCTGACCGCGAGGGGAAACGCAAGTTGCCGGGATTGATAGTTAAATATAAAAATAATGAAATATAGTATTAACAATTGATTTCAAATTCAGTCTTATTAAATTGAGTCTTGTTTGATAATTATTATAAACAGTATCAATTAATGTATTTGCAAATATTTTTAGATTTATTATAAGGTTGATTGGATATGTATCACATCAGTCTATATTTGAACTAACTGGCTCATATTTTTTTATATGGGAAATAATAACTTTCTTTCTAAAACACTAAACAGTATATGATTACAAGTGAAGAATGTTTGATGCAAGATACATAATTTTATATTTGAATTGATTTTTCACGTAATTCAACCAACAATGTCGATTTGAAAGTTTGTTTGAAGATTTGAAAATTTTATGGAATATAAAAAGCATGTATGGGAAAGAAAGATCAGGGAGTTTAGGTAAGTAGAAGCTATAAAATGAATTAGCCAGCTCTTAAATAATTTATTTAAGAAAAGTTATGTATTATGAAAATTCAGTTGTACAAAATATTAGTGACGTTTGAAGTAGATTCAAGAAAATAAATTACGGTATTAATTACAACGTTTAAAAAATTAAAATTCATAGTTACACATTAGTGTAAAGATACATCTGATCCAAAATTAACATGAGTTTCAATCATAACAGTTAATTTTGAAATTATTTAAAAATAAAATTTAGTATAATTTTGTATTGCTAACTATTCAATATAAAATTCTGGCAATGTAATTATAAATTTTTTTTTGGTTGTATTTTGCTAGTGGCCTCCTCTCACTAACGAAAAAATGATGCGGCTGTGTCCTGTAATACCCCCATCCATTTTTTAAATTTACGCATTTCTAATGTAAGAATAAAGTTAAAAAATCTGATGCTTTAATTAATTTTTTTCCTTAGGGGATTCCCAGTGAGGTTTTTACCAAAATGCAGCTATTTCCAAATAGTAACAACGAATTAAAGGGGAACTACAACCATCCCCTAATCAGTACTTAGTTTTTTGTTTAAATTTAATAGAATCAATGACACGAAAATATATTTTACGATTCCAAATTTAGTGGTATCTTTTTACCCATTAGAGTAGTACTAAGAAAAATAAAGCTCACACACCCAGACAATCTCTCAATTCATTCATAGAGAATTTCATCGTTTTTTTTTTGAAGTTTCCATTCAAAATCCCTCAAAATGTCCAGAAATGCAACTCCGAGAAAGCAAAATCTGTATTTGTTCAAAAACTTTTATCTAGTGGTGTTTAAGAGGGCTCGAAAAAATAAATTTATCATTGGCAGTTTACGAAGCACTGATCTTATTTACTAATTTGTAATAGAAATATATTTTTTCGTACCACAAATAATGGTTGTAATTAACCTGGCATGAAACACATATCACTTTCGAAAACACTTTAGCTATTCTCAAGAGCAATATTCTCACGCCTGATTATGCCTAGAAAATGTCACGTATGAATTAAACTTAATACTTTTTCATATTAACAAAAAAATCCGGCCAAAATTAAGGGAACATATTATCCATATAAATTCACTATCTACTTCACAGAAATTTTTGAACGATAAACATCATTTATGTTTCTGAAATCTCTTGGTAAGAATAATTAAAATTCGCGAAAACACATAATAAATACTGGAGAAGATAATATAAAAACGATATACCTCTATGCAAAGTGAATCAGTGAAGTTATGTACACTCTTTCTGATGTGAACAACGTAATTACATACACTGCCTCAAATCAGTGTAAGAAACTGTAAGAAATCTTCGTTAGGAAAATAAAAAAAAAAAAAAAACAATACAAATGCCTTTATTTAGAGGGGTAGACTATTATTTTAACCTAAATAATTAACCATATTTGAATTGTGGTTTTATTTTGAAAATTTAGGGTTGCAGGATGAAGTTAAAAATTAAATAAATTGATAGACTTTGAAATGAAGAATTTTGAAGAGGAATAGGAAAAGAAAAAGTTACGACAGAATATTATTAACAGATGAACTATGAAGGTTTTGACACAGAATATTTATCTGTGAAGCATACTTCACAGTTAAATATTTTTCACAGATAAATATCTGTGCATATTAAATTGATATTGTGATTTTTTTTTAAATTAAGGTTTCCCTTTCGGCACGCTGGAAGGCGGAGGTAGATTTCACTGATGCTAGGTAGGGGATAAAAAAGATTTCTACCTTAAAGTTAAGAAAAACTTCAAATTTACTAAATGCAACAATGGTTGCATGTGAAAAAAGTTTCACATGTTTACCATACGACAAGCTCCATCTTCTTACAATTCCAGCAAAATTTTGGTCATCCCTTGCCTTAAGGGTTGGTCATATCAAAAGTTGTTTCAGACAAATGTCTTAGGTAATGTTTAGAGGACTAACGAGCACTTTAAACCGATTCGATGCTGTAACTATTAAGGGAGATATGATATTTTTTGTTTGAAAAGTCCATTTTTTCCACCCCGTGGGCCAATAGTTGGTGATATCAAAAAACTTTACTTAAATAAGTTTTAGGCCTTTATCCAAACAATAGTTGAAACATTAAACTATAATTTTATTTCATCGAAAAGTTTTAGAGATATTTTGTTTTTTTCAAAAAAGTCATCCCATTTCAACCCCCATGGTCCGATTTTGCCCATTAACGAACTCGACCAAGATTTTGGGTTGATATATTTTATGTGCATATTTGAAAGTGATTGGCGGAAAATTACGGCAGTTATCGTGTCTACAAGAAAGTGAAATACATATATAAATATACATACATATATATATATATATATATATATGTGTGTATGTGTGTGTGTGTGTGTAAACTTTTGAACTGATGGTGGTTTTGGGGTCTGGAGTATGTGAAACACGAAGATATGTCGAAATTTTCCGGAAGTCGAATCACGGTACCAATTACAATAGGTAGCTTTCTTATGAAATCTACCTAAAAGATAAATACTATCAATCATTTAAATTTGTGATGACTAGTAACAAAGATTATACTGTGGGAATTTTAATTGTTTCCTAAAATAAATGAAAATTTAATAAATTTTAAAACTTTGTTAATTAACCTTACTGTTTTTTTAATCATTCATGACTGTATAAACTTCTATTTTCTACATTTACACTTAACTGGAAAGAGGTCACGTAACAGTATTTACATTAAGCTGGATTCTACTAGTAAAATTTATTGTGTGCCATTTTCTAACTATAAACCTAAATTAGAACAAACCGAATTAAATTCTGGAGGAATATACATTTTTTTTATTCATCCTCCCCCCAAAAAAAGGTTTTTGAATTTTATTAAGATATTTTGTTGATTTTTATAAAAAATTGAAAGAAAAAAGTAATATTTATAAAACGGAAAAAATAAAATATCTTTTGTTGTGCATAAATATTAACATTTAACCTAGGTAATTTATAAACTGAAAATACAAAATAAGGTTATTTATTTTCAAACAGTTAATATGACAATAAAAGCTTCTCAGTGAGCATTTAAATAAAGATCGGAACTAATGCAATTCGTCTATCATATACTTAAACAAAGTTGATTCTATTACATTTAACTGTAATAATGGACGCAGAATATAGTGTATAAATACTACATAAAAACATCTTATATCACAAATTTAAATTCTTTTAATCCATATAATGCGAATTAATAGTAATAGACACAATACATGATAATTCAAACTATATTAGAGTAGTAATTTGATTAAAATAGTTTATTAGTTTAAAATTATTTAAAATTTGTATAATTAGAGACAGTCACTTTGTTTGAATATCCCAAAAATTAAATTTTAACGTTTTACTTTGTACTGCTATAAAATAAATTTAAAGTTATTTATTGCTACCAGAACGTAATTGTAACGTTATTTTTGTTCCAATAATAAAACTACTAGAGTTTATAAACCTCGAAACATTTAAAAAAATAATCCTTTGATTCTTCTCAGAACTGCATTTCACCGAACTACAGTTACACTTCTCAGATTTATTGTTAGTAGTTGAATAATTACCCTAATTATTTATATTCGAAACTTGATGAATAGTCTATGAAAAACTGGTTTGAAACTGATGGTAAAATTATTTTATTTTACATAGTCATTAAGAAAATAGATTACATATAATCTCTTTTATTCATCACATGATCGCACAAATAATAATCCTTGCATTGAAAATTCATATAACAGTATTATTTCATAACTAGAATGGCCCATAAGTATTAAAACATACTTTAACGCGCCGTAACTTCTAGCAGTGTAGGCATGAAAAGAAAACAGATCGCTTATTTTGTAACAAACGCTCTTTAATATCGGTTTTCCATTGTGTGATCAACTTGCGTAAAATTAACGTCAATGCAGGCCTGTAATCTCAAAAACACATTTTTACACGATTTTGCCCACAGTTCATGATTAACAGCAATAAATTCCTCAGTAATCTCATTCTTCAAATCCTGTAGGGTGTTGATGTTGAGGGAATAATTTTTTCCTTTAAATAGCCCCACACGAAAAAGTCTAGTGGGGTGAGGTTAGTAGAACAGACAGTTCAACAACTGGCTTGCGACGTCCGATTCAACGTTCAGGGAATGTCTGGTCCAACCAATTCCGTACTTTTGTGACATAATGAGAGGAAGCTCCATCCTGCTGCTAACACAACTGATCAAGAGGTCTCTTCCTTGGAATAATGGGTTAACGGTGTCCCTAATGAGTTCCAGATATTTCTCACATTGAAATCATCTTCAAAGAAAAAAGGGCCAATGACTGGTACTTAACATCTCCATAGACCATGATGCTGGGACTTTTATCGTCGTATTAGACTACCATTTATGGATCCGACGTTCATCAGAATACACAATTATGTCTGCTTAGAGTACCGGACAGGTGAAATTTGGCTTCATCAGCCCACACCAAACCCAAACTGTGCGTCCTCTCATAACTTGGTAAGCCAATCTTCAGCAAACTGCAGGCGATGATCAGTAAAAAAAACACCTTTTTGGAACATTGCAACATGACACCTCTGCTATATATTAAAAGTTAAACCCGTCAGAAAATGTATTTCTACAAGAGGTTATGGCCATTCAATTTGTGGTCTACAACTTACGGGCCACTTCGTACTATTATTTTAAAGTTATAGTTTTAATGTAACGATAAAATCAGCATAAATTATGTCTTTAATCCTAACATTTTTATCACTGTTGCTAAATTCATAGATGATGTATTTATTTAATAAAATTTTATACGAAAAAATGAATTACTGTAATAGAATAATGATCAGAAGCAATAAAAACAATTTACACAATGTAATTGTTGGAATTAGTAGTTAGTATCGCAAAGTTATGAAATAAATTTTTTCAAACAAAATTATATAAAATTAATTTTTAATTAGCTTTAAAAGTGCATAATAAACTATTTTATTGACCCATTGTTTTATTTAATTTTTCATCATTATTACATTTTTCACTCTAAATTATTTATTTTTTTTGTTTTTTATTGTTAAAATTTTGTTTCGATGAATCCCTACATAGTTAAAACTACGATCTTTTGATATGAATTTATTTTTAATTACCTTCAAAATTCTTACCTTTGCAATTAGTTTCTGTAGGCTTTCATGCCATTTTACTCAAAATCAAATTACCTATAAGTTTCCTTTAAAACACGTTGTAAATATTACCTATTTAACACAGGTATTTTGCTCCAAACATTAAATAATGGGTTTTTTCAATTCCAATGATTTATCTTACCCCAGATTTCTCGAAAAAAAAAATACACTTTAGAGACCAATTTTTTCAGGTCAGATTTCATAAAAAATCACTAGATTTACCCCTTAACTTGTCCTAAGAATTGCAATATGAATTAATTTTACCGAAGTAGAAGAAATTAGGGCAAAATCAATCATCAAACAGAATAAGTAGAAAGTTCTGAAATTTTATTATATTCTTCGTAACGCATATATTTTGTTTTTATGGAAGAAATAAAGTTTTAATTTTAATAAGCGTTTTATTTCTTATGTTTTTAACTGAATTTATTAAAAAAAAAAAAAAAGATTAAAGGTGTTGTACTTACATAATACTGTAGATATACGCTATGAGATAAAAGTCAGATTAAGTAAAATAACAATAATAGTTACAATGAATTGAGGAACAATTGGAGGAACCCAACCGTGAAAGGGAAGTTACTGTATCTGTTATTATTATTTAAATGCCTTAATATACTACTATGACATATACACAATGACTTATGATCATTTTATTTAAGCTCAAGCATATGAGTCATGCGGCATAAAATTAAGTGAAACTCTAGAATGAATTAATCACGTGATAACAATTAATTAACAATTTAACTGTGTTAATAAAATATGACCTTTAACAGCAATAACAGACACGCATTAACAAGCCGTCTTAAAATTGTCAATAAGCATAACGTCAAACGTTTACTTAACATTAGCGGACTGAATTCTAGTATATAGTAAAATTATCAAAAACTTAATTATTTCATCTCATAATGTTTAAAACTAATACTTCTGTAACGAATATTTATCCAATAATAAAACTAAACTA
This sequence comes from Lycorma delicatula, assembly GCF_047948215.1. Taxonomy (NCBI): domain Eukaryota; kingdom Metazoa; phylum Arthropoda; class Insecta; order Hemiptera; family Fulgoridae; genus Lycorma; species Lycorma delicatula. The sequence goes on from NC_134459.1 coordinate 117,228,298, forward strand.
TCACCTAAATAATTTTAAATAAAAAAAGAAACTGAATTGCGAGCTATTTTACCTAGTTTACCCCGGATTCTAAACGCTATTAATCCCACACAAATTGATTTTAAAATTTTAATAAGTTTTGCTCATAAAACTTCTACAAATAAATAAAAATAAATCATTATGATCCCTATAAATTAAAATTTGTTTGTTTTTATCGATAAGCTAAACTACTTTCCATTTAAAAAAAAATTGAATCTTAATTCTTCATCAGAATTGGCTTACAATCTGTAATATATTTAACCCTGATATTTTAAGAATCCAAAAATTTTCTTAAAATCATTGCAACAATATTAAGTTCGATGAGAAAAATAAAACAGTGGAAAAAGTCATAGCTGTATCGTAAAAGAAAATTTTTATAATTATTGATGGAAAGATAAAACTTTCATTTTATTCAGATAAAAGCATAAAGGAGAAAAAAAAGTAAATATATTATTTTAACCGATAAATGTAACTTTAGAATATGAAGCTGTACGAAATTTAACATGTTTAATTTGTAAACATCTTATTGTCCTGACAATATCCTAACGTCCATTAAACGGATTCTATTATTAACATAAGGTTTACATACGTAAATCAATGCGTGTTTATATGCATAACAATGGACATGAAGCCAATAGTGATGCTTATCCAAGGCCAGTGGTAGGCTACTTACATTTCATCACCTAGTCCACCGGCATATCTTGATGAGAATATCATTATCATATACTTCAAGCAATCTTATTACATCATATTTAAGGAATACCTTTAAAAAAGCACATTTAAAAGACTTTGGAGATTAAAATGAAGAAATTTTGTTTTGATGCTACTGACAGATGTATCATTATTAACCATTACTATTTGTTTTAGGCGTCAGCCTTTTGTTGTAGTACGAATAATTAAATATTATTATATAATCTTAAATGATGTATCCTTTTTAACAAAACATTTTATGTGGTACCAATTTACAGTCACAATTCCTTCAATCAACTTACTTACTGCAAGGAGATACGTTATCTCGAATTTTACTTCGTCATCCACACTATACTCGTTTTATAAATTAACTCTGATTTTTCGAAATAAAAGAAAATTTTAATTCATGTATATAAAATCAAAAAAATATAAAAATAATTCAAAACTTTTCTTTCTCTCATAATAAATCTGTCATTATGTCTTATTTTAGGTGATTTAAATGTGATAAAAAATATTAATTTTTAAAATAAAATTAAACATGGGAATAACGACATATTGATAAAATGTAAATTTTCTTCATCTCGTAAAAATTTAACTGGAAGGTGTTTCCGTTGCAAGTTTAACTATTTAACGTAAAAATAAATAAAATTAATCTCGATTTATATTTGATTTTTGTTTATTGGGCGATACAGTTTACATAAATCTATCTATTCCATTATGGAATTCGGAAATTCCATAGAGAATTTTTTTTTTTAATTTAGCTAGAAATACGATTTTTTAAATATACGGATATACGTTTTTAAAAGATCTCCGATAAAAAACATCAGTAAGGTTGGAGCTAAAATAGTTTGAGAAAGTTTTCACCATATTTACCGTTGTATCATTTCGGGGAATAGGCAAAAAATGTTACCTGAAGAAAAACAGAACAATTTATTTCTATATTTCAATCGGACTAAATTGGTAAAACTATTTTATGACTTCTTATAATAATATACCTAAACAATTATGTTTTTTCGTTGATTTTTTCAGATAATGGATTTTCTCAGACTTCTATTGTTATCTTAATGTGTCTTAAAACATATAAATTAAGTCAAACGTGGTTTAATAAGAATTTTCTTTAATAAATGAAAGAACACTTGAAAAATTGCATTCTCACTTTGTTGTGAAAAATTATTTTAATCTAAGTAATTATTTTAATCTTATTAATAGGATTTATACCTATTTAAAAATTCACTTAGATACATTTTAATATATGCATATATGTATGCAACTTTGATAAAATAAGTTTACAAAACTTTCATTTTATATAGCTAGTTTAGTACATTACAATTGCTTACAAATGAGAAGTATGATTATTTAATGATATCAATTGATGGAATGAATTCAAAACGAGGTGATCAATATTTTCCATACAAATTTGGAAGGCTAATGTAAAGAGTTTTTAACAAGTGTATTATTGGATCAACATTAGCAATTTATTATTTCAAGATTGGGACTTTCTAAATTTAGTAATTATGTTTGTATCTTTATTTTTTAAAGCAATTTTCACAATGAGGCTGAGTTTTTAAAAGTTTAAATAATCTTATTATGAATAAGTAGTTTGGGCCTTCATCAGTAAGAATTTTTACAAATTGAACTTCAACTGGATTCCATTTCTCAGAAACTGAATGTATCGGAAAAATGTTTATTCTCCTTTAGTTCTTGAAAGTAATTCAGCTAAAATTATTCGTTTTTTTTTTTTTATCACAATAGCCCATTTCATGTTTAGACAGTGGTCTGATATTACAATTAATGTAGAATCCATAATACTCGTAATTTATAAGAATGTTCTATGCATTCTATTTCATCGTTGGAGTACAGTGTTGTTACATTTTTCAGATAAGAAGAGCGTTAAAAAACACTCTGCTTCACATACATCTTGCATTTAACGTGATTTATATGACTGTTATTTAATTAACTATTATTATTTTTATAGTTTTAACTTCCTAAATTACATAAACAAAAAGTTAAGTACACTTTGTAAATAAATTTTTTCCATACACATATTTAAAAAAAAAAAAAAAAAAAAAATTAAACGAAAATTACTTATTAATAAAAAACAATGTAAGGCCAACTAATTAACCAAATAATCAAATTGTTTTTATTTTAATTTTCAATATGCAGACTGCATGTCTACTTCATTATATGATAAAATCATTAAATCATTATATGATAAAAACGAATTAACGTTCACCCTAGGGAGAGTGGTCGGTTCCTCTGATAATCGACGGTTTTGTTTGTTTTATGATTCCTCGAAGGATGTCCATGCCACGGTGGGGATGGTTCTAGCGTCCCTGTGATGGATACACGACGAGACCCCACATCCGCTGTCTTTCCTGCCAGGAGGCCGCATTGGCTCATGCCTGGAACGAATGGTGTTGTTTGTTTTTAGAAGAATGGAATTCCCGGTTCGGGTGGTTTTGCCCCAGGTCTTTGGTGATAAGCATGGTGGTCTATTCACGGCATTCGACCTCAGAGGTTGTTGTCAGCTGTACTGTTGTGGTTAAGGCGACTGGGTGGGACCGAGTAGGCTCGTTAGAGTAATGGACACTCCCCCGGGCTGTATTTATGCTTCACCTTGATTCTGCCTGGGGGAGGAGATGAAAAAAAAAACAATAAATTTCAGTTATGTAATTAGGATCCTAAAATTATTCCATTATTCGTTCGTCAGTTGCTAGTTTTTTCGGGACGCTTTACAATTTAATTTATTAATTAACTTTAAAAAAATAGGTCTAAATTTTATTATTAAAACTAGTGTGTTAGTTAAAAAAAAAACCCTGTTTACAATCATATTGTATATCATCTCGGAATTTATATTAGAATATTCAAATCCTTTTTCCCAATGGATTGAAAGTTGTATGTAATGCATTATTTCCCAAGGAAATAAATACATTAGTATGAAGCTTTTACACTTTTTACATTGTTACGGTTTTTATATAGCTGTGATGGATGTAACGATTCAGATGCATTTATCAAAATCGATTTATCTCAAAGTATTAATATTTAATATAAATGTGTAGGTAAATGAGTAAAGATGTTACCTGTAGATCTTCAGCAAGTGTAGCTAAGTATTGCCTTCATTTCAGTAGATTTGAAATATTAATTTGCAACAATAAATATAGCTCAGAGTCAAAGGAAACGGAAAAATAATTCACTACTCATTTTCCTATTAATTTTACGATGAGATGATTGTTATTCTTGGAAATAGAAATTTAATTATATATGGCAATACTTATAGAAATATAATATTTATATTAAAATTTCTAATGATGTGTTTTTAATTTTTAAACAAAAATTTACACTTGATTGAATAATCACATAAGTATAAATGTTTACTGAAATTAATGAAATATTCGGTTCAAATTTAAAGTATATTTATTTTAATGCTTCTTATTCATTGATATATCTACTTTAAAGTAAAACATAACCGAGCTTTAGAGGATTGTAATGTTCACATTTGTTGGTAAACTCTCGCTTGTATCTCTTCGTCTATCTCAAACTAAATTTTATCATGATGTACTGCACGGCTGTATTATACAGTTGCAAGTTATGAGGGTATGTAAGAAATTTCATACGTCTTTGTGTGTGTGTTTGTGTGCGCATGAATTGTAGAATTGTACAATTTGAAATTAGGATGTAAAGTTGCTCCAGGCTCTTTGTGGAAGTGAATTTACTGCAAGCTCAAAGATTATTGACTAAGGATGTACGAGTAGATGCACAAGAATACACGTATGCAAATATGCATTCATACATAATACGTATAATCATAATAATACATGAAAGTAAATGTAAAATATTTTAATTAAAAAATAAAAAAAGTTAATAACTGTCATTTTATAATTTTATAAATGTAATACAAACAATCCAGTTAATAGATCAATATTTTAAAACAGATGAGTAGATGGAAATATTAATTTTAATTAAACATTTTTTTTAATGGCCACATTTAGAACATTTTCAAATATGGTAATTTTTAATACCTTTTTGGGTAAATTAAACATAGTAAGTGAGAGACAAGAAATAATTAATTAAAAACTAAAGTACATATTTTTACTTAGATGAAAAAAGAGCTAAAAAACAAAATAAATACTTTCATAAATGATATAGCTCAGGCTACACGATAACCAATTTTGAAAAAAATATTTCTAAGAAAAATATTGTTTGTTATTAAAAGCCTTACAAATTTTAATGAGGTTTAAATTATTCATAGCTTTAAATTATTCATAGGTTTAAATTATTTCAATCAAAATAAGGAAATTAATTTACTGATGGCACATAAATACCAATTTCTAAAGTATGAGATAATTTTGATATTTTTTTCATATTTATGGTTTATAATACACGCCTACTTTTAGCCAACATTCCTTCAGTTGTCAGTAAGTGCGTATACATCGTATTATAACAGGCAATCTATCAAATTTATTTTTTAATTAATATGGTTTGTATTCACTCTAATCTAAATTATAATTTTTTGTTTTGTTACTTAAACAAATCGTAGTTGGGTAAGAGATCGCCTTTAAGTCCTCCCAGTTTAAAAATTATACTTATTATGCTGCCAAAGAAAGAGGTGACTTTTGTTAATGGCTTTTGAAAAACGTAATAGAAGATGAAAAATAAATTAAAAATAATTTATAATTTATTTATAAAATAAATAAAAATAAATTATATGAAACATAAAAAAGTCAAAGAGTTTATTTACTACTTAACACGTCTGGACATTCCTACGTACTAACTTTAGCTCTGGAAAGTATCAGGAAAACAGCAATTACAATGGATAAAATCATAACGCAATCTTTGAGTGAATTTTATAATCATTTATGCAGGTTTTAAACGGGAAAGATAGTGTGGGTGCAGATTTTTTATTACATTTAATTCAAGGTAAACATCCTGTAAAGAGAGAAAGATAGAAAGATGTCAATGATTTCAGATAAAATTTGTAAAAACATCTGAGAAATTTGGCAGTACCAATTTAAGTAATTGGATGAAAACATTATATAGGTATAATTAAATTTTTAATAAAATTTAAAATAATTTAAAAATTTTTAATAATTTAATTTGAGATATCAGTATAGTATTATTAAATATATAAACAAGATAAGATTAAAAAAGATAAATAATTAATTTCTTTATTAATAAATCAACACAGATGATTGCTTCCTTTGATCGTAAACCTCTGGAAAATTACTTTAACGTAAATCCTTTGTAGCCAATATTTTACAAATTTAAAAATAAATCAAAATTGTTTAAAATCTACTGTAATGAGGTTTTTTCCTCTCTCCTCCTTCCTTCCATTCAACTCTCCTTCCCAAGGCCAGACTCGCTGTTAGCATAATTCAGCTCTATGGCGGGGTGGGGGGGGGGGTGTGCCTCTACCTCTAACCATCCGAGCGGTCACGCTGGGCCCCGTCATGACGACTCCAGCAGCACCACCAGGACAGCCGCGACTACGTCTTCTCCATGCCTTACCTCTAGTCGGGGTTCCTTCGAAGGGGTGCTCCTACCGGGTCTGTGATCTTTTAATACACCGTTTTGCCCAAGTACCCCACTTCACTTCCAGAAGAAAGCTATTTTCCCTACTATCCTCCTGGCACGTCAGGTCCTGAAGCACTTTCACTATCAAGATACAGACAATCACGCAGTCAGACACAGTCCACTCCCCGTACTGTGGCCCCACTCTTTTTTTTTTTTCTTTCCTGTTTAGCCTCCGGTAACTACCGTTTAGATAATTCTTCAGAGGATGAATGAGGATGATATGTATGAGTGTAAATGAAGTGTAGTCTTGTACATTCTCAGTTCGACCATTCCTGAGATGTGTGGTTAATTGAAATCCAACCACCAAAGAACACCGGTATTCACGATCTAGTATTCAAATCCGTGTAAAAATAACTGGCTTTACTAGGACTTGAACGCTGTAACTCTCGACTTTCCAAATCAGTTGATTTGGGAAGACGCGTTAACCACTAGACCAACCCGATGGGTTCCCGTCCTGTGACCCAACCCGCAAAATGTTTACATTTAGACCTTTCTCTCCACTCAGAGGCCCGATGACCGTCTCCGCTACAGTTAAAACACGTGCCCAACCTATCAGGGCCACCGAAATTGGCCGCAATGTGACCCACCTCCTGACACCTGTAGCATGTTGGTTCCTCATGCCTAATGCAACTCGACATAGGATCCCGCCGACCTTTATCCTTTCTGCTTTCACCAAACGAGTAGCCACTACATAGGGTACTGCTACAGTGTCATTTTTCGTATTATCATAGGCTGGACTGAGAGATATCACCTTCGCCTCAAGCTCGCCGTCTCCAGCAACCTTCCGTGTAGCCGGTAGTATCGTCAACTCCGTGGTATTCTCCTCAAGGTCTTTGGTATGAACATACACATGTTTCCTCCTCGTTCTCTTATCAACGTTGACACCCTTTAATTTGGCTTTAAAACGTTGTTGAGGTTCATTGGGAAAAAAATATTGCGGGGAAGGGAATAAACTGAAAAGGAAAACAGTTACACCCCTTACACTATTAAAACTTTAGGATAAAAAAGAATTCAAATAACATTGATGTAACGGTGAAATATATTTTACATTTAAAAGAGCCACTGTTGAAGTGACTCTACGTAATTTTGAATTATAAGAAAAACTTATAGGTATGTTCTGTAATCTTAAAGGATAAAGCTGGATAATAGTGAAGAGATGTGATACTCTAGTATTACTTGTAGTTGCTGTTGACACGAGTCCACTCCATAAGTTTCTTAATACTTTAACGAGTGTCATCATCGTTAAAACTTCATACACCTCTGTAGGATTTCCTCACGGCATGAGTGTTAAAGTTATACCGACTATTTATCATATTTTATTTACATATAATCAATCAACTTTAAACTAATAAAAATTTTTCTTATAAACTTTAAAAGTTACGGCTAATATAAGGTTAAAAATTTCATGATCAAAAGGGTAATGCTATTTATGAAAGTTTAATTTGTGTTTTCAAACGTTATAACTACGTATAGACGATCGATAAGTCCGTTATATTTTAGTTTGAAAAATTTTAACCTTAAAAATAACTTCTTAATTGTTGTATCACTTTAATTATGGGAATATGCATGACAACGTTACCAAAAAGTCATAATTTATTTATTCCTTAGGGAAAAACGTTAACGGGAGAGATTGAATAAAATAAAAGCAAAAAAATATTTTTTTGGTTTTTAAAGTAGAATAGTAAATATATTTATTAATTTTAATTAAAAACGCCTAAAAAGGAATTTATAAATAATGTTTCATTCTTTTTTATACACATCAAACGTAGACCTACATAAATGTTGACTCACGCATAAACACTTTTAAGGAATTGGGGAACATGAACCTGTAATTATAATTTTTAGCACGAAAACAATTTAAATATAATTAATTTTAGCTAAGTTAATAAATAAGCTTTAGGCTAAAGTAAATATTGTACAGTAACAATGAACTTTTTAAGTAATTATTTTACCTCATCCTGGTTGAAATATTTTAACTTAGAAGAGCCAGGTGATATTAAATGATTGAATAAGTTTTATGTTTGTCTTGAAAATTAAAAAACAAAAGTAAGGTAAAACAAATTAATAAATCATATAGAGTATTATTAAAAAAGGAAATTCAACTTTTTAGCAAATATAACTTGTATTATCAAATAAAAAAATAAAAAATACATCAAATTCTTACTTATGTTCTACTATAGTGTAACAAATAATCATTTAGTTTATTTTATATACATATATATATTTTAGAAATTTCACGAGGGTTAAAATATATTTTTATACTTTTTAGCTTTGAATCAAATTGACCGCTAAATGAAATAATACTATACATATTTTATATAACACTACATATTACATACAGATATATTTTATTTTAAAATTAAACACGAAGGGATTTAGGAACACATTAAACGGGTCTCATGATATTAATTATTTTTATTTAATATTACAATTTAATTACGTAATTATATCCTAAAAAATTTTAAGAAAAAAAATTAAATATAAGCATATAAAAAAATAAATTCGGAATAAATTATGTAAGGACTTGTATAAACTATTTCTAAAACTGATTAAGTAGTTAATGTATGAAAGAGTCAAGAACATCTGGACCGTAGTAAATCAAGATGGTAAATTTGGAAGTCAACTAATACTAAAGTTTAACCAGCTAATAAAAAAAGGAAATATTGTACTCGCATCGTATGCTGATAATTAACTTTATGCTATTCAAAAACAAAAAAGAAATAAAAAATCTTATTATGAAGCCTCTTCCGCAGGCGGGAGATGGGCAAATGATCGAAATTTAGATCCGGTGCATTGTGATCACAGTTCCGTTCCGGTACTGGCCTACCCGAAACCGCATCCCAAATAATTCGGCCTCCCGGTCTCTTCGAAATTCCACATGGCTACCCGAATTTTCGCCCATAAATCGATTGAGAGTGTCTTTACCAATACGGTGGTAACCTCGTAGAAGGTTGTTTTAAAAACACCAGTGCATACAATTAAGTCGCTGGGCACTCCGTAAATTTTGAACAAGTTCTCTATTTATATCCAACCTATGAGCCCAAACGGACACCGCGTAAGAGATCATGCTTTCGGAGACACTACAGTACACCATGTACATTTGACGGCCAAACAAATTAGGAGGTCCTAAGTTTGTGCATGACTGAGACGGCGTCCGCTGCTAGTTGGCCTAATGTGGTTGCTAAACAGGATGTTTCAAAATTTTTTTTCAGAAGAAAATAGTACAGTGTATTGTAACAATATTTGCGCTATCAAGTATGCATTTCTTCATGAATAACCTTTAAAAAATAGTCACTATTCAATTATTCTTCAAAAACTAATGAAAGATTTTCTTTTTGCACAATAGTAACAAATTTCCAACTATGCTGTTAGCGTACGTAACAAACACGAAAGAAACATGACAAAACAAAAATTGTTAAAAAAATTCAGTACAAGAAATACCGTTGGACTGTAAGTTACAATTTAAATGTTATTGCGTTATTAATGGGTTTGCAGCTCGGCTTCACTAAAAATTGTTACATTTTTGCAGGGACAAGATAAATAATTATAACAGGAAAGAATAGTCAAGAGTGATACACTTTCTTCTGGACAGAACAAAGTTTCGTATCCCACACTAGTTGACTCGGAAATAAATCTTCTACCTCCATTCGATATAGAATTAGGGATTTTCAAAAACATTGTTAAGGCAGTAGATTATAACTGTCCTGGATTTCATGATTTGAATGAAAAATATCCTTGTTTTAGTGACGCTAAATTCAGGGAAGGAATTTTTTTAGGTTCACATCTAAGAATTTTACAGATTGACAATTTGAAAAACTGTTAAGCCAAGTCGAAAACTTAGCATAGAGGTCACTTAAAAGTATTATGTTAAACCTTTTAAGAAATCATAAAGCCCCCCAACGACCGTGACATAGTGGGTGAATTATTAGAGCTATACAAATTACCTAATTTTAGGAATGTTGAATGATACCTAGTATGCTCGAAAGTACATATATTTCTTTCAAATATTTGCCTGCATATCACAAAGAATTTGCCGAGAAAGATTATATTAGAATCATGTATATTTTGTTCCTTGGCCAAATAAAAAGTCTAATTTTGTTCCTCAGTATATTAATACTTAATTCTAAAAGTGGGTATACTAAGTTTAAGATAATATGGATTTATTTTCCAACTCTAATAATTCTGCCCGCCTTCGTGGCGCAAGTGGTAGGGTCTCGGCCTTTCATCCGGTGGTCCTCGGTTTGAATCCCGGTCAGGCATTGCATTTTCACACGTTACTTGTTGTTATTCATATCGTCTTCTGAAGCAATACCTAACGATGGTCCCGGAGGTTAAAAAAAAGATAAAACAAAAAACTATAAAAATTCAGTTTTGATATAATATACTTCAAAGAAAATTTATTGAAATTGTGATAAATTGTAAAAGATTTACATTAAATATTCAGATAAAGGAAATTTGCTTCCAATGATCCAAAAAATTTGTAATACTGAAAAACGAAAAAAAATAAAGATAGCACCATGTATTTATTGATACTTACTAACCTAAAGTCAAAAACAGATATTTATAATTTAGAATGGATTATCCATATATTAGAAAACATTAAAGAAGAATTTAGATTTTTTGTTGAATATGTTACGAAATCTTGAAAAAAAAGTTAGTAGCAAAGGACAAAGACGATTTTGAAAAATATTTGAGTTTTAAATTTTTTCAGAATCTTGTAAAAAACTTAAACGTTCACAAATTAAGTTAGTGTAAATTTTATTAATTTGGTTCTAATTAAAAATGGTGGATAAAATTAGCAAATAAAATAAAATTACAATATATCCAATAATAATGACTGCGGATTCAACGTGTAAGTTGTATAACAAAGGTTAAATATTAGAGTAGCTGAGTTAATGTAAAAAAATTCATAATTGAAAAATTAATGTTTAATTAATAAAGTTTAATCAATAAAGAATTATAGAATATTACTCTAATGTAACTCATTTTCACACTTTATGAAGAAAGGCGTCTTAACTTAGATTTGAAATAAATTGAAATAAAATATAAATATTTTTGTTCGAAAGTATAATTTTTTCATTAAAAATCTGCAAACTTTTTTTTAATTATAAAATTTCTAGTCAGAATTGTACTGAAATTTAAAAGTGACAGACGTCTTTGATAAGCTAAATAATTTTACGCAAATAGAATACCATCTCACTCATCGATCGATCACCCATTTTTATAACATCTTATATTTAACGATAGTGATTTATTTTTATTTATTTTTTTTAACGGGTAAAATAAAATTATAAATCCAAGTTATCATGTACAGATCAGTAGAAAAATAGTGAGCGGTAAGTTTATGCTTCATTTAATCCAAGACTATTCTTTGGGGTTATATTCCTGATACTAAACCAGGAAATATTACTGAACACAAGGGAAAAAATATTTTCTTGTCAAGATTCATCGCACCACTAGAACAGAAAATGTTTTTATTGAAACATGACATGAATGATAGCATTTCTACCTCCAACTCATATTACATCCTTCACTTCAACCACCCTTCTATTTTTCCTTCATTTTATCTATCAATATAATCACTATTATTGCTGATTCAAAACAAAAATGAAAATAGATTATATAGAAACTTCTCTACTTTGCCAGTAAAAGGATTATAATGCTTCTTTAAAAGTAAATGAAATATATAAATTATATACAACAAAATTCAGGAGGAAAAAGAGAAAGTAATAATATATTGTCACGGTATGAATAAATTTTGTAACAATACTTGAACAAAAAGTTTGAAAACAAAGAAAACATCATGTACATAACATAGTGCATTGCAACGAAATAGTATATTTACATAATTTAATTATACCTCTGGTACACATATTTACTAAATATATATTTCAAAAGCTTATTTATTTCAACTTGGTTTTAATAATTATTGCAATATGTACGATAACAGCAATTAATATTTAAATAAATTTTTTAAAGTGAAATTTTGGACGCGTCTTAACTGAGCGAATATCATAAATTTTACTGCAAATTTTACTGAAAATACAAGCTCTTACTTTAAAACCGTCTGAAAAAGAATATGGTAAAATATTATTTTTTAATAAAACGTTTTTAAAACTTTGTTTAATGTTTTACTTTAAAAAACAAAGTGATAAACTTTCACTTTATAGTATTTAAATCTATATAGTGTCGATTAAAATTATAAGTCTATTTTAATAATCATATACACATGAGTACTAAATAACCTAATGATAAAAACAATTGAAAAAAGTTCAAAATATAAATTGTAAATCTATTTTTAAGAAAGTAAAATATTATCACTGATATGAAACCTTGTAACCATTATTACAAAATAATTAATTTAATATCAATTTGTTTTTTTTTTACAGTAACAACTAATCAGTCTGCATTTGATGATGGTAATTTTTTTGTTGAGATCATTGTTACTTGTTTTTTTTTTTACTAAACAGTTTCATTGTTTATAATTATCACAATATTTTTTATAACCTTCAAAACAGATATACAATTTATTTCACAGAAAAACCACATACCTATAATAGATGTGAAAATAAATTTTAGTAATTTTACTATTTTTAATTTTTTCGTTACTTAGTCGTTTAAACAATTTTAAATGTAATTATTTATGAAAAATTCAAACAACGGTTATTAATTTTTACACTTTAAATGTCTTCAAGTAATAAAAGCGCAAACACACTTAGTTGGTCTAGTGGTGAACGAGTCTTCGCAAATCAGCTGATTTCGAAGTTGAGCGTTCTAAGGTTCAAATACTAGTAAAGGCTTTGAAAATCCGTATAAAATACTTTTATATCAAATCCGTATAAAAGTATTTTTTACGGATGAAGACTAGATTGTGCATACCAGTGTTCTTTGGTGGTTCGGATTCAATTAACCAGACTTCTCAGAAATGATCGTCCTGAGACTGTACAAGACTTCACTTCATTTAAACTCATACATATCATCTTCATTCATCCTCTGAAATAATTCTGACGGTGGTTCCGGAGGCTAAAGAGAAAAAGAAAAAAGTAATGTAAGTGCATCATTATAATTTAAAAAAATCCTAATTATTTAATAAAAAATTATTTTACTTTTAATAAAAATTCAAGAATAATTTAAATGTGCAAACAAAAGTGGTCTAGAAAAAAAAATGGTTTTTACATAATACGAGTAAAAGTTGAATCCAAACAATTAAAACTTCAGAAGAATCAGTCTAAAATCCAAATTTTTAAAAAATTATATAGGTGAAATATTTACTCTGAATTTTTTAGAAAAAGAAAGCATAAACGCTAGAACACAAAGGAACTGGCTTATCATTTTACAAGAAACATTTATATTAAAAATTCCTTATTCAAAAACGCTAAATTAAGATACTATAAAATCGTAGTTTTATAGGAAGTAGTTTTATAATGCGAAATACTTAAAGAATTTCTCAGTAAAATATTTAGTTAAAAGTTAAGAAAAGAATTTTAATAAAAATTCACGGCCCAAAACTCAAAGGTAGTGTTGATAAATTAAGAAAATTAGAAGAATTTTACGAAACATTTTCATTTTCAAAAATAGACTATAAGATACGAAAGAGAAGAGTAAAAATTTTAGTCATTTATACGGAATTGATGAAACCAGTTAGATTTGCAAAACAAATATTTAACTTTTTCGAAAAATAGATAACCACAACAAACTGATTCAAAGAAATTGAAAAATATTAAAAATTATTAAACATTTCCAAAGAAATAATTTTCGTTAGACAATACAAACTAAAGAATGAATCCAAATTTCCAAGAAAAAAAAATGAAAACACAGGTTATAAATCGACTAAAGGAGATAAATATTAAATTAAAGAATGAAAGAATTTTGGAAAATAAAGAAGTCAGGATTATGCATGAGTGATCCCTAGAAGGTTGGAAAAAATCAATGTTTCAATCAGTTTTTTAAGAAGTTTTAGTATTCAGTACCAGTAATTTTTATTAAAATTAAATTGCTTTGTTTGAACTAGTAATAAATTAAAAAATAACTTCTACCTAATATCATAACAGAAAAACTTTTTCAAAAACTTTGAAAAAAGTAGATTTGACTTTAAAATACAGGTTAACTCTCAACTTATTCAAACATTTTTGTAGATGTATATTTTAATTTTAATCATCTCATACAGTACATTATTTTATGAAGTTGCGAAAATCTTCTAAAATGAAGCACTAAGTTTTATGGATACCTAATAATTGTTTTGTAACCTAATTTTTTGTCATGTATAGAGATTTTTTTTATTGATGTTGATCATGATCGAATCAAAGAATACAAATGAAATAAACTTTATTTAACGGGTATTTGAAAAACAAATATTAACTAGATATAAACTAATATAATAACAATCCTTATTGGATTGAAAATAATTGTATTAAGTAGAGATTAAGTTTAGAATTGCACGGAATCAAAAATACGTACATAAATGATTCAAAGCAGAGGAATAAAGTAATGGATTAAAATAATTTTTACTTCCTTGTTCAAAGTAAGGAAGTATTGTGATTGCGAGAAATTTTAGTTTTCAGATTACAACGGAAATATCCATTTTGACCATCTCTGAATTCATTTTGACTAGTTTCGGCGTGACGTCTGCATGTACGTGTGTATGTATGCCACGTAACTCAAAAATGATTAGCCGTAGGATCTTGAAATTTTGGATTTAGGACTATTGTAACATTCAGCTGTGCACCTCTCCTTTTGACTGCAATTGACTGGACCAAAAGTGTCCAAAAAAGCGCCCAAAATTCAAAAGAATTTGGACTTGTTCTTTACTGCAACAATAAGACCTTATTGAGAGCTTTTCAGCGATATATCATAAGTGGTACTTCATTTCATTGGTTCCATAGTTATAGCCAAATAAATATGTAATTAATGAAATATATGGGTCTTAAAAGCGGAAGGCACTTTTGTTCGAATCCCACTTCTTTTCCTTTTCTTTTTTTTAATTTAAATATATTGATGTATTAATAATTATTAACCTCTGATTGTAAAACAATTTTTACAAAAAATAATTATTCAATAATAACAATAAAAAAAATATCAGAAGTTAAAAATAAAATAAAATAAAATTTTACGTACTTTTCATTTTATAAAAATGTGTATATGTAATTTAATAGGGGTGTAAGGAAGTCATATGGTGTCCACATCAGATTTCTAAGCTTTTTTATTGAGTTAAATATAAAGGCAATCCGTTTTAAATACTAAATTAAGTATTTTAGGTTAGTATTTAGGTTATAATGGACATTTGTTGATGATTTTTAAAGTAAAAAAAAAAAAAAACAGAATCGTGACCTAAGCCGTAATACACCTGTTTAAAAAAATACCAGTAAAAGGTATAAAGAAAATAACTAGACTGGACGTATGAATTGATAATATTTACGATGTCTAAGCATAAGTGAAATTTACGACTTTTTAACTGAGCTGTATAGAAATGACTTTGTCACGTATTTATCGTATTTGGAGAAAATGTTTTACAATGATTTTAACGAGAGGTATTAAGGTTTTTTTATATTATTTAGAAAATATTTTAAATGTTCGTTTACAGAAAAATAATTATTTTCTTCTCTGTTTACTCTTTTTGAGCTGTGATATAATATATATAATTGTAACTATTTACATATTCATATACCTTTATTTATTGTTACCTAAATGCCGTAACATTTATGTTATCTATACATAAATCTTTTGACAAAAGGAATATTTGGGGTAAAAAGTTATTCATAGTATGTAATATCATAGCCTTTATTAAATTAATTATAAAATTAATCTAATAAAGGCTATGATATTACATAGAACTCGCATAATATAGTTTCCAACCGTTTGTAGTGATGTATATAAGGTAACACAGATGTATGAAGTCGATTTTTATTGCTCTAATCTCGTTTCTAGATAAAAGCCATGTAATTGTTTATCACATTCTTTTTTAATTTGTATCATAAGTGCCATTAGGGTAACTAACAAGTAGTTATACGGTATTTAGGTATTAATATAGATTAAACAGAAAAACTGCGTAACAGTTCAAAAATACGTGACTTATATCCGATTCAAAATTTTAATTTTATATTTAATTTATTTAATTAAATATATTTTTATCCTCTTTAATAAATTATATATTTTGTTTCGAAAAATGTCAAATGTCATGAAATTATATTTTGTAAGGTGTGACTCGTTACAAAACATAATTAAGCAATAATTTACGGTAAATCATAAAAAAAAAAAAAAAAAAAAAAAAAAAAAAAATAGTATATAGGGCAAATTATTATATATCATATTAGTATTATATGTAGTAATTACATATGTATGTAATTATGATTAAAAAAAAATAAACCGTAATTAAAACTTAATGATTTATACAATTATTAGAAAAAATATTTGTATAAAGAACAAGTTTTTTATTTAAATATTAAAAACTATATTAATCTCTTTAAATATGAAATTTAGAAACCCCTTTGATGATTAAAATACTGACTTGTTTAAAAGTTTTAATTCTGTTTTCAAAGCAGTTCGTGGTAATTGCCTAATTCAAGATATTATTTGTTGTAAATGTTAGCACGTTTGTGAACCGGACAATTTATAATTATGGTTATTCTAGAATGCTCCAAGTAAATGGTGGGTATTTTTAAAATGAAATTACATTTTTTACTTATATGAACTACTACTGCTTCTTTATTTATACCCTTTTTTATATTTAATTTTGTCCGGAAACCACGTTTTTCTTAATTGAATTTTTTCCAGTGATAAAATTTTTCTTCCCATCTTTGTTTTTTATTAAATAACCCCTAACTGTTTGTTTTTTTTTTTGTAGTTTTATGTAGCTGGTTGCAATTTTAATGTCTATTTCTTTTTCTGCGCTAAATATGTTAAAGTAAATTTATACTGCAGTATTTTTATGTTTTTAGTATTGATAATAACATTTATAAATTAAAATTTTTATAAATAATTTTAAAATAAAAATTAATAAGAAGTTACAATATAAAATAAATCCCGAATGTGGAGAGTGGAATCTAGTATTAAATAAATAGTTTGATTTTAAGAATATAAATTTTTTTTTATATCCGTTAGAATCCTTAATATTTTTTGTCTCGTGTATCAAAAATCCCGTTACCACGACTTAGCAGTAAAGAAAAAGCGCAGAAATTTCATTTTAAAATTATCTTGGATACAAAGTAAAAAAGTAAAAATTAAATAAAATAAATATTAAATGCTTTTTCATCGCAAATTCTGATAAAAATTATATTATTAGATTTCATAAAAAGCTCACTTAAATATTTGATTCTCCCAATACTTCTACAACATTCTGAATTTCAAAAGAAGATTGTCAACCTACAAGACTAAAAGACACAAGAAAAGATAAACTGGATTTTTTCATTAAAATGAATAGTTTCAATTATTCACATTTTCAATGAACTTTTAAATTTTTTTTCTTCATTTTATTTACAAGAGGCAGGTGAAATGTATTACCCACAGCAACGTAACGGGAGAACAAAACATCATACAAAGCGACAAAAGATCTTGTATTTTAATTCCTCACCTGACAACATTTAAAAATTCTTTAACCTATGTCTTCTCATTTTTTTTCAGTCGTCATTACTGAATTAAGTATGCCTGCTATATGATGTCTCTAAAATAGTGTGGAGCGATTAAATTTCTTCTGCTATTAAAAACTGAATCGCTCCACACTATTTTAGAGACATCATATAGCAGGCATACTTAAATAGCAGAAGTAAACGCTAGTGACATTCATCGTTGTCTAAAAGCCGTTTATAGTGAATCAATTTTTAATCAGTTTATGAATGTTAATTAGTTTATTAGTAAATGAGTAGGAAGACAATAAAATTTCACGTATCAGAATGTGATAAATTTAATATTGAGGATAAAATTCAAAGTGGTGGGCCAGTTCTTTGACTGATGAGAAGTACCAAAAGGAGGAGAATGAACTGATCAAAATGTCCGTCGTATCAGTCAATATTGCATACGCCGATATGCCATGCAAATCGACATATCGCGTGGAACCATCGAGACTTCCGAAGTTTAAATTTGAACTTATTCCACACCCTACATACTCACCAGATTTGGCACCTGGGATTTTAAATTCTTTCCACAATTAAAGAGGAACGTTAAAAATATTTATTTTAACACAAATTATGAACTAAAGGAAGCCGTGAACACATGGATCAAGGAAAGACCGCAGTATTCTTCATTAACGGAATGAAAAAACAGTTATATCTTGGGAGAAATATAAAGCTGTAAATGACTGTAAAAATAAATGTAGGTTTTTGTAGAAAATAAAATGCACTTTTATTTCATACTTGTTTCATTTAAATATCTCTTTTAATTTGCTATTATGAGCGACTGTGCGTTGCATTTCAGTCACCGCTTGTAACTTAAACAAAAAATATAATAAATGAGGAAGTTTCAGTTTAGTCCGAAAAGACTTTGTTTTTGTACGTTACGTGTGTTCAAGTATTACAAAAAATGCATTGATTTCAATTGGCATACTTTTATTTTCAACAGGAAAGTTTACTCAAAATAAAAAAAAAATTGAAATACTCAAAATTTACTAAAGTAAATTTCTAATTTTAAAACGAAATATTGTACCATCTGAAAAAAAAAATTTATCTTTTTCACATTAAACAGTGTGAATGATAATCCAAATATATTGATTATTAAAAAAAATAGAAGAAAAATTTATAAATTTCCGGATTCCAAAAACCTAGGCTAACGCATTGATAGAACTTAAAAATTCACGTAGTTCACTATATTTCTTTCTTATTTTTATGAAAAATTCGTTTTCTTTTTATATTATCTGTGAATGGGTTTTTCTAATTGGCAGCGTTTTATGTTCAGTCGAACAGTTTGTTAAATTTAATAAAATTATTTTTTTAAAAAATAAATATAAAAAACCCGATTTAAAATTCACTAAAAACTATGAATAATAATATTTTTCAATTTATCTTTAGAAGGTAGCGCAACTTGTAGTTTGTTATAAATATGGAACTAACTTCAAAATTTGAAGACGAATGTAATATAGTTATTTTTTACGTTTTAGATCTGTTTTCTAAGTTATATTTTTAATGTTAAATTTTAATACAAAAATTGTAGAGTTCAGTTCAGTCTGTAAGCGTTCAGAAGTTCAAAAGAAGAAAAAACAAAGTGCCCTAAACAAACCAATTTCTTCATGAATTTATTTTCAGTGCTTAGACGAGAAATAAGGAAATCGTTGAGGTTTACTTTATTTATTTTCTCATTATAGAAAACATCTTTCTGCAGAAAAACAAATCCTTACAGTCATTTTTCTAAATATTTCAATTTTATTAAAAAGTAATAAAACGGTTGAGTGTTTATTGAATATTTACAGGAATGTATATATAGAAATTGCTCTTCATAAAAATGGATATAGGTATTAATTTCAATGCATACCCTTTCAAGTATATTTTCTTTTGATGTAAAAATAAGCTCTATCGATTGAGTATTCTGTATTCAAATCAGCAAATGAATTGCTGAGGTTGAATGAAAATAAGACTTCAGTCATGAAATTTAACAAAGTCTAGGTTCAGTAAAAGTGAACAGTATCTATATATAACGTCGGTAACATCTCTAAAGGAATAAATATTTGCAAATTTTGGTTTAAACATTGAGTCTCACGTTTTCAAAAAAATATAAATGTGAACATAGACATGTAAAATATATGAGAAATCTGATTTGACCGAATCAATACTTTCAATAAGTATATAAAACCTATGCAGTTCCGTATACCTGTCGCTGAAGCAGAATTACGGGGTAGTGGCCAGTCCCTTTCCTTCGTAAAAGTATTAAGGATTAGTGGATTACCCGGATAAAAATTACTGTGTAGAATAAATTTCTAGTCTATTTCCACTTTCCTCTGACTTATTGTCATTATTCAGCTTTGTTCGGGACCATACATGGTATATAAATATAGGCTATCGGTAGAATAAGATTTCCATTAGTCAGTGTCCTGTTCGGTTTTGAGATGCAGGGTGGTGTCGCTTGATCATAACCACTACATACACATACGGGCGGCACAAGCTCGGCCGGGCTCGGGCCGAATCGCAGAGCGCAAGTCCCCGCGGCAGAGGTCCGCCGCTAGCGTCAGTCTATTGCGTGTTCTTGAATGGCAACCTTCCTAAACCGCGCGCCCGCCAACTCGCTCGAATGTTCGCACGATATGCGATAAAATTTTGTTCGTTTTATTTTTAGTGTAAATAGTGATTTTACTTAAATAATATACTTAAATATTAAAATTATTGTGTGACATGTCTGTCAAAAAATATTAATCATGGGAACTTATAAAAAAACCCATATTTTAATATTACCTTTTTTAACATTATGTGGTGCTGCCAAATTACTTATCAATCCTGAACCAGGTAAGAAGATTTTTTCTAAAAAAAAAAAATTAATAACTAAATCAGTTGATACAATTAAAATAAAAGTTTTACAAACATCAAAATATATTTGTTTATTTATTTTAATGTAATCATAGTTTATTTAAAATAATATTTTGACAAAAAACAATAGTTAAAACGAGACAAAAAATTATAATATAAATAGAAAATAAAATATGCTGTAGTTTTTAAGAATAAACTGGATATTCAAGCACATACATTTAAACACTAACAGAATGATTTTGAATATACGTACTTATGATCTTTCTATAATTCATAAAATGGTTATGAAAAAATAGTTCATGCTATTCCCTTAATTAACGGCGGCAAAAAATAATTTTTTATATATATATATATATATATATATAGTTTTATTCTTTTGTATAAAATGATTTTCTTTAAATAGCCAATCTGTTCGTTATTGAATTTCACTATTTTAAATTATTATATTTATGTATTTTTTTTTTTTTTTGTAATTAAATAGGTGAATAATATTTTCATAGCAATTATTTAAACATTTACTAAGAATAAAATTAATAAATAAACTATACCAGTATTATAACGTAGTAAAAATACTTTTGTGCATAAATATATGCCTACGCACGCATATATGGTTCTGTGACAAAAAAAAAAAAAATATTGGCATTATAGAGTGTTAAAGGAAATCATTCCAGTTTTCACTTAACTGCTGAAATATTATTAATATATTCTTACAAACCTCTTCTATTCCAAAGAGTATATATTTTTTTATTTTTTATTGAATAGACAGTTGTTTCATACTGTTGTTATTGCAAAATTTACAGAAGTGAAGTTGAAAATATCAGGAAATGCTGGCGATTATTGACATGTAAATGTCAAATTTATCGCCCTAAAATTCTATTTGTTAAATGTTATTTACAGTAGCACAATTATATTTAAAAATAAACACTTTATTATATTAAATTTTATTATTACGCTTATAATGAATGAGATATAAAACTTACGTTAATTAAAAAGAAAATATTTTTTACGGAAAAATATTTTTAAACATCGACTATAATAAAAATAATAATTTTTAGTCATTAAAAAATAAATTTATTTATTTTTATTTAAATTCAGTGGAATTTTCTACGATAATTAGAACAAGATGTGATGGTTTAATGGATTCTTTGATTGCTATAATACAGTAGTTATCATTTTATATAAAAAATAGTAATAAAGAAATTCTAGGCATCATTAATTCGTAATTTTTATTAGAAATAAGTTTTCTTAAATGCACTAATAACCAACATTTGGGTATATATAAAAAAAAAAAAAATTGTTAATGACTAAACTTTTAGCCATTTAGTCATTTAGACGAACAAAATACAACCTAGTAAAGCATTAAATTACTGACACACTAATTACTCACTTAAGAAGAAAATAACTACGATCTTAATTTTCACACATGTCTTTTTACTCTAATGTTTTTAATTTTAATATTTTTCTAGTTAAATTTATGAAATAAGATATTAGAAAAAACGAAGTAAGAAATTATTAATTAATTTTATCTGAGTTTATAGTATAATAAAATTAATTTATTCGACCCAGAATTTATCATATTCTATTTTATTTTTGAGTATCTATAAGCGTTAAAAATTATTATCGTTAAACCATTAATTTAAAAAATTTATATATTTTAACATAAAAAATTAGGAAAAGGTTACGATAAAAAAAACCGAAAAAACATTAAAAAAATTATGAAATATATTTAACTCTCTGAATGATCAGATTTTTTAATACTTAAAGTTTGAAGATTCCATAATGCCGGATGTAATTCCTTATGAAGATTAAATAAAATAAATAAATATTTTAATGAAGTGTATTTAGAGTATTTAAAAATTTAGATAAAATTGAAAAAAAATAACTTTTATATTAGGGTTTAACTGCACTTTAATATTAGATAATATAACAAATTATAAAATCAAAATAAAACCTAAATAGTTTAAAATGAAAAATGACATATTTGAGTTCTTTTATTTCTGAAAATTTAGATGATTTTTTTTTAAAAAAACATTGTGTATAAACAAAGTTTCGCTTTTTATAGAAATAATTTTTTATTTACTAGAAGTTCCATACTTTATTAAGTAAACATATCACAATAATCACAAATTTAGCCGTTCGAACGGAAAACAATTTCAACTTTAAAAGTTTTATATTACTTCAACTCCAGTCCAGATTTACAAAAACCAACTACAAAAGAATTTATTAAATTAAATTTTTAATATAGTTCCACTTAACTGTATTAGATAAATTTTATCATTATATTTTAACATATAGAAAAGAATTGTAATTTAAAAAATAGCTACTGTGTTATATTTCTTTTGCTATTTAAAGACTAACTATTTTGAAAAATATTTCCAGCTATTTTCTTTTCTGAAATAAGTTATTTCATAAAATAAATAAAGAAGAATGCGTTTTACTTCAAATATTTTTAAAGAAAGAATGATATTTTTAACAATGGAACTATTTCAATTAAATGCTGTTTTACAGATTTCCGAAATGAAAATAACGGAAGTTACAAATATTCTTCTATTGAAACTCTTTTCTATCAATGACTAGAAAAATTTTAATTGCAATTCTTTTCCAATTTAAAAACCAAATATAAAATAACACATTTTGATAAACAATATTACTTATTTTTCTCGATTTTGGTTCTTAACACAGCCAACCTGTCTCCCGAAAAATTAAAGAAAATAATAATAATACGAATAAATCCATAAATAAAATACCTGTGTTGTTTTTGGTTTTTAATCATCTTCAAAGCTTCAAAGTAATCTCAAAAAAAAAAAAAAATATTATTTATTATAATGAATCGTGTCAGATGATATCGGCAGAATATTTAGCATAATTATAACTTTGTTTTAGGATTAATTCAAACATTAAGAATTAATAAACTAAGCATTATAATAATATGCATTATTATTTCCGAAAAATGGTTATGTTTTTACATTCATCTCTCTGTATTTATACATTACCAATTATTAATTATTATTACGCGTTTTTACGATAATGTCAAATAAACAGTTAAAAATAATATATTATTTTCCTTTCTTTTACAAAAGATGTAATATATTACACAAGATGTAATATATATATATATATATATTAATCTTTTATGCTACTTAAGATACGATAAAACTATTTGTTTATCTGACAAGAGGTTGATTTTTAAAATTAATAATTTAATATAAATTTCATTATCCGATTATAATAATATTTAATAAATTATAAATTATTTACAACTTAATAACCTATTTAGAGAATTATAATAATATGCATATATATTATTAATATTATTATTTCCGAAAAATGGTTATGTTTTTGCATTCATCTCTCTGTATTTATACATTACCAATTATTAATTATTATTACGCGTTTTTACGATAATGTCGAATAAATAGTTAAAAATAATATATTCTTTTCCTTAAATATTTTAAAGCTAGTAATACATGATAAATAATTTTATACTTATTTTATAATCAAATAATAATTTTGCGATATGAATAAAATTTTCGAATTTTAAAGGAATGTATCTATTTCTTGACTCGTAAAGTTTGAATAAATCATATTCAGAGTTAAATATTAATATTAAAATTTTATTTATTCGTATTTTAATTTTTTAAACCCTTAAAGTAAAAGATTATAGTTTTAAGATATTTTTTAAATATTTCTGTTAATACTCTTAAAGTTTAAATAAAACGAATTTTATGTGGATACACCATACTCAATCGTAGATATAAATTTAGTCCGTTTTATATAATAATAAATTTAAGCTATATTGAACTGCCGTACCGGCCTCCGTGACGCGAGTGGTAGCGTCTCGACCTTTCATCCGGTGGTCCCGGGTTCGAATCCCGGACAGGCATGGCATTTTCACACACGCTACAAATCATTCATCTTTATCCTCTGAAGAATGCCTAACGGTGGATTCAGAGATTAAAAAAAAAAAAAAATATTAGGCTATATTGAACTGATGTCAGGAAAGCCTTAGTCAAGGATTTATAAATATTTAATTAAAGTATGTTTATTAATAGATGTTAGAAGAAATTATTATAATAGTTCTGACTCGTAAAATAAATTTTCTTCCAGATCAAATCAACGAATCTAAAATTTTTTTATTTACAATTTAACGCTACTGATTAAATGTGTGCTTCAACATTTTGTTTAACTGAACAAAGTTGGGAGCGGAATATAACATTTTTGAACCATAAATTTAAATTTTACTGTTACCGTAGTTAAAACGTTTTACACAAAAATTACTTATTTGTAATTTTTTTATTAAATAGAATAAAAACATATTTAAATGTTAAATTGTGATAGTACATATAAATTGTGAGTTATTTTTTAATTTATATCAATATGGATATATATATATAATTCATTTTCTATATAAATTGATTAATTAATAATAGTTAAGTTGAATTTATTTGAGATTGAAATAAATTAAGATTATAACAATGTGAATCAAGTTAATTTTATAATGAATTTTGAGTGTGAACCTGAATTTTTTTGATCTGTCAAATTAGCCAAGAATGCGTTAACTTCATGTCATCAAGTCATAATATATAATATACATATTCACACAATTATATGGCTAAAAGTTATTTAAAATTTAACAACAAAATTTTGTGAACACTTGACCTAGGAATAGAAAATGAACATTATTATATAATTCATTTAACTGCAATATAATTTTATAATTTTGAAATTCCTAACCGTTTCAGTGTAGCGTTCAATAAATAAGTTTACATTTTTTAAAACCAGATTTTGTGATCAACATGCAGCAAAAATGTAATTTCATAATTACTCGGTAAAGTACTCTTAGTCGGTAATAAGATGAACAAAATGCGAGTTACCGAACTTTAGAACAGTTATTATAAATAATAAAATGCGTTTATTACTTAAAGTTATTCTATGTATAGTGTTGTGATTATGAATTAACTGAACGACCTATTCAAAACCACTATTATCTGTTATAAAAAGTCTACCCAGCCATAGTTGGTTATCTAAGAGAAATTTAAAGGATTGAAATTGTAATTTCTCTTAATTTTGAAAAGCTTCTATTATCAACTTATCTTTATATTTTTAGATTTTAATATTATACAGAATTAATACTACTGTATCAACATCTAACAAAAAATTTTAAAGTCGTCTGTCTTTTGGACTGAATGGCTAAACTTAAATTGCTAAAAGAACTAAACGTAAATAAAATATATATTTTGTGTATTTAATACTGGTTCCATGTGCGCTTTAATAATTGTTTTAAAAATTATTAAGAATACCTATCTTCCCAGCCGATATGTAATATTATACTGGGTGTATTAACATCAGTCAAAAGGAAAATCTTTCAAGAATGTTTTTTTCTCAACGATTTGAAGTCGTTGAAAAAAATAAAATAAAATTTTGGTTAACAAATATTATGTATATATGAATGAAATATATATGAATAAGTGTATATGTTAACTACGAAATATGATTGGATGTCTATATATTGATATATATTCCAACATATCTTTAAAAAAAAAAAAAAAACTTAAATGAAAATTGTGAAATATGGTGAAATGAAATATTGTTTATTATTATTTTTATTATCATTTTGTGATATTTCCGATAGTACATATATTCTCATACTTCTATAAATTTGTTTACTGCTTTAACAGATGAGTTTACAAACTTATTACGATACGATTTTTTTTTTAAACTTAACATATTTTGTTAAAGTTTATAAAGTTTTAATTTTGAAAAATAAATTACATTATTAAATAATTAAAAATTAATAAATAAAAATTATTGTTATTATTTAATTAAAAATAATTGTATAATAGAAATTACTATTAAATTATAAAAATAGTTCATCATCATCTAACGCTTTGCTTCGCGTTAGATCTCTTACGCAACAACTGTTTATCTACTTCTCTCCCTAGCCTTCTCCGTCTTCTAACAGTTTCCAATCTTCACCTCATCAACTAACTTCATTATTATTCTTCTTTCTCGCTTCCTTTCTCTTTATACCTTTCTAATGCAGTTGTCAAGATTTCACTTCCTCTAACCTTAAGTCCTAACTAGTTTCCTTTTCTTCTTTTGTGTACTTCCAGCAGCGCTCTTTCTTCTTTAATTCTGTTCAGTATTTCCTCATTCCTTACTTTATTAGTCCATTTTATTTTCTTCATATCCATATCTCAAAAACCCCAATTCAGTTCCTCTTCTTCTTCTTCGTCCACCTTTCACTCCCATACAAGAAGACAGTTCATACAAAGCATTTGGAAAACCACTTACTTAAATCTTAGTCCAGACTTTTATTACATAGTTATTGCTGTTTTTCCTTTGCCATCGGTATCGTTCCTATTATTTGCTTTGAGTTTTCCAGTCTTCTGTCACCATAGTAACCAAATATTTGTAATTATTTACTTTCTAATATGATAAAAATACATAATTAGGTTTAATTTTAAATTCTATACAAAGGCTATTACTATTAAGGCTAATAACATTTATAAATTTATAAAATAAGCTAAATTTATGAAATAAGCTCAATAACATGGATACCAGAATATAATTATTGTTTTAAGTTCATTTTCATTTTGGTCGATAATAAACTTTCTGGTTATTTTCCCATACAGAAAATTACTATTCTATTTTCATTTATTACAAATATAAAAGCAGTATAAATAATTAGATTAAATAATATTACTAAACAGTTACAAATTATTTCTTTGTTTTAGTTTTTTTTTTAAGAAATAAAAAAAGCAGTTCAACGGAGTATAAAATTACTTCATTCGAATGAGCAAAAAAAAACTTAATAACACAGTACTGCGATGAGCCAATTTAAAAAATATTTTAACGTTTTTGATTTTTACTGGATTATAAACCTACAACTTTTGGAAAATTGATAATCGTTTATTCCTTTGTTTCGGTGTATGAATAAAAAAAAAAAAGATAAAGGTTTTACAAAGAACGGATTTTAATTGGTTTTTTCTCTGTATGAATTCGTTTTATCAACTATACGTCGATGTTTGTATTCTGTACTGCTTAAAACTTTATTTGTTGGAAACAACTCAACAATTCAAATATATATATACACACAGTTCCAAATGATTTTGATGTGTGTGTGTGTGTAAGTGAAAATATGACAAATATTAATAATTGTTATTCTACAGTTTGATTAAAAAGCGGAAAATGATTGATTTGAGCAGGAAAATTTATTGAATATAATTGAGTAATAAAACGAAAAAATAATTAAAATAACTTTTCTATTCACAACAGTGTAATTTGTTTACAAGTTTTATTTAGCTATACATTTTGAGATTTATTCAATGATATATTAAAAAAAATATAAATAAGAAAACAATAAATATAATAAAATAAAAACAGTTTTTTCTACTTAATATTAAATTTCATAATTACTAACTACAACTTAAATTAGTTCAACTAATAACTAATATATAACGCAAATATAAGCTATAACATATATACATATAGTAATAACATATATACTTTTATATGTATGTACTATTGTAGAAACACTCCTCCAATATTTATAAAAATTATAAAAATGTTGCTTTACTTAGTAAAAATGTTACTTTTTGAACTCTTAAAATAGAACCTTTAACAAAATGATTACCTGCTTAGTTTTTTTAATTTTACATAACTAATGTTTATATAAAGAATGTTAAAAATCAGATGGGTGGATAAAGTGACAAATGAAGAGGTATTGCGGCAAATAGATGAAGAAAGAAGCATTTGGAAAAATATAGTTAAAAGAAGAGACAGACTTATAGGTCACATACTAAGGCATCCTGGAATAGTCGCTTTAATATTGGAAGGACAGGTAGAAGGGAAAAATTGTGTAGGCAGGCCACGTTTGGAGTATGTAAAACAAATTGTTGGGGATGTAGGATGTAGAGGGTATACTGAAATGAAACGACTAGCACTAGATAGGGAATCTTGGAGAGCTGCATCAAACCAGTCAAATGACTGAAGACAAAAAAAACAAAATGTTTATATATATTTTTTCCTAATTGTGCAGGTTGTAGTCTGTTCAATTAGCGAAAATTAAGCAACCCTCCAGCCATGTTCAAATGAGATGAGATATATGTGACATATAAATGAGATCTAATTTTTTATAGACTCAGCCCGACCATTCCTGAGACGTATGGTTAATTGAAACCCAACCACTACCAAAGTATATTGTTATTCATTGTCTAATATTCAAGTGTACATACAAGCAACTATCATTTACTAGGATTTGAACGTCAAAACCTTCGAATAAGAAAATCAGCTGTTAAATAACTGATTTGCGATGAAGGATAACAACTAGACCAGCCCAGAGGAATTAATATATGAAAAACGTCCATTGATAGATGTTAGCAAATAGGATTTCTTTTTAACTAACGACCTGATCAAAAGTCATGAAATTTGTTGTACAGGTGATTCTCAGACGGAGTAATTTTATTAAAATTTGATAAGAGGATACGGAGATAGAAAGTTGTGAAAAACTGTACATAAAAGATAAACGCTTTTCTGGAGATTTTAAAGATATTAACGTTTGCTATCGCCATTCATCTTTTTCTTGGACCTTATATTTTTCCTTCTTTAATTTTTCACCTCCTTTTTTCAGAAAATTATGTAACTCTTTTAACGTCTCTCAACTTGTATACATTATTAAAGTAATATCTTGTGTGTAAATATGTTAGTGCGAGCATAACAGTAGTAGTGATAGTTGTTCAGGGGAGTTTTGTTACTTTTTCGGTGATTTAGATTTAAGCTCAGTGGGAAAAATTTAGAATATCTTTGGGAGGAATTAATTTAAGCTTACATTTTCTTTTAAACGTAAATTTTCTTCGCATAATCGACCATCAATTTGCGGAATTAATGTACAGTAAGGAAAAAAGCTATATATAGAAACGAGTATAATTTTTTTCAAAAATATTAATCGTTAGATCTATTAATAGTAAAATTATTCCTACTAATAATGAACTTAAATTATTTGTTTTAACAAGTCCAAAGACTTATAATTTTAAAAACTTTGCATTTAGAAATTATGTAAAAATACGAGTATATTAAGAAAAAATTCCTAAAATTTAAATCTAGGTTAATTAAAAAGAAATTAATTGTTATCAATGATTAAACGAAAATACACATTACTATGAAAAAAATCGCAAACATTTAGTAGTTTTATTAGTATTAATAATTAATTTGGAACGTTTTTTCAACAATATAAGTTTTTATTAATTTTCTTTATTGTTACAACCAATACCTATTAGTATGTCTAAAGAGTACTTTAAACATATGCATACATAAACATATACATATTTATTATTATGTATTTGGAGTATATATCTAATCTAAAATGAAATTGCTCACTTTATTCTTCGGCTACCTGCAGTCTGGTTTGGACTTAATCAACGCGTAGCTAACTAAATGGAAAATGAAAGTCAATTCAACGAAATCGACTCCTACGGTTACAGAGAAGAGGTGACTGTCTACGGATCCACGTGAATGGAGTTTACATATCGCATGACAATATGGGGTATCTAGATCTACACCTGGATCGTCGACTAATGTGGAATATTCATGCGAGGAAAAAAAACAACTAAACGTCAAGTTTAAAGAGATGTACTGCTTACTAGGCAGGAGAAAGCAATTATCACTTCCTAACAAGGTATTGTTATACAAAATGATTTTGAAGATTTGTTAGGAACAAAGATTCCCACTATCTGGGGTTTCTGTTTAGGAAGAAATCCAACGATTTGCATCAAAGTACTAACTAAGACTTAATGACCACTGGCTTCTGAACTATCTGGCTGTGAACCTTCTACACAATAGCAAAGATGTTAGGCGGATGAAGCCGCTCCATGTGCTGGATATGGGAAACGCTTAGTGATAATCAGGGTATTTACTTAGAGGCAAGTTGATTATGAATTCACTGTTCCTTCATTTGTACTTTATGTTTGGTTGTGTTTTTTGTAATTCTTTGTTGTTTTTATTTTTACTTTATTACTGTGTTGTTCTTAGTGTTATTCTTTGGAAAAAATCCAATGTAATTTCTTGCATGTAAGAGATTTCTTACTTTCGTACTTGTACTATATATGACTTTTGAATGAATTTTAATACGGGGGTAACGATGTAATTAATGTGATTAAATTTACTTATGGTTTCTGTATGAATGAAACCGATTATAAATAAAACTTGAGATAAAAAAAAAACTTTATCTAACCGATCAGCAGGATAATGTTTGTTTAACGACCATATTTGTTAGGAAGGTGACTACGATATATGTAATTACACTTTTCAACTTATACATTTAATTTAAAATTCATGTAAAACGTAATAAGCAAAATATTAATAGAAAAAATTGTAAATAACTTTTTTTTTTGTTATTTTGTATATAAATTGATTTATTTTTTTTTGTTATACAATTGGTTGTATGCAATTGTTAAAAATTATATTTTTTTAAATAATCATTATTTAATAAGCTTATTTTACGAATTGTTTTTAATATTTCATTTTCCTGTGCCATAATCAATAATGTTTTATTATCATATCTTAAAATAATAATATGGTTTTCCTACATCCCTGGAAAAATATAATTATTCTGTAAAAACTATTTCCAATCAATGGATTTAAGTAATGGATAAAACAGATCAAAACAAGACCAGCTGCCTGATTGTAAATGGATTACAAGACATTGTGACAAAATATTATTATAGATTAAACAAAATTTGTATATATTAATTACTCCGCTAAAAATACAAAAATATTCTGTGGACATATACACACTTTTTTAAAATGAAAAGTAGATAAAATTTTATTTCATTAATAACTTCTGATAGTTTTTCATATTTTTATTATTATTATTATTTTTATTGAATTATTATTTATCGTAAACATTTTTTACAACTAGAAGTTAATAATTAGTAATAAATCAATATATAAAAATTAATAAATAAAAGTAAAACATAGAAAAGAAAAACTATGTGCCTTCCTCTTGTAAAATAAAAATATTTCATTAATTAAAATTTTATTTGGCTATAACTCTGGAACCAATGAAAGTAAGTACCACTTATGACATATCGTTGAAAAACTCTCAATGATAGGGCTTATTACGGCAGTTAAGAAAAAGTCAAAAATTCAATTTTTTTTTTTTTTTTTTTGGCGATTGCATTCAAAAGGGATAGGTGCACAACTAGATGTTACAACAGTTCTAAATCCAAAATTTCAATATCCTATGGCTAATCGTTTTTCAATTATGCGGGATACTAAGTACGTACGTACAAACATCACGCCGAAAATAGTAAAAATGGATTCAGGGATGTTTAAAATGGATATTTCCGTTGAAATCTGAAAACCGAAATTTTTCGTGATTACAATATTTGAAAAAAAAAAACACTGCATAATTGTACTAATATACAAATGTGACGTTAAAGCTACCTTTCTCAACAGCATTCAAATCAGAAACTTTTAAAATGAAGAAAAGTTTTTTGATTTTAAATATATATTTTTGATAATTAAATATATTGGCTTCACAGTATCTGTGAATCCAATATAATATATATTAGTCCTATATTTAAAATTTTTTTAGTTACGTTTCGCTTAACATGTTCGAGATTTAAATTTCTTATAAAAAAATTATTTTCATCATTATTATAACTGATTAAATTACAGTAAATTTAACCAACTGGAAATAAAGGAATAACAAAAGATTTTATTAGTTTTTTTTTTTTTAATTTTAAATAACTATCTGTTTATTAATAAGATTACCTACACCCAGAAAAGTTTTAATTTTTATTAACGTAACTAAAATCAATTAAAAATATTTACTTTTTTTTTGTAAGAATTACAAAATGTATAAAAAACATAAAATAAATGTATAATAAAATAAAAGAATTATGAAATTTAATTTTTTTTTTTTTAATACTTTTACTTATAATCAAATCAACAATTATAGTCATTAGCGACTTAAATATAATTACATGATCATAAATAATAAACAATATACACAAACTAGAACAAGAATAATAAATGGGTAATAAATATTGAAACATCACCATTAGTAATGACAGTACTACCACGAGTAATGCACAATGTTTAATGACATTGCGCATATAATATTCCGTAAGGGACTCACGTAAGCAAACCCGGTAAATTACGTTCTTCAACCACTATCAGAGAGAAACCGCAACAGTCTTTTTATGTGTTTCTTCCGGTTTAGTTAACACCACATCTGAACCCTGGTCTAATTTTTGTCAACAGATCCGAACATTGTGCAATCTATGAGCAAGTGGTTTACGGACCATTTACATTGCACGCCTCACAGTTCTGCTGCAGGGAGACAAGTAGATGGGCACGGGTAATCCTTTTGTGTCCTAACCCACCGGGTTGGTCTAGTGGTGAACGCGTCTTTCCAAATCAAGTCCTAGTAAAGGCAACTGTCTTTACTAGGACTTGAATACTAGATGGTGGATACTGGTATTCTTCGCTGGTTGGGTTTCAATTAACCACACATTTATTGCGGCTGTCTTGACAGCCTCATTAGCCCGTTCGTTCCTGAGGATCCCGCAATGGCCCGGAACCCATACCAGTATCAATGTCTTATTTATTCTTGAGAAGGTATTATATATCGTTTGACGATGAATTCAGATCGTCTGCAGCTCAATCTCTCAAGTACACTCATAGAGTCGGTAATTACCAATCAGTAATTAATTTTAGTTTAATTTATATATGCAAACAAGTTTTTTTATTTTTTGACAAACTCGGTGATTTTCACTATCACAATATTTATTTAGTTTCAATTTTTTTTGTTTATGCGAGATCTAGTTTTATTATAAACGAAAATTCATCATCTATTTTTTTAAATTATCGCTTTCATTTATAATAAGTTAATCTAGTCACCGAATCATAATAATTCGATTTTAAATATTTTAATAATAGTTTTATGTTAACAATAATTTGTTAGAATTAAATTCAGAGCTATGTTATTATAAGTTTTATTATTATAATTACTACAGTTTGAATAGGGAAATACAACCAGTAACGATTGTGGTTTCGTAGGTTATCCGCAAAATCTAAAGCAGGAAGTCTTAATAATGAAACATAAGCTTAAAGTTTAGTAACCACTATTGTATATATTTACTTAGAACATACTTAAATATTAGTTTATACATATTTCTGTGAATATACTATAATCAAAACTTTAGCTATTAAAATACAACTGAAATCTCTAGTATTCCATATAGACTGATTTATTCAAACAATTTGCTGATTTTATTATATACTAAAAAGTTTAAAACTTATCTTCATATTTTAACACAAAAAATTTAATGGATACATATTTTTGGTTTCTTGATCCGGTTATCAAATGATTAACAATAATTTTACAATTATTATTTTATTGTAGAATACATATCCCTTCACCGTAAACAATATCAATTTTATTTTACTTTTAAATTCATATTTTATTTCAAAGGACCTTCTTATCACGTGCTTTTGTCAAGATTGTAACTTACTTATCGCTCCGCAGGAGAGCCGATTGTAATTATAATTGTTATGCAGAAAAAAAATTTATTTTTACAAAAAAGGCAGCTTCAGAAAGGTATTTATGTAAAATGAGGTTTATTTTCAGACGTAATATTTTGATTGTTTAAAATTAATAGCAGTAATCCACCGGGCTGGTCTAGTAGTGAACTCGTCATCGTAAATCAACTGATTTCAAAGTCGAGAGTTTTTAGGTTCAAATCCTAGTAAAGGCAGTTATTTTTATACGGATTTGAATACTAGATCGTGGATACCGGCGTTTTTTTTAGTGGTTGAGTTTCAAATAACCATATAACTCAGAAAGGTTGACCTGAGACTTTACAAGACTAGACTACAATTCATACATATCTTCCTCATTCATCCTCTGAAGTAATACTTTACAGTGGTTCCGGAGGCTACAAAAAGGAAGAAAAATTAACAGTAGTAAGGTTTTTACGGAAAACAAAATGGCCAAATCATATATCTCATGCATATGTAAATGTGTATTTATATTTATTCTGTACGTCCGATGTTAAATTTATATGTGCGTGGCAGGTTAAAGTTCTATTTCATTTGGTAACAAAATTTAAGTTAATAAATTTCAATAAAATATAAATAAAAGCAAATCATTATCAGTTTATAATAAACCAAAAATATGACAAGGGTAACCAACAGCCTAAACCTAAACCCGTTTATCATTGTTTTCCTCGTTCATTTATCCCCTTAAAATACATTAAATATATAATACCCTTAAAAAAAATTATTAAGTTTTAATAGGTAAATCTAAATTGTATCTGTGGGTTTTTTAAGATTCATATTAATTCTTATCAATTTATCAAAATAGTTTATTTTAATTCTTACATTAAAAAAAATTCTTAAATTAAAAGAAATACACATTTTCTTCCATTTATTACACTATCATGAAAAGAGTTTATTTATTTGAAAATTTTCTACGGTATGAATAGTTGAAAAATTTAAGACGCATCTATGTTTCTAACATTGTGCAACAATTATGTTTTTTCTGAATATTAAATAATGTAACAAAATAATAAAAATCAATGGTTAAATATATATTAGTAACGATATACACGTGGTAACAGGCATATCTAATTTAAAAGTAAACAAAATTATAATTATAAAAATTATTTCATTCCAAAATTTTTATTACTTTTTATCCTCTTATTTAATTTTTTTTTTGTACAGTGTTGATATAATTTATAAAGATTAAGTACAGCTTATTTTTCTCCTTGTATTCGAATCTTAATTTTTGTAAACTTTAGCCTTAATACTAACATAATAATGTTAAATCAATTTATCAATTATAAAATTACTCTATAATATACTGTTAAAAAGAAGACAAAAATAACATGTTATGTGATAGATTTAAAATACTATAAAGATATACGGGAAATTTAATCTGGGTTCTGTATTATATCAGATAGTAGGCTAACTGCTGTCAGTTTGGTTATGGTTAGTGAAGCAACTTAATTGGTTGTAATTAAGTAGCATACATAAATAAATAATTCTCATTTGATTTATTTTTCTTTAGGCAACTTATTTTATCTGTGAAACTGAAAATTAAAAAAAAAATCTGATGTGGATATCACATGACTTCCTTGTACGCCTATTAAATTACATATACACATTTAAAAAAAAATGAAAAGTAAGTAAATTTTATTTCATTAATAACTTTTGATATTTTTTTATTGTTATTATTGAATAATTATTTATTGTAAAATAAATTAAATAAATAAGTTAAAATTTAATTTGGCTATAAGTGTAACCCAATGAAAATAATTACCACTTATGATATACCATTGAAATGCTCTCAAAAAGGACTTATTACCAGAGTTAAGAAAAAGTCCAAAATCCAATTTGTTTTTTGATTTTGATCTTTTTTGACACTTTTGGTGCAGTCTATTGCAATCAGAATGGGAGGTGCGCAACTGTATGTTACAACAGTCTTAAATCCAAAATTTCAACATCCTAAGGCTAATCGTTTTTGAGTTATGCGAGATACATACGTAAGTACGTACATACATCACGCTGAAACTAGTCAAAATGGATTCAGGATTGGTCAAAATGGATATTTCTGTTGAAATCTGAAAACAGAAATTTTTCGCGATCACAATACTT
The DNA here is from genome assembly GCF_047948215.1 of Lycorma delicatula. NCBI lineage: Eukaryota > Metazoa > Arthropoda > Insecta > Hemiptera > Fulgoridae > Lycorma > Lycorma delicatula. Next base: position 117,264,681 of record NC_134459.1, read on the forward strand.
CGTTTACTTCCTACAAGGAAGTAAAAATTAATTATAGATTTTAAAGGAAGTAGGTTGATAACGAATTTTGAAAAAGAACGATTAATAAATTAAGTAGAATTAATAAAAATTAAGTAGACTTTATATTTGCTCAGATTTCATTTAAAACGTAGCAATACTAAATAAAAAATGATTATTTTTTATGATCTATTAAAGTCTGTTCAGGATTAATTTAATGAAAACTGTAGTACCTGAATAAGTACATAAAACTTAGGCTAAATATAATTTAAGTTTAAACGTATCATAGTTATTTTGCTAAGAGTCGAGTTAGATTTTATTGGGCTAAATTATATGAAGATAACTTCTTAATATAAATTAGTTGGTTATTATTAATAACCAATGTTAATAATAATAATAATCGTAATAGGTAATTACTAATATTATTAGATATTTAATGTTTAATTAATTAACGTGTTTAATTAATTATTTAGGTAATAGAAGGAAATTGAATAAATAATAATTATAATATTAATAATAATAATAAAGTGAATAAATAAAATATAAATTAATGATCATCTTTTTTCAAATTTTTATTGTAATCGGCTACATTTGTAACTGAAGATACATTTGTACATAATAAATTTTATCATATATATATTCATACTGAAAAGGAATCCCCTAATGGAATTTCTCAAAAATTACATATAGCACTATATCAAACTTCGAAGGGTAGAACGCTGTATGTATTCAAGATAGTTTTTAAAAAATGGACTATAAGTAGTAGAGTAGAAAGCAATAACAATAACAAAAATCATAGAAATAACAGATGATAAAATACTTGGCAAAGAAATACTAAACTGAAAACAAAAAAAAAAAAAAATTAAAAATTACAGTGAAAACAGAAACAGGGTAGAAAGGAATTAAGAATTGATTAATACACAACACTCAGCGGGTGTAATTATACTATAGAGTTACTAAGGTCCGGAATGTGTACTCACTTAAGTCTTCTAACATCCTTACCGTTGTCTAGGAGATTTACGGCCAAGTGGTTAATGTGGTCATTTAACCGAAGTTTATATTTCAAACTGAAACGTTGTATTTCTTCCTTGACGTACCGTAGACCCAAATATCTATGGATTCCAATGTTTTTAGCAAACCACGGCGCCCGTGCTGTACACCTGGCTAGTATGTTCTGAAACCGCTGTGTGTCTCAACATTTGTCTAGTTTGCCGTCCACCGTAGTTGTACGCTATATGTAAATATTGGTTTCAAAATAGTTGAAAATAAAAGTAGCTTATTAGGCAAAAATAATTCGCAACTCTTGCCCAACAACCAGTACAATTTATTGAACTTCATTTCAAATAGCTTTTATTCTCCCTCACATGAACCTTCCACGTCCAACGACGATCCAGGTGAAGACACTTTGAACGACGATCAGGTACCTTACACTTTCGAAATGCGGGATTAAAATGTCATCAATTTTGATTCCTGAGCAGTCCGACTCCTACATTGCAAATGTCACATGGCTCGGCTTAGCTTGATTAATTCATGTATTTGATTTCTTCCATGTATTCAGCTACCTGCTTATAAAATTTAATTCAATTTGTAGATTATCTCAGGTCACAGTTGGGTTGAAACAGCTAGAATAGCCGTTTCATTGGAAAAAGAAACGAAAATGACACCATTGTCAACCGGAAGGTTGGCAGTGAAGATACAGTAAAAGACAGGAACAAAAAATAGGAAAAAGACAGGACCCAAAACTGTGTCTGCAGAACCCTCTGACTTAGTGTCAAAAAACGCAGATAATGCTTGATTATCATTTACTTGGGAGAAAATACCATCTAAGTAGCTATGAAGCATGCTGACTACAAAATCTGGAAGTTAAGTGACTACAGGATACCTTGTATGGGAATGTAACCAACTGTGAGTCACAAACAGGGCACCATAGCCGTATGTCAGCGGCGGACTTACGTTCAGTGGATGGAATTATAGACAACCGCGATGGCTAAGGTGATGATGATAGCTTGACCACAACAGGTGGTACGGAAATGAGTTATTACAATTGCAGATGAATGATAAAAAAAATAGGAGGACAGGGGTCGAAACGGTGGCAACGTGCAGGGTCAGGGAGGTAGCCTCTATGCCTAGGGGGTCCTCCCACATTCAAGCGTGGGAGGTCGGGACTCCCGGATGATGGCCAGAGGACCCTAGAGATATGAGAGGGTCGCCTGTACCGAAGGGCATGCGAAATACATGTCTGGAATGGACAGATTAGGGCCAGGGAGGGTAGCTTCCTGGTGGAGAAGTATGTCGGCTATCCAGAGGAGGAAGTTGGCATGCTTTAATGAAACTAGGGCTACCTCGATGGGACAGCTTCCACATGAGGTTTGACAGGGAAGGAGGACTGCTGCCATGACACTCCAAAGAACAAGGTAATACATTTGAGAAAGACTAGATATTTCAGAGCAAATATTTTTTGCTACTATTATATCTTTCCATAATTTTAAAAATTTAGCATACATATTTTTACATGATATTAGTATTTTTTATTTTTTTATTATAATGTTTAAAACGGTAATAAAATTGTTAAGTCAGCTACCTCGATAAAACAGAATAATAGTCTATTAAAGTATGATATAATAAAATGGATTGTCATATATATAAATTTATTTTATCACCACTGTATAACATGTTTTATTTTCAATATTTTTTATTATACATTAGACATAGACAAAAAGTAAATTATACTTCCTTCATATCTTTAGTAACATTATATTACTAACAATTTCTGAATTATAATTACATTAAGTAGCTAAATATTTATTCTCATTTTGTTTTATATATAGTTTGTAATATTGTCGTGCTGAATATGACGTGTTTTTTTTGTTAATACTTCTGTTACTAAATGTTCTTACTTCTTGTGTGTTAGTATTTGAAGGAAAAATATTAATAATCTCAATAAATAAAAAAATTAATTATTAATCTTTTTGATTAGAAAAAAAATGAAAAATCACATGAATGTATATATTTATATAATTTAAAGAAAAATTAAAAGAAACTAATAAGCCCACATTGTCGGCTACACAACTTCTTAAGTAATAGTAAGCTACGTAACTTCTTAAGTACTAGTTTTCTAATATTAGGATTTTTAAAATTTGAAATAAGTTTGTCTAGTATAAAATCTGTAACAATTTTATTTTATAGCTATTTAACCCACAAAGCTTTATGAGTTGTAACCATTATTGGCAGAGATTATTAGATTTTAATGGGCATAGTGTGTTTACAACTTTTGTTACCGTTTTTTATCATTTTTCTATTGTTAAAATGTGAAGTGAATATATAATATCTAGTGTGATCTATTCCTCTTCTTAAAAACAAATGTTAAAAAAATAATATGAAATTTAATATCGTAATAGTTTTTTATTGTCTATTTAGTTTAGAGAATAAAAAAATAAAATATATTATGCTAGGTAACTTAAGGGCACGTTAAACGGCTGAAAAGAGTTCATATGCTGGACCTCAGTGATTCGTGACAAGTCTCAAGACCTGAATTCTCGATGATATCACAAATCATATGCGATATACTATCTCGTTGTTGTGTATCAAATTATATTTTAATAATTTGGTACAGTGTACAGTGTTGTATTCGATATACCAAGTAGCGTTGTTACTGCTCTGTACATTATCAACATTGTTGCAATTCTAGATTCTAAGAATATTATTATTTATTGATGTTGCTTCTTTTCTGGGTACTCTGACATTCTGATACTGTTGTCAGGATTTAGTACTAACATCATTACTTTTATATTGATTCATTTATTATTATTATAATATTATTATTATTATTATTATTATATTATTATTATTATTATTATATCCCTTAATATTTTCTTAACCTCAGCAATCTGTTATTCTTGTTTGTAGTTCTACTGTTCCTTTTATTTTTATTTTTGTTACTGCTATCGACTATTTTGCTATTATAATTTTATGAAGTACTGTTTTTAAGAATTTTTACATTATAATGTTTGTATCCAACGACTCTCGTTGGATACAATATAGTCGTTGAATGATCTTCATTCTTGTCATCAAAATATCTCATTAGATTTATTTACAGTTTTGAAATTAATTTTAAGACAAAGCGATTAGAAAAAAATATATATTTATTTCAAATTTAGCCACCTTTAATAATCAATTTTTACAAAAAAATTATGTTTCTTCTATGTATTTTTAGCTTATTTAAAAAGCAGGAAGATTCACTATATAAGATTTATTGATATAACTCGTTTTCTCTTTCAAAATCATAATATTTGATTCAATAACTTACTTATAAAACACTAATAGTTTTATTGTAAAAAAAAGAAAATATATAAAATAAAGTAATACCTTTTATAAGTAAAAAGACAAGATACTGTCGGAAACGACAAATATATATTTTAATCCCAGCTGAAATAAAGTAAGAATAATCTTTTTAAACTTTTCTATAATTTATACATTTGTTGATAACTACAAATGAAATTAATACAGCTTGTCATAAAAATTTTAGAAAATAAATCATTGACGACAGAAGAAGCGTTAAATTTAGTATATTTCCAAACTACTTTACTATTTTAAAATATTTTTTTTTGAAAGTACGTAGATTTTTATTCCTAAGGCGATTAATTTATAAAAATGAGTTTTAGTAGAATCTACATAATGAATATAAGTATTATAAAGTTGTTTTAAGCAGATTAATAACAATTTGATACAAAATATTACTCGTAACTTAGAATAAAAAATTTAAAGCAAAAACAATGAGATTAATAAAAAAAAACTCTTTCAACCATTTATAAAATAAAAGTTTATTTTGAAAATAATATAAAGGAAACTAAAGTTATAAAAGTTATTGCGATATTGTAATATTGATGTTAGACTCAACGATTGAAATAAACTTTAAACTTTGAGGTAGGTTGCGAACAATACTGTATGTTTAACGTTAAATAAAACTTTGTTTTTTGAAATGCTTGTAAAAAAAAGACAGGAAAAACTGCCTACAATAAAATTAAAATATCCTTTATCCTATTTCAACTTTTTAAAATTTCGAGTGAAATATCACAAATATTTCTGATATAAATAATGCACAGTCATCTATTTTCAAAAAATATAATAAGATAAGAAGTTAATAATACATCGCTAGTCGTATAGGGAGGCATTTATTTATATAGTACTACTTGACACCGGAATAGTAGTAAAGTTGTGAAGTTTCAAAGCAATAAATCAAATTGTACAATACAGAAGTACGAGTTACGAAAGGAGCGTACATCCACTTCAGCAAACTACAGTGCACTGAACAGATTGCTACGTTTTCCCCTTACCGCTCCTTTTCCCCTTGGACTTACCTCCTAAAAACTGCTTTCTCCTTCTGATAAGAATGTATTTGATAATATGAGCCTTCTCATCTACAATTCAGTAATTCATTTATTAAAACTTACTTTTAAAGTAGCGGTACTGCGAATACGCGTACGTTAAATCTTTAGCATATATGCTAAAGGAAATGTTAAAATTATGACTATAACGCTAACAATCCTTTATAAAAATTAAGTATTCTTATTATTGAGAAGATTAAGTATATATGTTTAACATCTCAACATACATAAAACATTTCTAAATGAACAATTTTATATTCAATAATATATGTACGTAAATTTTCATGAAATAATTTTAATAACGAAGTTTTTTCAAATTAATGGTTCCTTCTATAGTTTACTTTATATATTTTTTTCACTATTTCGTTGATTATTTTGAATTAACAAAGATTGTAATTGTAATATGTTCTAAATTTATACGAATTATCAATGTTAAGGTTTACATAAAATTAAGGGTTAAGGAAAAAAAGTTATAAACTTAAAATAAAAACTAAAATAAAATTATTTAAAAATGAATTAATTTTAACGGTTCAACTTGTATTAAGTTTAATGGTTTAACTTAACTTTAAATTAAATTAAAATTTTTTTTTGCGAAAAAACATCTACAAAGTGATTCACGAAGAATGTAATAAATTTTCAGTACTTGATCCACTATGAAAATAAATAAGAAAGTACATGTAAACATAGCTTCATAAGCAAGTGTCGATTGGCGAAGTATTTCGCCATTATATAATAATAATAAATTTAATCTCATCTTTTACAAAGTACATATTTCATATTACGTTGTAACTTAGTAAAATTCTTCAAAAAACTGCTATATGCATAAATACATGTTTAATTATATATATATAGTTCTGTTATAATAACAATGAAAGAAAATTATCTTAATTAAATCCTAATAATTGTATTACGATTTTTAGATTGTAAAAGATTGAGAACTAGGTATTCCCGAAGGGATTCTATGCGACAGTTGCCAACTTTATAACTTAAAATTAGAATTATAAATAATCGCATTGTTTACGCTGGGTGCTATTATATTAATATACAACTTTTCGAAAGATAAAAAGAAAGAAGAAGAAATAATAGTGGTATAAAATGAATTATGATGTGGAGTATGATGATTTTGAATATTTACTTTATTAAAGTTAGTTACGTTCTTAAAGTTATTTTATTCATTTTAATGTACTTGACTTTATACTTATATTGCTTATGCTTAATAAATTATCTTATTTAAATTTAAAATATAACTTACTTTATATTATTATATTCCCCTTGGACTTACATCCTAAAACCTGCTTTCTCCTGACAAGATTGTGTTTGATAATGTGAACGTTCTCATCTTAAATTCAGAAATTCATTTATTAAAGACTTAGTTTTCAAGTAGCGGTAATGCGAATACGCGTATGTTAAAGCTACTGCATATATGCCAAAGGAAATGCTAAAATTATGAATATCTTTTTATAACACATATAATTTATAAAAGAATTTTCGATGTAATAATTATAATAAATAATAATAAATTTATAATATAATAATATTGAATATAATAGTTATTTCTGCGCCTTTGGTAAAATTAAGCCAGTCTATAATTTTTTAGACGCAAATTAAACGTTTACGAGATATATTAAGGATCTTTAAGGAATACATTTAATGATTTTATATGAAAACTATCCTGAAAAATATAAAAATATAGGAGTAGAACTGTATTATTAGTAATTGTTCTGAGATCTGGGATAAAAGACGAAAAACCCACAATTTTTGGGTTAGCGTGTAACAACGTTTTTAAATGAGTGATAACACATACACGTTTTAAACCGAACTTGTAATAAATTTGATTATGAGTAACATGGTATAAGTAATGTCCACAGAAATTAAGGTTACAAACGTATGAATTTGGATGTTTATTAAAAAGAAAATATATCAAAATGACAGATTTTAACTAAGTATTATAAGTTTTATGGGAAAAGCATCATAGAAAATAACACGTTTTGGCTGTTTATTATTTTCAGGTTGAAACTGTTAGTATAAAATAAATATATTCGATAATTGTTCACCCATCCGTCAGGGCATGTCCTGTTTAACGAAATATGTAATTACACATTTCAACATATACATTTACTTTAAAATACAGGTAAAACGTTATAAGCGAAATATTAATAGAAAAAAAATGTAAATAACTTTTTTTTCTTTTTGTTATAAGATTGTATGCAATTGTTGAAAATTGTATTTTTTTAAATAATTATCATTTAATAAGCTTATTTTACGTACTTTTTTTTAATATTTCATTTTCCTGTGGCATAATCAACAAGTTTAATTATCATATTTCAAAATAATAATACGGTTTTTCTACATCCCTGGAAATTAATCGGTGTAAAATATTTCCAACCAACGGATTTCAGTAACGGATAAAACAGATCAAAACAAAACCAACTGCCTGATTGTAAATAGATTATACGATATTGTGAAAAAATATTATTATAAATTAAACAAAATTTGTGTATATTAATTACTACGATAAAAATCTGATAAGGACACTACATGACTTCCTTGTTGGCCAATTAAATTACATATACGCATTTTTTTAAAGTGAAAAGTACATAAAATTTTATTTCATTAATAACTTCTGATATTTTTCATTTTTTTCCTTGTTATTATTGAATTATTATTTATCGTATAAATATTTTACCATCAGAGGTTAATAAATATTAATTAATCAATATATTTAAATTAAAAAAAAAGTTAAAAAAACAAAAAAAATATGACATGTTTGATTCATAACTCGTGCCTTCCCCTTCTAAGATACAAATAGTTCATTAATTAAAGTTTTATTTGGCTATAACTCTGGAACCAATAAAAATAAGCACCATTTATGATATATCGTTGAAAAGCTTTCAATGAGGGCTTATTATTGCAGTTAAGAATAAGCTCAAAAGCCAATGTTTTTGGATATTGGGGTTTTTTTTGTTCACTCGATTGCAATCAAAATAGGAGGTGCACAACTAGATGTTACAACAGTCCTAAATCCAAGATTTCAACATCCTACGGCTAATCATTTTTTAGTTATACGAGATACATACGTACGTTCAGATGTTACACCGAAACCTACCGGGTTGGTCTAGTAGTGAACGCGTCTTCGCAAATCAGCTGATTTGGAAGTCGAGAGTTCCAGCCTTCAAATCCTAGTTAAGTCTGTTATTTTTACACGGATTTGAATATTAGATCGTGGATACCGGTGTTCTTTGGTGGTTGGGTTTCAATTAACCACACATATCAGGAATGGTCGAACTGAGACTGCACAAGACACTTCATTTACACTTAAACATATCATCCTCAGTCATCCTCTGAAGTATTATCTGAACGGCATCTGAAAATATTAATTACCGAAGGCAAAATAGAAAAAAAAATAAAAACATCACGCCGAAACTAGCCAAAATGGATTCAGGGATGGTCAAAATGGATATTTCCGTTGAAATCTGAAAACCGAAATTTTTCATGGTCACAATACTTTCTTTACTTTTTATAAGGAAGTAAAAACACTCATTTTATATACATATATATATATATAACTTATTATTTATACATTTTTACTTACCCGGTTAATGTATAGATAGAATAACTGTACCTAGGGGAAAGTACGGTGGTACGGTGATCATATCAAAAATGACATATCGGATTTTTTGCAAATCTTTACATTTACGGGTCCAACTAAATCATGTAGAATAATAAAATGTATGTATGTAATACATATGTGGATACAAATGTAGGTATATATGTCGCACTGGTTTTGCCATTATATTTCAGGTTTTTAACGGAAACGATTTTATTCAGTGCGCATCAAATATTTTTATATATGGGGCATTGAACATAATACTTCTTTTTTTTTCCAAATTCGTTATGGTGATGAGGGGATATCGTGAAAAAAAAAACAATTTCGAGTTTCTTCAGACTCATTTTAGAGAAAACTATTTATTAAAATAGATTTGTATCCTACAATGCATACGCAAATAACTCCAAAATAATATTTTTCTAAATCTCCCTTCGATTTTAATATTTTTTATCAATTTTCTGAAATATAAACGTTCAAATAATTGAATGCAGAAAGCTCTCCGGAAACGTCTACAACTTTTTTTTTTTTTTTTAATTATAGATCCCGTACCTAAAATACAGAAAGGTTTTTTGAAAATTTTGTTTTTCTTATTTTAGCCTATTTAGAAAATTTACAGAAAACTTTACTCAGGCAAATTTGTTAATCATAACCTATATAAAAATATGTTTAGAAAATAACTTTCTTAAAATTTATGCTCCCACCTTTAAAAAATATACATTCCGTTGTTTTGCTTAATTTCTAATTCTTTTAATTTTTATTATTAATAGCTGGGAAGATCATGCAATAATCTGCCAGCTTTTCTTTATTTAGTGAAAAACTTTAATCTAACAATCAATATATTAATTTATTATAAATATACGACGTATATTTTAATACAAAGTATTTCATTAAAAGTTTGGAACTAATTTAAGAGTAACGAAGTAACGCGATTTATCCAACCGTGTTGTACAAAGATTAAGCCATGTGCCTATCAACGTTCTTTGTTTAAATTGAGAACAATAAAATTGTTCTAGCCCTCTCGACACCGTTGCATCGTCTTAATCGTTTCTTCAATTCCTTATCCACTTCCTCTTACACTCTTCATTTTGTCTCCAATCAAGAAGCCTTTCTATCATCTACTTAACTCATTCTATGAACTTTATTTTATTGAATGTTTAATTTAAATCCTTTTTGAGTATTATACGTTAATACCTTTCGGTTCTTGAAAGTTTACTTCAATCTGATAAACTCTTAACATGCTTTTATTTTATTTGTTGCGTAATTTTACACTTTCAGTTTTGTGTTAGTAGAAAAATAAAGAATTAACTGCGAATTTCACAAAAAATAATGACGGATCTATTTTTAACTGATATACGTTATTGTTAAAATCATATCAAATTTAATTCTAAACTTCAAAAATAATTAACTTGACACAATTATAACAAAAATAATTTTTTATTTAAATTTACTGTATTACAGTGAGCTTTGCAGACCTAGTGGAATTGCTAAATATATTGAAATTGCTTCCTTGTTCATTGAGTTCGATCTCATGTATTAATGGTTGTTACATTCTACAATATTACTAATGAAAATCTAAGTACAGTGCATTACAAACAAAATACATCAATCAAACCTGAACCAGATTATTAAGGATATATTTATTTATAAATTGCTTTTTTATACCCATATTTGGACAAAACCAACTGACAAACAATAATTGAGTTAATTCTTAGTTATCACGCAATATAATATAACGTGTTTTAAAAATCAGAAATGGTTAAAGCAAAGCCAGACTGAATCCGTTATATTTTAACGCTAACGATTCTTATATATTTCCCCTGACATCATTCTGTTGTTGCGTTTTAATCAATAACATATCCTGAATTATCAATCCATTAAGTAACAAGAATATACTAATTACATGAAAAACGTACAGTTTTTTTTTATAGGTGAATCAAACCCACTGGGTTGGTTCAGTGGTGAACTCATCATGGCAAATCAGTTGATTTCAAACTCGAGAGTTCTAAGGTTCAAATCCTAGTAAACGCAGTTAATTTTTTACGGATTTGAATACCAGACGAGTTTCTATATAATATGAAATTACTTCTTTTTTATTTGAAATAATTTTAATAAATGATAGAACTTCAAATTTTTAAAGTTGAAAAATTTCTTTCTCAAAAAAAAAAAAACGGAGACGCAGTATGTTGTATTCCAATCAATTTATACCTTTCTTCTTTCTTTCTTTTTTTTTGTTTAGCCTCTAGAACCACTGTATTGTATTAATTCAGAGGATGATTGAGGCTGATATGTATGAATGTAAATGAGGTGTAGTTTTGTACAGTCTCAAGTCGACCATTTCCGAGATGTTTGGTTGATTGAAACCCAACCACCAACGAACACCGGTATCCAAGATCTAGTATTAAAATCCGTATAAAAGTACTTTACTAGAATTTAAAAAGATTTAGTAAAGGCAGTTACTTTAGTAAAAGAAAATAAACAGATGTTCTCGATGTTTATGTTTATGTTATGTTTTAGAAAATCATTTTTAATCAGTTACGTAACTGCCTTAGTAAAGGTTAATTTTACTTAGTAAAGCTATGTTTAGTAAGACTTTACTTAGTAAAGGCATATCCTTTTATGTATATGATATCATTTAACGTACTTGCAGGTATCAAAGTAGACATACTAAAAACAATAACGTTTTTATAACTGGATTGACTTTTTTGTTGCATATCTAAATAAATTATATGTGTTTTAGGATACTTTACATTAACTGACATCATTTTCAATCACTATAACTAAAAGCAAAAAACTAAGCAGGACTTCTGTTTGGCATTTCTAGAATTCTGCGTCATATAAAATTTAATGTTTCAATTTTTAGCTCGAGACAACTGCTACTTCTAATTAGTTTTTAATATTTACATCTATCTGCCTTATTTAATTAACCTTATTTTAATAAATTTATTTATTTATTTTTAATTTTACCGGTATTACCATTATAGATTTATTTTCTTTTATTTATTTTAATAAGGAGTTAATTGCAGTTTACTTTGAATAAAAATTACACTTACAATACTGTAATTAACTCAATCAGTTTGGGTATAAATTCTACATTATATCGTATTATTTTTGAAAATAATTAAAAAAAAAACAAAAAATCGATATTTTAATTTTTTCGCCTACCTCCCCCCAATATTCCTCCCAAAGTATTTTTTTGGGCCATTTGCACTATTAATATGCTTAAAAACCATTTCAAAATATTTGTTTATTTTGCAGTAAATAAAAAGATAACTTTTTTCGATTGTAGAGGAACGGGGATAATTTTGAAGCAAACTTTTTCTTTTAAATGGTTAGATAAGCATGCACGCATGACTGAGTTTAATACAAAGACGGGTTTCGTTTGCATAATTTAAAAAAATTTGAACCCAAAGAAGCTGTCTACTCTACACCCTGGAGATATTAACTGCAAACTTTTACAACAGTCTCTCTGCCAAATTTCATTAAAATCAGCTTATAAAGTCAAGTATTACTAAGTTTGAAACACGCCAACAAACATACATACGTGTGTACGTAGGGAAAATTACTCCCACTTTTGGGTTCCTTGGATATAAAATGTCGAAAAATGCAAAAAGACACTCTATATTTCGATGATTACTACACTTACCTTCTTGCAGCATAGCTCTATAACTATGGTGCCAGGAAAGTAAAAATCGTAAATTTAAGTATTAAATAAGACTAAGATTGGCTGATAAACTTTTTATTTATCGGACTAAATATTTGTTAATCAGATAATTTATATCGTTAGTTTCTAAAGTCAGTATTATTCTCCTTGGTTTTCCTGGAAGATCAAGAGCAGTTCACCTTAACAACAAAACGTTGAGTGTATTTATAGTAAAATGAAATTCGAATATTTTTTTAATTAATGTTGATAAATTTTAATAACTACGCTTAATATAATTAAAAATATGAAAAAACGTAGGCTGATTTTTAAACATCTTTACGATAGAGTCAGTTTATTTTAAAGTCGAGGTAATAAATTTAAAGAAAAATATGTATATCTTGGTAAAAGGATGAACCATTCCTATTGAATTCATAGAAAAATGATTCCATTGTAGGATTAATATGTATTAATATTAAGTACCTTTTTGTTAACTTTATTTTGCTTTCCACTGTCTGGAATAAATATTTGACATGCTTATGAGTGAAAAAATTCTGTCTTAAAATTCTGTTTAAAACAAAGTTGTTTTTCCAGTAAATATTTTGTTCGTATTACATTATTCGTTAAAGACATAGAGGAAATAAATTTTAGAGCAAGTGGCACATGAATTCTAAACAACCACTATTCAGCATGATCTAAATAATTTGCGTCTCTTGTTTGAATGTGTTGACTTTTAATGCATCTAAAATAGAATGTGTTGACTTTTAATGCATCTAAAATAAAATATTTATTCATTTTTTTGTATTCATAATTTAATATTCCTTGTTTTGGATTGTAAGTACACTGTATTTGCCATAATATAAAACAACCTTATTACATAAATTACCTTAAAAATAATTTTAAGTAATAAAAAAATTAAGCGTAATTCACAGTTTTCCCCTTCGATAGTAATTACCAGATGCTTTTACAGTTTTTAATCAAAATCTAAATTATGGGTATGCGTGTTGCAGATCAACTGTTTAATTTAAATTCTCTACCTAGCCAACGACAGGTATTTGTCTAATATGAGAATCTAAATAAAGGCATAATCAGTGCTTTACTTTAATCAGCTGAATTTTTACTGTTGTATTGCTTTTTAATTAAAGTTTCTGAATTGAAAGTTTACTCTCTTGCACGCTCTTTTATTGGAGCCTGAGTGTGGTAGGGCAGCAGTGCCGCTTTGGTGGGAGAACTGGGCTGTCATCTCCGGCGGTAGTGATGCTTGTATCAGCGCAAACGTAAACTGTTCACCAGTTCACATCTGAGTTGCTACAGTGTTCGTCTGCCGATATTAAATTAGGGATATACATATGGTAACAATATAATTATATCCTAAAATGCTTCGATTGCGAGTTACAGCTAGTAAAGATTTTGCCCGGATTTCAGCTAACCCTGTGAAATGAGATCGTACTGAAATTTTTAGTACGTTAATTAAGGAATAGAATAAGTGATTTATTATGGATTATTACTTGAAAAATTGAATAAATTAGGTCCCAGAACCGTATCTGTAGTAATTTTTGAGAAATGTGGGGTGAAAACCAATAAACTGGGATAAGAAACCCTGTTCTTTTTTTAAGTTTGACTTAGAATAACTATGTTAAATGGGTAATAAAAACATAAAACTCTTAAAAAAAAATTCCTTTCAGCACACCGGAAAGCGGATATAGATTTCAGAGGTGCTAAGTAGGGGATAAAAAAAATGTCCACCTTAAAGTTAAGAAAAACTCCAATTTACTCAATATGACAATGATTACACGTGAAACTTCTTTTCACATGCCGAAAGGTTTGGTCTTATCAAAAATTGTTTCAGACAAACGTTTTAGGTAATGTTTAGAAGACTAACGACCACTTTAAACCGATTTGATACTGTGCTTATTAAGGGAAGTATGAGTTATTTTGTCTTTGAAACCCCATTTCTCCACCACCTGGGTCAATGTTTGGTGATATCAAAAAACTTTACTTATATAAGTTTTAGGTCCTTATCCAAAAATTAGTAGGAACTTTAAACGAATATTCGATATTTTACTTGAATAAAAAAGTTATAGCTATATTTTGTTTTTGCAAAAAATCCCTCCATTTCTAACCCCATGGTCCGATTTTGCCCATTAACGAACTCGACCTAGATTTTGAATCGTTATATTTTTTGTATCATTTTGAAATTGATTGGCGCAAAATTACGGCAGTATCGTGTCAACAAAAAGTGAAAAAAAATTATATATATAGACAGATAGATATATACATATATATATATATATATATATATATACTTTTGAGCTGACGGTGGTTTTGGGGTCTGTGGGATGTGAAACGGTAAGATATGTCGAAATTTTCCGGAAGTCGAGTCACGGTACCAATTACAATAGGTATATTGTATGCTATCATGAAATCTACCTAAAAACATGTAGAGAATAAAATTCTAAACAAAATTTTATAAGTTAAATAAAACAAAGAAAGGTTAGAAAAAATCAAATTCTATTTAGAAACAGTATGCAAGACCCAATTGCATTATACGCACCAGTTTAAAATAAATGTTCAACAATGAGCCCGGCATTTTTAACACAATTCTTGGCACGCTTCTCTACTGCGTTATTTATTCATTTTAGTTCTTCAGGGCTGTCCTTAAGCTAAACAGTCGTATCCATAATACGGACATATAATTCCTTAAGAGAATGTATTTTGTTTTGTACACAATATTTTTCATCCATCTCCAGATGCAAAAATCTAAACGTGTTAGATCAGGCGATCTTGGAGAATGTGGATCTGTACACCATTTCTCAGAGAAATGATGATTTAAGTCAATGGAAACGGCAAAAGAGAAGTGGGGAGGGTTACCATAGTACTGGAGATATAATTTGGGTCTAAGCGCTAGAAGAACATCTTCAAGCAGCTGCGACAATTCTTCTTGAAGAAAATGCAAGTAGACCTCAACATTTAAGCGGCCCTGTAATAGCAACGGTCCAAGCAGCTGATTGTGATGAAGGCCGTACATTGTCACTAAATCGGTGTTAAAAATTACTTTCCACCGTTTAATAAGGATTTAATTTTTTTGCCCATGTATGCTCATCGCGTAAGTTCTTGATTATCTCGAGTGAATCTTCTCTTGCTGGAAAAAAAACATACTTGTAGATTTGACATTTGTATTCCATCTGTTGCAGAACTCCAAACGAAGCGGACCGTCTTCTGGGAGTGGATGTTGAACTGATTGTTCATGATAAGGATTAAACTTGTTTTGCTTAATGACTTCAAACCATCGAAGGAAAAACTCTAAAAATAAGTGCAAACAAGTGCTGTAAATAAGTACAACATTAATTCAGTGGCAAAGCGATCACGTTCAAACTAAAATTCACAGAAAAAATTCGCAACGATAGCACGGTTCACAGTCCGATTTACTTAATGTACCTTACAGAATGATTTAAATATTAATTCACTATTGTATATTGTTGATCACCTGTTATTTTATTTCCAACTTTGAAATAATAATTTTTCAAATAATTTATTGTACTTGTTCATTATTAAAAAAAAATTTATCTAAATAATTTTTATTTATTTATTTTAGTTTTACAATTGTGAAATTTCCAGTTTTAAAAATTTTTAATAATAAATTTTGTTTTAATAAATTTATTACATCACAAAAAAAGAATTTGTTTTTTGTTTATTTAAGTAATTACTTCTGACATTTGTAGTAAAGTACTGTTTCTAAACAAAATTAAAATTTTTCTAACTTTTCTTTGTTGTATTCAACTTATCTTACACCATTTTTAATTTAGAATTAAATTCTCTTCATGTTTTTTTAAGAGTTTTATGTGTTTATACCCTTTTAACAAAGTTACTGTACGTCAAACATAGAAAAACAGGGGGTTTTACTAAATTGATTGCTTTTCCTCCAATTATTCAAAACTACTACAGATACGGTTCTGGGACTTATTTTATTCAATTTGTTAGGTAATAAACTGTAATAAAACATTAATTTTGCTATTTAATTAACGTCCTAAAAATTTCAATACGACCTCATTTCTCCGAGGTAGCTGAAATCCGAGCGAAAACGTTACTAGCCGTGACTCGCGAACGAAGCATTTTGGAACTTATGTTTATATGATTTTTTCCATTATTTTCACGAGTAGATAAGGTTACGAAAGTTCCAGGAGAGCTTTGTGATTCACTCTCTCTCTCTCTCTCTCTCTCTCTCTCTCTCTCTATCTCTCTCTCTCTCTCTCTCTATATATATATATATATATATATATATATATATATATATATATATATATATATAAAATTTAGGAAAAGCTATTGTGTTATAAGTTTTAATTTTTAGAGACAGTCAAAAGTGTCCATTTTATAACAGAATTGTTATTTCGTTTGATTTATTTTAACATTTTAGTGATTGACTAGTTTAAAAGTAAGCAAAATACGATGAAAAAAATAACTATTTTAAATGAAAACATAACTATTCTATCACATAAGCTATTCAGCCGATTGTGTTTTAAAATAGGTTCGTCTGAACCTTAAACACATTTGCCTTTCATTCAATTCAGCTAGTCTTTAGGGGTCATGTTGTCAGCACGTCGCCAGGTGAGATTTAACTATGTTATGCGTATTGTTCAATCAACCCTTCTCTATAAACAAAAAGTTCAATATAGCTTTGTTAACCTAAATAATTAAAAATTATAGTCATAAAAAATAAAGAAAATAATTCCACTAGTGGCGTAACCGGTTAATCGTTCACGATTCATTTGTTTGTGCATTATATTAAGTGTAAATACGCTTATGATTTGTATTATTATCCCATAAATTGGAGATGACTGACGAAAAATTTATTTGTTTACATATTTTTACTCGATATATACTATTATAAATTCTTACGTTTATTACTTTCTATTAATACTGTGATCTGTAACGTCACAGTAAGTTGATTAAAAAAAAAAAAAAACATAATAAATATAGTTATACGTTAAATAAAACATTAGTTAAACTTATAACACACATCATTAATACATATAAAATTAAAACAAACAATGAATATAAACGGATTTAAAATTTAGATATATTTTTCTTACTTTACGAACGATTTTATAACTATTTTCTTGAAGTCTTTAGTTCATCACGAATAACTGAGGAAATTTCTTATTAAGTAATTTACCTTCTTCCTTGAGAGAGAAAACTAAAAAACAAAACAGATTTCTGAGAACAGCCATTTCTTTTTCCTTAAAAGAAATGAGTGGCGTTTAATAGGAATATAATACAAAACATTATGTTATTACAAACATTGTAATAAATGCTCTTCAGAATTTGTCTTGATTATCTGAATCTTAAATATCGAAAATAAAATTAACACCTAAGCGGGTAAAATTAAACAATACATACTTTTCCTATTACATTTATTAATAAATTGACTTTTTTATGTGACTAATTTGATGTGTTAGGTTTGACATAAAGGACAGATTTTTAACTAAATTAACTCTACATAAAAGAAACAAAAATATATAATCTGGATATCGTGCATAATATTAACATATTAAGTTTTATGAATTTTTTAATGATATTTGGTAAAAATCAGTGCAACATAATTGTCATCAACAAATAATACAGTTAAATACAAGGTTATTTAATGAAATTATAGATAATAATTCAGTATTTTTTAAAAAAGTAATCCGTTATCATTACCAGATTTTATATATTATTCCAATTTAAAAGACTATTTATTTTGTAACTTTCATAAAAACCTTTTCATATCTGTTATTTTTTTTGACGATATCACCAAATAAGCTTGAAGTTTGTGCGTGGGATATGGAAATGGAATTTTGTAGCGTATGAAAGATTCCATACCTGACCTGGATTCGATCCCGGGACCTCCGGATGCTATTTATCTGTGATTTTTTCAACATTTTGTTTTGATGAATATAAAATAACAAACGTATATGAGGTATAACAAAGGTTATACCTTTCCGGATGATTACTGTAGCCATTCATTAATGATTCGATTAAAAGTTTCTGCCACGTATTTTTATCGTATTTTGTATTAAATTTCAAATTGTACTATGCTTTTACGCATTTAAATTTTTCATTGTGAAAATGAACACTTTTTTTGCAGCTTAAACGGATAACATTCTAAACCTGTTATCAGCATTACGAAGTTTAGTTAAAACGTTAGAAAAATAATAAATAAATACGTTTCAGCAAATGAATGATTTTCAAATTCATGGAAATTAGCTTTCAGATTTTCTTGGAACATTTGTGCTAATTTCAATTTACGCATGCATGTTTATACAATTTTAAAAAACAATTTTGGTTTTATTCAAAATATATCGCCCTAAATTTTTATCTACATTAAATTTTTTTTTCAAAAACATTAATTTCATAATTATTTTGCAAGTATATTTTTATTATTGTTTAAAACTGTATTGTAAGGTGCTTTAAAATTTTAAATTATTCGAAAAAAACATTTTTAATTTAAAATTTTTTAAATTTTCGAATTATTTGTTTTATGTATTACCTTTTTCTTAACTACTTTTTCCTCTATGCTTGTCTTCATAACCACATTTTTTAGCCTTACGTAATTTAAAATAGAACCAATAATGAAGACGTGTACTGTTACAATTTGTTTAACCAAAATATTATTTGAATTTTACCAAAAAAATTCACCTCTTTTATGAATTTTATTGAACATATTTTAAATTTGAAAAAAATCCTTTTTTTAATAGCAGTAATAAACTTCCAATTGTCACATAAATTTTTGTCTATAATTATAAATTATTTAGCGGCTAATTTGTAATATAATACTACAATTAACTGTGTAGAATTTTGGATGCAATCTTCGGTATTTTATTGAATTTTTATAGTATATTTTGAACGTTTGTCGATCAAAAATCTGGTAAATATCTGCTAGCTATTATGTTAGTGTAGGCTGACTTAGTCAGCAGATTTTCAGAAATGTGAGGACTGGTGACTTCGTCCAGGTCACGTTTGGTGATAATATAGCTTATTTAATACAGCTAGTAGCCAGTAATATTAAAATAATAAAACCTTTACCACAGAAAAAACTGCTACAGTGGAATGTATGTGATATATCTTCATTAAAAACAATAAATTGTTGGTGCAGACTAACTGTTACGTATTTACGTTTTCGTCACGTTCACATATATCAACTCAGCTTGTTTTTTTTTTCATAACAATTTTAAAAAAAAATTATCGTCACAGATTATTCTAATCTTTTTATGATTTACAATAGCTATTATTTATTTTGAAGTACAATAATTTTCGTCTATATTGTAGGTTTTAATATTTTCTCAATTAAAAAACATGTTGAAAAATTAGTTGGTTTTTCATTTTCTTTTAATTTTGATGTGTGTTTAGGTTTTATGGATATAAATATACTTTAATAAGCGTTTTGAATTTATCACGTAAAATTTTTTTATAATGCATGTACAGTAAAGTTTAATGTTAAATAATTTTTTACTCTTTGCTTGAGGAATACAAATCTCTGGAAAAGAAATTACAACTATACTTCGACCAATGGCAAGGTATAAAAACATTTTAGAGTTCATCTGATTATAAAAATCAGTTACAATGTTTGAACATTAAATTCGCATTTGATGGAATAATAATTACAACACTGACTGATGATTTAATTAAGAATTTATGAATGTCAATACATTTCCAATGATTTATTGTGACAATGGACATACATTTTCACTCATATTAAAAAAAAGAAGCCGCCAGACCACACATTGCACCAAATGAGCTACTTATTTGTTTCCGGGTGGAGTTTTTAATTTTGTATCTGTAAAATATATATTTTAAATTCTAAAATGCGTGGCTAGTTGTTTTATTGCTATAAAAATTCAGTTTATAATTAATAAGTTACCTGAGTAAATTTATTTCTATTTTCGATAGAAGGATTTTTTATGTATTATATTTGTGATATCCTACATTTCGGATTTTTTGTTTTATGTATTACCCTTTTCTTATTGATTGTCTACTTTTTCCTCTATGCTTGTCTCCATAACCACATTTTTTAGCCTTACGTAATTTAATATAGAACCAATAATGAAGACGGATACTGTTACTAGTCGTTTAAACCAAACATTATTTGAATTTTACCAAAAAAATGCACCGATTTTTTGAATTTTATTGAATATATTTTGGTGTCATAAAATACAACTCCGTATAGTACAATGTTAAATTCCACATAAAAAAAATTTACAAACTTTAAATTCAAAATTGATTTTAATATATTTCAGCCTAGCTTGAAAGTTTGTTGTTTCTTATGCTTATCTCCTTTTGATATCTTCCTTATATCTCTCAATCTTAGCAACTTTACTACCTAAATAACAAAAATTTATAACTTTATGTAGCTTAATCTTTAACTTATTATCCTATCTGTCAGATTTCATTCATCTTATTTTAAATTTACTTAATCAAAAATTAAATTCTGCATTACCTGTTATTTTATTATTTAGTATTTCTTCCAAATTAGATTCAACTAAAACAATAATAATAATAATAATAATAACTGAAAATTTTAACTTTTTATTTTATTATTTAGTTTTAAAATTAGTTTCCTTAATTTTTTTATTACCTCTTCCGTATATTAGATAGTAAACAATGTAATTTTACCATCCTCCTCCCCAACAAACCATTGATTCTTTCTCCGTTCTTCTTCTTGTTGACATTAATTATATAAAATTAACCGTATAAAGGGTTTATTTTGGAGTTAACTTTCATTTTGATTTTGGCATTCTATTGTTTATTATTATTATTTATAATCCCACATTAATCTAAAGACGATAAAAATTGAAAAGAATCAATATTAAATACTTAACATTTTATAATATTTTTTTTTTCATTAGGTATAGATTTTTCTAAGCCATTTTTTTTTTTTTTTATTTTTTATGACTATTAACGCAGATTTTTTTTATTACCATTCAGTACTTCAATTCATTATGAAATTTTAACGCTGATATACAATTGCTTTCATTCGAAAATAGCTCTGTTACTGATTCATAAATAAATATAAATATATAATCTACTGATACAGAACAAAAACGTTTATTTATTTAAAATAGGAATATTTAAAAATTTCAATTCGTTTTCAATACGAGTAAACAGAATTTAAAAATGTATTTTTTCAGATTATTAATATCTTATTTTTATCATTATGATTATTATTTTGCATTACTTTCTATATAAAATATTAAATTATTAATATGGCATTGGATATTTATTCAAGGAGATCAGAATTTAAATTATGAATGCACGTAGAGCCTGCGAGAATGTTATTACTATAGTAGTGTTTCGTTAATACTTGTAGTACATGTTATGTAGTATAATGTAACGTTATGTTATGTACAACTCTATACAGATAATTGATACACAGAGGAATAGTGTTTACTTTGTAGAATATGGAACATTGCTTTCATGGAGCAAGCGCTTCACTCCTTATAGTATGCAGCGCATAATAAAAATAAATATCTTTGATGCATAATTTAATTATTATGTAGTCTTCAACTGAATATGAATAATAAAATTAATAGTTCTATTTTCTGTTGCATATTAATGTAAAAAGATATGTTAAATATTGTTTAGAATAAAGACGTACTTTTATATTTCCAAAGAAGTCTCAATAGCATTAGGTTATTGCATATTTAATTCATAGATAATAGCTTCGGCTAATATCATTTTACAGATAATTTGATATTTTAAAATACACGTACAAATTAAAGAATTTATTTCTTTTAAGGGTGTCTGTTATGTATCATAACACTGGTCTGCAAAAAAATAAGATTTTTCTATTACATGCATTCAATAAGTTGTGTTTTAAAGTAGTCTTTACGATGACTTTAAATCTGCAGTAAAATTTAATAGAGATCAGAGTTTTATAATAACACGGATTTAAAGATGCCTGATTTTTAAAATTAATTATAAATCCTACGTTTTCTTCATAACTGATATCTACTTTTCTTTAGATCTCTCCTGTATTCAGTTTATAAAATGTCCCGTTTTATTCTCCAGCAGTAATTAGCTAGCATGTACGGGCTCCATTTTCCCTGATAATCGTGTTTCCATCATTGATATATCCTGTGAAAGTGTTAAAATTTATAATTGATATACATCAATTATACAAAAGTCGTAAATAAGTAAAACGTAAAAAAGTATAATGTTCGAATGTAAAAAAGTTGTACTTTTAGCGACATACTGTATCCCAGTTTTCAAAACGTTCACTCACCAAATATACATAATTCTCTGTTTTTCCCAGGAATGAATTAACAATATTTTAAAATTTTATCTACACTCCTTTCTCAAATTCATTCAAACTCCTCTCAAAGTCCGAATCCTTCATTAGTTTACATCTGGTTCAAAACGTATCTCTTCTTTTTTGTCTCATCGCTCCTAGGAAGCTTACTCCCCTTGGTCGTTATGATTAACTTCATTGGCAAGATGTTTCATCAAACCATATTTACGTATAATGATGGAATATACATATTGTTTGATTCAAGAGAGTTTTACAAATAAAAAAATTTTTCACTCAGGATGTGAATGCTTCTCTTTTCAGTCAGTATTTTTTAATGTAATAATTTTTTTTCTTTAATGTCACCCTCGATTAAGAATTAACATTACTTAGAATAACCAAGCTACAGTCCTATGAAAAGTACCTTTAGGTTGCCAAAAATGTGCCAAGAATACTTTTCATACTGTATCATTGCAATAAAAATTTCATTTTTCCATATTTCTCCTTCAATTGCGCTGTGTAAGCAAGCGTCATTGTGAGGAATTGATGTTTTCTCATTTCTGTTAAAAAAGAGAACGGCTTTCAAACTCTATAGGAATTTCTTAAGAGTCTGCATTCTACAGGACTGTCATATTGTCTTAATATATCCCATAAAAAATTTACATCATTGTAGTACACTGTATTATTATTTTGTAAGAATAACAGATGTCGAAAAGTTTTCAGTCTAACACGGTAAGTACATATTTTAGTGCCACTTTCGAGGAGGTTCTGAGGTTCAAATCCTTGTAAAGTTTAGTTACTTTTATACGGGTTTGAACACTAGTCAGTGGATACCGGAGTACCTTTGTGTGGTTGGGGTTCAATTAACCATACATGTCAGGAATGGTCGACCTGAGTCTGTACAAATCTACATCTAATTTTTATGTCATATATATCATCCTCATTTCATTTAGTCACGGGGGGTTGCTTATTGTTCTCTACTTGAACAGACTGCAACGTACACATTAGGAAAAACATTGAGTTTACATGATTTTTTAATCAAATGAGTTATATTTATTTGATATTTAAAAGTTATTTCATCATACACATACAAAAGATTTTAGGGTGATTTATACGAGGCATTTTTTTATAAGTTACTAACAATACACAAACAAATACGTATTAAGCATAACAAAAACAAGCATAACATTTCTATATTAGAAAAATTAGGAACAAAACTAAAGCCCAAACTAGCAATAGTATTCGCATGAAATCCATAACAAAATTCATTCTTGGTTCTAGGTTATTCCACAGAAAAAGTGAATGAAATGAATATATCCGTTATGGTGTCATTAATAATTGGTATTAATTAAATCATTTTATTTCTCCAAAAGGAATGAATCATAGAAAAACCTTAAATGTCATTCTATGTGTAATACTATGTCAGTCGCACCAGTCACTCCTCCAAATTATTCCTCTCTGAACCATCTATAAATATCTACAGAAATTCAATTTCATAATAAACACTGACCCATAACAAATCTTTACAGTGTTTTGTCTTTATAGAGAAAAAAAATCGTTTTAAAAATTTTTATTTTATTTGAGTAAAAATTACAAAATAATGAAACCCATAATGAAAGGACAAATTTTGAGGTTATATTTAGATTCAGGACAAAAAATAGGTAAGAGTAAGTCAAAATTGTCTCTGTAATATAACTCTAGGCCAGTGAAATCGAAACAGTTGTAGGTGATTTTATACGAGACAAAATTCGCTTTCTAAAATGTCACACCCATTCACAGTAATGACATTCATCTGTTTCTTATCAACTATTTCTATCAGTGCAGTAAATAATGGCTCGAAACTTTTACGTTTCTTCAAGCCCCGTATCAGTCAAGAAATTGAAAAAAAGGTTGATATCTAATTCATGAAAATGAAATATATTTAATTTTTGTGAAATGAAAGTTGTCTGATTTGAAAATTTTTTTTAAAAAGAATTTGTCACACAGAAGTTTAAATCCCTTTAACTTTACTTTATACTTTTTATGTTTATAAAAGATTACATTAAATTTATTTTAATAATTTTTTAGTAAAATGTTTTTGATAGTTTTCGTTAAATATATATAATTATTTTATGTATATATATATTAAATAATAAAAAAAAGTATACATATGTATACTTTTATTTTATTGAATAAAATACTGTTTTGTTCCTGTTTTTAAGTAAAATTATTATTTGATTAGCCATTTTGTAGATTTTAAATAATTTTCATATTATGGTCTGGAACAAGTGGGTTCGTATTACCGTTATTATATACGGTAGTTGTCTGAAGGAAGCCAAAATTATTCCAACCAATCTGAATATTTCATTTTTAATGTATGGTTTATTTCCCCAGTTTCCTGTCGTTTTATCTGTTAGAATTCAATTCTCATAGAAAAGTCGTCTGAATTTTATTAAAGTTATTGGAAGAGGTTGTTTATCTTTCGTTTAAACGTTAGTTGACTTTTATAATAATAAAAAAAAAAATCCTGACCACCATTCTTCTCTTTTCTTGGAGACAGAGTTGCCCGACGTAAAGATTGGTATATTTAGTGTAGTTAATAGATCATAAAACTCGAAAATATTTCTATGAATGGATATCAAATAAATAAATGTTTATTAAATAGAATGTAAATCTTTATCATAATCAAGCATAGGAAAACAAAAAAAAAAATATATATATATATGTGCGTGTGCGTGCGCGCGCGCGCGTGTGTGTGTGTGTAGGAATATGTGTTTTATTATATGGAGATGAGTTAATTGAGTTTGTTTAAAACGGAAAAAGAACAAACATATACGTAAAAAAAACCTATGAAAATAAAATAGATTTTTGTTGGTTTAGATTCAGAAAAGTAGATTGCCATTACTGTTTTTTTTTTTTTTTTAACAATATACAAGAGCAGGTAAAGGATTTTAGCAGGTCCTATACGATGATATATTTACGTACATAATATTGAGCTTAATCTTATTATACATTGTTCAATGTGGGCGCAATAAAAAAATTATCTTTGTAAGATGGATTCAGGAGATTAGATTATCGGAACCTGGATTTTGTTTTGCTTCAAAGAGCTTTTTACTGAAGGGATAGAGGTAATTGTTTTAGAGAAAGGTATTGAATTCATTTGTGCTTTAATCTTGCTAATAAACCGTGTATCTGTCTACGCTACATTTCACCTTGTACAAATTGATTAATTTGGATTAACTTGTTGGGACTACTTACATTGTATATTCACATATATTTGAATTGAAGGAAAGCAATTTCTTTTTACTCACTGAAAACGTATTGATTTTTAAAATTTATACAGTATACATATATATATATATATATACATATATATATATTTATTTATATGTAATTCTATGTACTAATAATCGTAATTAAAATAAAATAAATTAACATACAAAATTAATAGTAATATTGAATTATATAAAATTATTTTTGGTCATTTTGACTCGCCAATTCCCTCGTGACAAGCAACTAATTATTTTTTTATTTCATCTTTTTATAACTTCAGAACCATTGTCGTATGGCATATAATTTATGTTTTTTACTTAAATTCTTTACATTCTCTTTCAGTGCACCGAGGTCCTGTCGACATCAGTGCCAAAATGATAATACCTATGTCATTTAGAAATTACCACATCATTTTTCGTACGTTAAGCATTTGAATTTAGTAATATCACGTGAAATATTTACAAATAATGTAAATAGTGTACCACGAGAAAACCGACATACTTCACAGGTATATTCCTCTCATCTAAATAATGGAAAAAGTTAACATAAAAATAGGTCTGGAAACGTTTCGTGAAACGAAAGATTTAATCCGGTATTCAGCTCCCCCCCCCCCCCCAAACGAAAGGAGGTCTTACTGAAATTTTTAGGACGTTAATTGTGGAACAAAATTAATGGTTTTCCATGGTTTTTTGACCTGAAAAATTGAATAAAATAGGTTCCAGAACAGTAGGTTTCATGATATCCGAAATAAAGCTGAAACATTAGTGTTCTGAAAACCGTTTTTTAGTTTACCAGTACAAAAAAATTGTTAAATAACTAATAAATTCGTAAAATTTATTAATAAACTTATAGAGAATTTATTTCTAAGAATTGTGATGTAAATAAATCCAATAAAAATTAAATAACCGTTTTGAGGAATAAAATTTTACTGAAGAAGAAACAGAACATAAAATGAATGAAATGACTTGCAAAAAAAAATTATTATATTTAATTTTGTTTTATTATTTTTTTTTAATTTAATCTTCGTACCTTATAGATACTGTTCATTTGACTTTCATGCTCAGCAGAAAAATTCGTTTTCACTATTTTGGAACAAAAATATATTAAAAAATTTTAGATACATGGGCAAAAATATTATTTAATTAAAGGGACAGTGGCTATAGATTGATCTGAATTTATTTTTATTTAAAATGAAAAATTTAAAAATTAAAGACATTTGGAACCAGTGAGGACTATTAGTCTCCGGTTTCTCTCAATTAAAAATTATGTTCTATTTGTACAAATTTGTAGCGCTATTGCATTGTCTTTTAAACATCTCAACAAAGAACGTACAAAAAATATAACATAATGAAATCTTAACTCTGTGATTAACTTATCACAGTAGTGGTACCCGTTCTTCATAACTTGAAACAAATGCGTATTCATATATAAATTTCATGGAATTATACCAAATTTTTAAAGAAATTACTGTTTTACTTGTTTAGGGACAAAACTTAAATTAAGAATGCCTTTTTAGTTTTTAATTAATTTTAATCACTTAATTATAATAATGTAGATAATAATAACAACATTAACAAAACACACGATGCTTCACCCTAAATCCGCAGTAGAACGTTTGTATGTCTGTAGTAAATAAGGTGGTAGAGGCCTCCTCGACATGAGTCGCTATGTAACAGACAGATTGCATCAATGAAGAGATATTTTCTCTCCAGCTCTGAAACTTCGTCATGCACAAAACAATAATTACATCTGACAAGGGATACTCCCCTCTAAAAACATTGAATGATGACAATTTCTACCCCAATATTCCCCAGTGATAGGATCCAAGCATGGAAATCAAAGGCACTCCACGGTAGATTTCCCCATTTTCTCGAAAATGGCGATAAGGACGTATCTACGCGTTGGCTAAAGGATGGGTCTCTATTTGGAGAAACTAAAGGGGTTTTGCATGCCATCCAGGACCAGTTCATTGTGACAAAGAATTACAAAAATTTTATAGAAAATCAGGACATCAGTGATGTGTGCAGAGTATGCAATCAATCATCTGAAACAATTGATCATTTGATAACTGAATGCTCCAACTTGGCTAACAAGGAATATCTGCATCGCCACATCCTTACAGTAAATACTGTTCAGGCATTGGCATTAAAATTAGGACTTGCAGATGACATGGAGCATTGTCCTTATTATGAATATAAGGCCAAATCTACATTGGAAAATGTGCATTTTAGACTGTATTATGATCTCCCCTTACATACTGACAAATGTTTTGCTGCAAATAGGCCAGACTGGTTCTACTCAACATTAGAGTAAAAACTGCTCTTCTCATTGATGTCACTCACCTATCAGATTACAATATTAATAAGGCTAAAACAGATAAAATAACCAAACACAACCCTCTGGCAATACAATATAAAGAAATTTACAGACTGAACTCAGTAGAAGTTATTTCCATTGTGATAACAGCAAACGGAATAATTAACAAGAATTGAAAGAAGTACATAGTAAAGTTTGGCCTGGATCCTTAAGTGATAATTCCAAAAGCCTAAAAATCGGTTATTCTGGTGACGTGCAGGATTGTACGTACTAGGTTAAATGCACCGCAGCATTGAATGAGGTATGCCCCAATGGCCCCTCATACTGGAATTCCGGATGTGAATCTCCGAGACAAAAGATGATAATAATAATAATGCTAGCCTTGGGATATCTGAATGATACTTGAACTTTTTTGGTACCACACATGTGACAAACGTATTTATTGAGAAGCCTAATGCCATTCTATTTCTTTCCATAAACTTGATTTGCTACTAATTTTTATCTTTATCTACTGTGTAATAATATTGGGGATTCTTTTTTGGTTTTTTTGGTTTTTCATTAGACTATTGCGATCTCTTGAATCTTTGCGATCCCAATTAATGCAAGTGTGTTTATTTAAGCAGAACTTTTATGTATGTGTAGGTTGTTTACATATATCTTTATATATGTAAACAACCAACTTTATTGAGAGTATTTGATGGACACCCCTCTTAAAGTGCTTTTTGTAATGCCATTTACTTGTGATTCCCTAATCGGAATCAATTGTAAATAAACGATTCACGAGGTAAAAGAAACATAACAAAGATTAATATCTTCAGTAAATTCAGCTCATCTATCTTAACTTAAAACAACCGGAACTCAAAAGAAAAACAGAAAGTTGTGTGAGACGACATCAGTATTGAAACTAAAGAGGCGAAATACTGCTACCTCACTACTATATACCACATTATAATCACTATTTTTAGTCATGTTTCTCTACACTGCTTCATGTAACCATCGTATTTTATATGATATGATGATTGAAAGAAAGTTCAATATATAGATAATACATTATTAATGTTCTGCGTATCAATTAAAATCAGTAAAGCCAGTTGAAAATATAAGTAACCTATTTTCCAACTTCATTATTAATGATGAAGCGTCAACAAAATGTAAAACAAAAAGTGCAGTTGCAAACAATAATGTAATTAGAAAAAAATGTTCATCGTCACAGATAAAGCTATAAAATACAGATAACATTCTACAATCTAAGTAAAAAAAAATAACAAAACTTAAATGATATGTCTTTTTATTTAACTCGTTAAAATTTATAAATAGAAACATTCCTACATACACAACTTCAAAGTAGATAAATTAAATTCCTTGTAGGCGATTAATTTAATCATATATTTTTATTATAATGTAAAGCATACGAATTTTTTTAGCTAAAATTTACGCGTAGATAATTCTCTTATTAAAGTGTCTGTGTTGTAACTTTTTATTTAAGAGAGAACTTTTTTCGAAATTAACTTCATTTACGGGGAGATAAGTAATATGAATGAAAAACATTTCTTTTCTTAATTTTTTTCAATTATCTCTCATATAAGCTTATAAACACACATATACTCATACACTTCTATATACATAGAATTGTGCTATTTTATGAGTTTGAAAACTAAAAAGTTAAATGTAGTTAACTCTACGTTTCAACAGTAAAACTGAAGTAGAAAACTAGTCATAAGAAGAATACAAAATGTGAAAGTAGTTTGGTAACTATATTACACTTTGTTATACTAGTATTCTAAATTTTAGTTAATATTAAATTTAAATGCTTCTATTATTATTAATATTCAACAGACAACAAGAACTTTCAACTTCCAGGACTCGTTTTATACCAATATAGTTTAAACATTTGTTATTACTACTACAGTTATTTTCATTTGTGTTTTGTTTTGTCATTGTAGTTAGCTAGTTTACTGTTTAATTTTGTTTTGGAATTTTTTTAAACTTATTAACTAAATGTAATTTTCCAATATTGTAAACTTATTCATGAAGTACAAAATCGTTATGTGCATTATAAAATAAAGGAATCTTTTAGATATAAAAGTAGATAAATATTATTGCATCTATCCAATGTTGAAAATAGAAAAAAGAAAACAACACACAAATCAATACAGTAGAAACTGTTTTAGCTGCTGTGCTAGAAGGAATTTATATAAATTTATAAAGATAATAGAAACTGAGAGAAATTTAGATGCACAACCATATGAAATTTTTGCAAGTATAAAAGGTTCTTAAAAAATGTTTTTTTCATCTATTTGAAAATTTTGATGAAGTACTTAAAAGATTTTATTTAAAAAAACAATTTCAGAGATGAAAATAATAATAGCTAAAGGCATCGTACTTTTTTCACTTTTAACGGCATTTGTTAGAAAGTATGAAAAAAAAAACAATTATTGTCGAAATACTGGAATAATTATTGCCAGACAACCGATCATGAAGGCACCTTGTCGACGTTTTTAGTTAACCTTGAGCCCAAGGATAACAATCAAGAGGTTTTTAATCTGAAATACATCGCAAACTGTAGGGTAACCTTTGAAACGCCAAGAAGATCTCCTGGTTTAGTGAAGTTATTTTGTCAGCAGAATGGCACACAAAAACTAACTTCATACAGACTTACAGGCGATGCGTTAAAGTGCTGGTGGTCATAGAACTTCAGATTGTTCTAAAGATAGAAATATTTTGGCCGTTTGTGCTTTCTAGCAATCAAACCATCCTGCTAACAAAATGAGATTCAGAGTGTATATGGAAATCATGGGCAGAAAGTAAAAGAAAAGGTTGTCACCGACTACGCAGACTGCCTCACCATTTGGAGCGCAGAACTAACGGACTGCTTTCTTTGGTTTGGATAATAATAGTATCCCTCAATTAGTAGGAGAACGAATAGGGATCCGGATGTTTATTCCAGAGACAAAATATTTCACCTTATTTCTCATGGGGCATCACGACTAAAGGAAGATCCTTGTATAAGTTTATAAGTATTTGGGGGGATGGTATGCCTCGAGCTCGTTTTTAAGGGCAACGGATGCTCGGATGCTCTCCAACCATGCTAACTTGAACTAATATCTGTTTCGATTCTGCCTGGCAGCTGATGAGCTGTGCGTCTGCGGGGAGGTCCAGTCAAATGAACACCTGATATTTGACTGGCCTGCTCTTTCGGACCGTGTTGGAGTTCCCAGATGCGGTTGATTTGTTCAACTGGCATCCGCAGTTTGCTTAAGGAGAAGACTCTTACCGCATTGCCGTGGAAAGCTAGCCCTTAGTATGCTGGCCACCAGCCAATTATTATGGCTTCAAGCGCTATAAAATGGTGGACAGGTACTTGATGGCATTCAACGACGTAGGCGTGGCAACAATTGCTGCCTAGACGAAATAAATTTTATTATGGGTGTCATATATATTTTTAGTAGTTGACGGGGTACGCCTAGCAATTTTAGCAAATATATGACAAGTCAACGGTTGGGAAACTTAAACCGATGATGTATGGCACCACGCTTAGTGCGCTCACGCTGTTAGGTAAGCTCTAGGAGATATGTTTAGGAGCTAAACTGTTCAAGGCTCAGTTGGCGTTTGTGGCACAGACATTCGGTCTTATGCTTTAGGACGACCGAATGGGGTGGTGGCGGGAGAAATGCCGAGCAAATCAATCACCTTAATTCTTTTGGGTTCAGTAAAGCTTCTCTTTTTAAAAACAAGCATTTTCCCATCAAAGATGGGTCCCAGCGTTCCTAGTAACGTGTCTCAACTGTCGTGATGTTCTAGTAAAATCTCTCTCCTTGTTTGTCATTAACTGGCTTAAAGTTTTTCGGAAAAATTCAAATGAGACCCTAGTAATTCATAGGCTTTTATGAGTTCATCTGTGAGGGTTTTATAATTCTCATTTTTTTTATTACTCAGAAATCCCTTCACTACACTTACAAAACAGTTACAAGGTTCTAATTCTTTATCATTTAACATTTCTTTAAAAAGGATATCAGTTAAACTTTTTCTTATTTGAGGTCAACTAAAAATGCCTTCTTTTAGTTTTGCATCATTTAACTGAAAAATTAATTCTTGTAAGTGCTTAAAAATCATTGCTTTCTTTGTCCATAGTTTTGCAAAAATTTTTAATTAGTCGAAACTTAATATGGAGATAGATTTTCATTTTGAGTTCTTACGAAGAAAAAGCATGTGATTCCATTTTACAATCTCATTTCAATTTTTAACCACAAAAAATTTCATAAGTTTTGTGAAAAACTAAAACATGAAACAACCTTTTCATTTAATAAACTTCAAAGAGTGGGAGTTGTAGTAAATAAAATTAATAAATAAATAACTGGTAATGATAAAACGATATATATATATATATATATATATATATATGTAATAACAACTTTAAACAAAGTTTAATGTAAATTTATGTGCTATATGTTTCTTTTAATACCACGTATTATATATATATATATATATATATATATATATATATATATATATATATATATGTGTGTGTGTATATTATTAATTTATTTATTTTTGTTTTTCAATTCATATTAGTAATAAATTTTCAATAAAAATAATAATATATTCAGGTATTAAATAACGATAATTGTTACTTGCATGAACGGTAAATCAAATTAGATATCATAATTATAAAAAATTTACATGATTACAAGTTATTACATCTTTCCTGAATTATCTTGAAAAAGTTATAATTTACAAAAAATACAAGTAGAATTCTCAAATAAAAAAATTGTCTGATAAGTATTTTAATATTTTGATGAATTAAATTATTATTATTATTATTCTTGCATTCTCATCAACAATTCCATGGATTACCAAGAAACGTTCATGAAGCAGTGCGACTGATGCAATCCTTATACTACACAATGGACGAAAGAAAGGCAACTAATTACTCCTTCTTAACAGTCAATAGAACTGCAGATATAATAATCACGAAATTGAGTAAAAAATATAATTTTTCAATTAGTCAATATTTTTACACTTCATTTACAATTGACTATTTTCCTAAGTTACAATTTTTGTAGCTCATTAATTTTATAAAAAAATTTCTAAATTTGTTTTTAATTTACAACTATCTAAAATTTGGTAAAATTGATGTTAAAATAAAGAAAGAGAAAATAATTAAAGAATGAGAAAAATGATAAAAATTTCTACTAAGATTTTAACGTTTTTTTTTAGTGTTTTAATTTTTTTATTAATTGATTAATTAAGCTATCACAAGGTTATGAAACTTCAAAATTACTAAATAAAAAAAAATGTAGGAGGTACATTTTTAGAATGATCTTAAGTGAAAATTAGCATTTTACAAATCTACTTCATGGGCAATGAGAATCAAAAACAAACCAACACACCCTGCCAATAACACCACATCGAGCAGATGGAGTAGCGAGAAATAGTGGCAACTTTGAAAACGTTTTTGCATTTGCAATTCCTTCATTAGGCACTGCAGCGACCTTGCTTGATGGTGGTCGGACTGTGGATTCAAAAATCAAGTTGCCATTGAACATTCACACAAATCAAGATGCAATGTGTAACATAAAGAACCATTCAGGCATGGCTGAAATTTTGAGAAAATGCAAAATTATTATCTGGGATGAATGCACTATGGCTCATAAGCATTCACTTGAAGCTCAAGACGCTGAAAGATTTCATAGGTCGAGTTGTGATAACTGTGTGTTTGGTGGTATCAGGTATTTTAAAAATCTTTTTTTTTTACATATTTTTTCATCAAAACGGTCCAAACAATTTATAGTTTATTTGAAAAATTTTTTAATTTTTGTATTTACAACGTCTGTCGGGTCCACTAGTATATATATATATTCACACTCCTCTATAATAGAAATGCATTAGGATTATAATATATTAGGACAGTAATTATCAGAATCTATCACAATATAACAACAGTGTTATTACGCCAATATCTTAACTTTAACAAATAACCTTTTTTCAGAAAGAACAATTTTTATCAAATCCTACATTTTTAAATAACAGCAAAAAAGCATTTTCATTTTTTTTCTTAATTAAGAAGAGAGGAACTCTGCTAGAATATATTTATTCTCCCATTAAATATAAAAAAGATAAATTTAGCGTTTCAAATTTTTGACTACATTCTACTTGTTAAAATAATAAAAAAGATTTATATTTCGACACTTATTCTGAATTTTTTTTTTTAAAAATAAGAAAACTTTTCTCTTATTAGAAAATAAAAGAAATCACTACCTTCCAGTTTCTATATTCTGTGTTGTGTCTCCTGTAACTGGATTGTCTTGGACACAAAGTTTCAACATTACTTCGTGAAATAACTTGTTTTTTTGTTAAAGTAGCGATGAAATGAATCAAATAACTAATCAGGACAGTACTGAACAGTTGCATATGTGAGAAACATAATGAAATAAAACTGAAATATAAAGGTTTTATTATTATTATTTAGATTATTTTATTTGCAAATACAAACTTAAAACCACTTTAACTGGAATTATAATCGTTAAAACACCTATATAGCCGATTAATATAGATTAACAGAAACATGGATTTTTTTAAATCACCGTAATGTATTAAATTTAGCGTTAAAAACTCGCTTTAATATGAATTTTTAGTAAGGAAGCACTTAAAAAATTCTTCTCTCACTATATAAATATACCCCATTATTTGTGAATTTAATTAAATAGATATATAATATAGAATTAATAGGAAGTAAGTTAGAAAAAAATAATTTTATTACTTTTGTATTTATGATATTATAATAACTGCTTGATAAATTTCACCTTATTCACCTTATATCACCAGTTTTATTTAAAGTCACTAACAACTACCAAGTTACTTCATTATTATTCAGTAACCGATTTGTTCTGCTTGCTAGCTGTAACATCTTGATAAAGAAAAATTCTAAAATACATTTTAATTTTAGTATTTTTAAATACATCCAGTAATAATTTATTTTAAATAAAAACAATGATATTAATTCCAATGTATACCTATCATTAATTTATTTAGTTTGTCATTATATACTACATATAGTACTCGTACTAGAGAATATTTGTAATACAAAGAACTAACAGGTATAAATTAACTATGCCGGCCTCCGTGGCGCGAGTGGTAACCTCTTGGCCTTTCAACCGGAGGTCCTAGGTTCGAATCCCGATCAGGCATGGCATTTTTTCACACACGCTACAAATCATTCATCTCATCCTCTGAAGCATGCCTAACGGTTGACCCGGAGGTTAAAAAAAAAAAGTATAAATTAACTATAAACCAAATCTCAAGTTACCCTCATAACATTAATTTTTTTTAGTTATAAGAAATACTTTGGAATGTTGTGTTACGTCTAACATTTATGGAGAAAATTAAAAGATGTCCTGGCAGAATGCAACAAACTTCAACGTTCAAGGATTTTGGAAAATAATCTGGCTTGTTACCTTTCGACCTCTTTCAACGGAACCTTAATTAATTTAATCATCAACGACCTTGAAGAATAGAAATGTTAATACACAGGTGGATTAAATTTAAAAGGAATGAATAACAATACTTCTTTAGATTCTGTAACCTAATGCGATTTAATGATTCTGATTAGTTTTACTAATTCAGAGGTAAATAATTCAACTGAAAACTCATTTACGTTAACATTTTTGGTAATTTTAATAGTTTTAACTCTAAAAGGCAATACTTTCAGAAATATTTTTGTACTTCAATATAACAATTTTAATTAATATGCTTGATCCTATTAATTAAAAATATATAAAAATTATTTTGTTCAAAAAAAAAATTTACATATCTATCTTTTGCACGTAAATGTCAATTAATTTGAAAAAAAAAGCAGTTTAACCCATCGAGGAATGAATAATGTAGAAATTTAATTTATAAGCTTCATCCACAAAACTTCAACCGACATATCTTTTCTCAGCACTTAACAATCTTAATTAAGTTACGTGTTGTAACTAAAAAGTTAATTAAATTAAGTTGCTACTGAAGGATAGAAGTAACACAGTATTTTTCACTTTATATTGTAATATGGTAATATATTTTAATTGAAAATTATCCAACATTTTTAATTGCTATTAAGAAATATTATTAGAAAAAATAATAATATAAAATTTATTAAAAGATAGAAAATATTTCTATTATGTATTACTAATTAATGATAAAATAATAAATTTTGTTAATCTTAAAAAAAATAGTATTTAGCGTTTCTAAGAAAATTTTTGTGTATATCAAATAACACAATCTTTAAATAAATTTAGTATTATTAGTAAGCCGTAAAAATAACATTACGCTATCGATTTATTTCCTTTTTGATATTCTAGTCTCATATATAATGATAAGTTAACTTTTTTTTTATCATATTTATTCTATATTCCTCCCATTCATAAAGAGTAACTAAAATTTTACCTACATCGATAAAATGATATAAATTCAAGTTATGAAAATAAGTTTCCATAAAAAACTTTTCACCTAAGCGAACCTTTTACAACAGTTGGAAGGCAATTTCCCACAGTCAGATTGGAGTAACTTACTGGTCGCGTAGCTGAAATTTACATGAGTAAGCAACGTCCAGAAAATATATCTTCAATCTTTTTTACTTCAATATTCTGGAAAAAAATTATCTATTTATTTTTTTTTACAAGTTTAATTTTATGCTCTTTTTTTCAAATAGGATCCGGTATTTTAAAATTTTTCATTGGAATAATAATAACGCGTAACCATAAAAATCGTATAATCTTAGTCACTAAGAAAATTCAATCAATTTTTGAAACAGTGCATCAATTAAATATGATGCACCATTAAACAAATCTGATGTAACAGTACATGAGTTCCTTCTACGCCTATTAAATTACATATTCACCTTTTTTTTTTAAAAAAAAAAGTACATAAAATTTTATTTTATTAATAACTTCTAATTTTTTTTTTATTATTGAATTGTAATTTATTGTAAAACTTTTTTTACAATCAGAAGTTTACAATTATTAATAAACCAATATGTTTAAATTAAAAAACTTAGAAGAAAAGAAACGGAAATGAAGTCAGATTCGAACCGATGTGTCTTTCCTTGTAAGATCCAAATATTAAATTAGATAAAAATTTATTTTGGCTATACCTCTGGAAGCAATGAAAATAAGAAACACCTATGGCATATCGTTGAAAAGCTCTCAATGAGGGCTTATTACTGCAATTAAGAAAAAGTCCAAAGTCCAAAAAATTGGATTTTGGGCTTATTTGGACATTTTTGGTTTAATCAATTACAATGAAAATGGAAGGTGTACTACTAGATGTTTCAGCAGTTCTAAATGTATTAGAACATTGCAGTCACTGGCCTCATTGAAACTGCAGACTAAAGGCAGGGAAGAAGGACTCCGGGGCGTTGAGTAATATGTTGGAAAGGATAAAGGAGTTATGGAATAGAGATACCCAATCTATCAGGATTGGAGCTGCATCCGGCATTAAGCGTAATAGGCTTACGTATTACATACATTAAGGTTATTAGTAATTAGTACATTCTGAATTGTAATTGTTCAAGCTATTGTGTTGTTTTTGTCATGTTTTATATTTGATTTATTTTTATTTGATTACCCGTGTATGGGCAGACTTGCTTATGTAAAATATTCATACGGAATAAACTGAAATCTTAGTAATAATTTTTTGCGTTAATCATATGAATTTGTGTCGGCTAACCTATTATGCACCTCTAAATAACTTCTTGGAATAGTGTAATTTACGCCTTATTGCGAATTAAATTGGTGTGACAAAGGGCACTAGTGGTTAGTGTTGAACTGGTGGTCATCACTGACTTTAACCTGTAAATATTGTATATAAATGGTAGTTGTGTATATTGCGTATTAATAATCGATTGGTTGTGCCAGTGGACGCGAATGCCCTGTTGCACTTTGCTGGCGGTCATGGGCGAGATATGTTACGTATCAAATTTATTGTGTAATATATTTTGTAAACTGTATTTTATGTTTCGTAATAACCAGTGTATTATTATAATATAAGCTAATTTTGTTGTGCTCACGAGCACCACTGATTGTGGCGCTAAGCTTGTGATCATAGCTGTTCTGGGCTATGCTGATAATCATAAGTTTGTAAATAATGTAATTAGGTTAGTGATTTGATTGTATTCTTTTGTATTCGATGTTCCATATTTTGTTGTATAAATAATGTTAGCACTAGTTGCTTCCCTTAACAGCTTGAAGGTGATGAATCAAGCGCTGAACTCAGCACGGCAAGGAGGTACAAAATGAGCGGGAGACATTAGAATAAAAGAAATTTATATATATATATACGGGAAGAGACTTCAAAACACAAAGAAAGTCGGGACGAAACGTGGCGACGTCTAGGGCCAGACAGGCAGGCCTAAGACACCTTGACTCGCTTACACGGAAGAGCGGGGAAGTCAAGGTGTTTCCAATGATGGCACGGAGGACCCTGATGAAATGAGAGGCATGTATTTTGCATGCGTGCCTGGAACCTAGTAGGTTAGGGCCGGGAAGGGCAGCTCCCTTGGGTACGGGCATCTCGGCTATCCAGAAGCGGAAGTCGGGTTGTTCCTAAGATCCAAGGTAGACCTCGATGGGAGCCTCCGCGGGCCCAAGTCAGGGTGAGGCAATCTGCTGCCACGACACTTCGGAGCGATCAAGGTAATGCTTTAAGGCTGTACCGGTCGCTCTGGAAGTGTTAAAAAAGATTATATATATATATATATATAAGAACATTATATATATTTATTCTTACTTTATATTAAGTAAGGGAACTGGATGTTTATACCACATTTATACTAACATACAAGTGCAGAAATAAAGTTGTTAGGTACAGCTACGATAATAGTTATTGTAATGTTCCATTTGTAGCGATTAATTGCATTTCTTTAGCGATTAAGTACAGATACGAGAGGAAGAAACTCTATCACGCGGCTAAAGCCGCGTTCTGGAAAAGTCTTACTAGTGTGAGTTGTTGCTGATGTACGGCTTACACACACAGCTTAATTAAAAATATTTATCAATTTATTTAACTACAATATTTTTCGTTCATTTAATTCAAAGATTCTAATTAAGCGCCCGCTCATATCGTATTTAATACGCGCGGGTGTGGTGGTACTAGTGGCGACGACCGGCACTAATTAAATTAATGTAATTTCACAACTTGGAACAAAAATTTGCTTGTACGGTCGGCAGACTGGTGTAGCCGCATGGCTTAACGCCGATTCAACCGGGCGATCGAGTTTGAGATTCAACCAGGCCAAACTACTTTTTTACTTTTTAAATGTTATTCATTTATTTAATTCTACCACTCACCTATGACGTCACAAAGTCGCAGTAGTTTAGAGGATATTTTGGGGTAGGGATGAGATTTTGCAAATATTTTTATGTTTTAATTAAGAAATGTGCCTAAGAAAAATATGACCTTAATTAGGCGAAATCTCGAGATAATGATGGTGTCCTTGCTCTATAGCCTCACCTCCTGGCCTTTTAAGTTGAAAATTTGAGGCATCAACGCTCCGTATATAGAAGTAATCTGACCAAGTTTGAAACCCAGTAGTTCTGGAAATATAAGGTGATTTAGAGGCCAATACCGAACACACACACACACACACACGTACACAAGAATATTAACATCTGGAAAATTTCCATTCAGTTTTTTGGGTTCCTTAGGTGCCAAAACAAGGTCCGGTGAAAACGGCATATGCCCAAATTGGACCTATTATAATAATTTCCCTTCTAGAGCTACAGCTTTGCTATAGCGCTATGTAGACGGGAAAGTAAAAGTAGAGTAGTTGGTGATGTAGCTAAATTTTATTTTTTCAGCAAATTCTGATATTTATTTATAGATGATAAGAAAAAAAATATTTTTTTTGCGCTTAACCTTTCTATCAAGCTACGATAAAAATGTGTACGTGATATTTCATGCACTAAAATTTGAATAAAAGCTAAAACTATAAACCTTTTTTCAGTAATCTGAATACTAAAAGAAATTTCCAGATTTAAAAAAACAGATTTTCTTAAAAAATTATTTCAAAATAAATTTTTATTTTAATAGATTGAAGCTGTGATGAACAGTATCAGTTCAGATCAAATCAAATAATGAAAAAAATTCTTATAATGAAATTTTTTATCTTACCATTCCGTACTTAATATAATACAATATATAAAATAACTTTTTCTCAAGAAACCATTCTTGAATTACCCTTAGGGCGAAAGTAATGAGATTTAGAAAAATGTTACAGCCCAGCATCCGGCTTTGAGAAAGAATTCATTTATATTTAACTGCAAGCATAAAAATTTATTTTTCTTCAGATCAAAAGTTGGGTAATATCTTAATTTAAAAATTCTTTTTTATAAAATAATGAAATCATGATATGTATATACCCAACATGTTTATTTATATTTTATGATAATTAATGCTGATTAAAATTTATTTAATATTATTAAACTACAAAATTAAACATGACTAAAATTAAAAAGGATATAATGATATTAAAATAAAAAAAAAAGTTAATTTATAAGTAAATAAAAATAAATAAATAAATATATATATATATATATATAAAATTTCCATTATCGAACAGTAAAAAAATATTGTTGGAAAAATATTCTTTTTTTTATCCATAAAACACACGCGTTTTTTCTGATTCAATTAATACAACGAAATATTGGAGGATAAAAAATTAACCAGAGAAAAATTTCATTTTCAGAATAAAAAAGAAAAGAGAACATGTACAATAAAATTACTGTGACAGCTCTACTTTCCATAAAAAAAAACTCCCTAAAGTTCTCTTTATTTTTAACAAAAAAAAACCCGTAAGCAATATTAGATAATTTTTTGTATTAACATTTACAATTACTAGAAATTAAATGATTTATTTAATAACTAAACAAAAATCATCCCTTTAATTATACTCTTAAATAAGAGATTTATATCTATAGTAGTTGTACAACCTAAAGTGTTATAATACGTTAATCTTATTTTCAGCGGTAATCATATCAATACAGAACCAATTAGAAACACCCATTCGCTTCATTAAAATTATATTTACTTTGTAATTACCAATATTATAAACGTTTTTACCGCTTTCACAACTGCTTTTTGTCTTAAAATAAAATTTACAATCAGTTACATTATTACAAAAACCATTAGTAAATATAATCACACACAATCCATATGTAGGAAGCTTCTATCGAAGTTTCTCAAAAATTACACACTAATATTGTTATACAGAACATTTAATGTAAGGACACATATAAAGTTAGATCAGAAAATAGCGCCATTGGTCGTTCAAAAAATAAAAAAACAAAAACAATCTTAAGAATTTATAAACAAAAGAAAAATGAAATAAAACTGTAATTAATAATGAAAGAATAATAACTAAAATTGAACTATGTAAAATAATAAGATGGGTAACACTATGTTGATGCAGTTCCACCTCAAATCACATAAAGTCACCAAGATCCAAAACGTGGAATCGATTTAGCCTTTCAACGTTTTCGCTATTGTCTAGAAGATTTGTAGCTAAATAAACTTGGTTAGCCGCAACTTACATTTTGTGCCGAATCGAGCAAAGATTTCGCTCAGATATTTGCGCCTTCGGTAAAATTAAGCAAACTGTAATTCTTGGGATCCAAATTAAGGGATAAATTTAGTTAGTGGTTTTATATGAAATATAATTTAAAAACATTAATTCAATAGTAGTTGCCTTTTTTTGTTTTGAGATATTGAAAATTCTGTTTCGATTAATATCTAGTTAAAATCTGCCATATTCTGACATGTATTGTTTTAAATAAACTTAAAAATTCTTACGTTTGTATTTACTTGAAGTGAACTTTATTCAAAATATTTTACTCGAAATTAAATTCTTTACAAGGTTTTTAAAGCTATTATATGTTTATTGTGTATTTAACAGTTATTTTACGCCAAATACAGTATAGTGTGGTTTTCGACCCCAAAATTTTGTCTTTTATCC
Source organism: Lycorma delicatula (assembly GCF_047948215.1). Taxonomy (NCBI): domain Eukaryota; kingdom Metazoa; phylum Arthropoda; class Insecta; order Hemiptera; family Fulgoridae; genus Lycorma; species Lycorma delicatula. The sequence goes on from NC_134459.1 coordinate 117,307,125, forward strand.
GAGATGTCTGAAAACTACTAAAAGTACAGATCTAGCCCTATTTTTCTATTTTTTAGGTCAGATTTTTTTTTAATATGAAATCATTAAATGTACTCCTTAATTTGGGTCCGAAAAATTACAGTCTGTAATAATTTTAATGAAAGCGAAATTTTAATCAAAATTCTTTATTTTATCCAGTTGAACATCTGAAAATTTGTTAGTTTCTTCGTGAATCACTCTGTGTTTATTTCTTTACTAATATGTATATATATATATATATATATATATTTGTGCGTGTGTGTGTGTGTGTGTGTGTGCGCGCGTGTGTGTGTGAAATATATATAAAAGTAATGGTTATAAATGTAGCTCCTTCTTAAAGTGTTATGTCAGGTTTCCCGGACGTTGACTATCAACCTTGGTCTCTGTTATGAGAATTATGAAAAAGCGCTTCTGCTCTTTGGATACCGGACCAATTCTTAATGTGGTCCAATCAAGAGATTCGTCTTCTTCCAGGTCTTCTACACCTCTCAACTAATTTAAAAAGAATCAAATTTTAAAAGTTTATTATTGGCTCCTCCTTAAAACATGACTCAAATCAGCCAGCTTCTTGCACTTAATAGTTGTCAGAAGCTCTCATCCAACCCCGTTTCTTCTTAAAACTTATTCATTAGACCTCCATTCCGTCCATGGAATGCAAAACATTATTCTAAGGAGCCACATTTTAATGCTTCCACTCGCTTAATAGTCCCCGATTTCAATGTCATACCCGAACCTTGACATAGACTAAATGCATTTGAGCATTCTTTTTCTAAGCTTCAAATTCATATTCTTATTGCAAAACTTCATTCTAAGAAAATTTTCTCTAGTTATCTATATTCTTTGTTTTACTGCTTTATCAGAATCCAGCTGGTTAGTGATGTAACAACCCAAATATTTGAAGAAAATAACTGATTATCACATTCAGTAATTGTTTTGTCTCCAAATATTACTTACGACCTTTGCTACAAATACAAATACTTAATAATTTGAATAACTATGCTGAAAATATTTATATTACGTAGCACTACTACAAAATTTTCATATCTGACTAGGTATATTAAATGCCTTCTCTAATCAATAAAACACACGAGTTGATTCAGACAACTCTGCATTAGTATACTCAAGGCAAAAAGTCCATCAAGCGTTAAAACCGTAAAACCAATCGTTAAGTTTATAAATACGATAAAATAATGATAATTATATTTAGTGTTCTTTCTGAAATTATGATGGGTTTCTACAGGATGTCCTATTTCATTTACGATATAAAGATGGTAAACCTCATGCCAACAACTGATAATTTTTAACTGGGTTGAGTATTCCGAATGTTTCTGTTGAAACTAGTTTCCTATTCTATTTTTTGATCAAGTAAAGCACAGAGTTGAAGTGGAACATATATAGCATAAATTTTAAGTCCAAAGTATATCTCCACTTAAAAACTGGTATTTTTCTTAGTTGGAAAATCTATACCAGATTTATTCAATATAAAAATTAAAAACTATGTTAAACGATTGCTGAAATAAATTGGGCGAAAAAATACGCTCTAAAAAGTGTTTAAAAACACTCATACATCACTAAAATTAAATAGTGATTTTGATTGTTCAACAATCATCATCAAAATAGAAAATTTATAAACAAAAACAATATAGAAACCAAATAAATAAATTTAAAAAAGAATTAATAAGTAAATGATATAAAACATCTTTTATAATACAAACAAGTGTAGCGTTTTATTTTTCAAGCGACTGTAATTAAATGTGTAAATTTAGCTTATAATTATTTAAATCATCTAAAGCTCAAATACTGACAGTCTGAGTTTTTGTAAACGGTTTTTCGACCGTAATTTTGCCTTCCAGTTTAAATTTATTCACCTAAATATATTTGACCAAAATATTATCAAGTTGAATATTATTAAGTAATTAACGCACTATTTTCTTTAAGGATTACCTATGAGAGTAATGAACATTTAAAATATGATGTTATCCTTAAAAAATTCTTATGGGAAAGAATATAATAGATATAAGAACATTTTTCAACATTTATTTAATCCTATTAAATGGATATCGAAAATCTTTCAGGATATAATGTTGAGGTATAATTTTCTTAACATTTGGCACCGTTGGTATTATACAATTTATATGAAAATAAAGCATCCAATTACCAACAATTGTGATTATTGACTATCCAAGCGCTTTCGGATTATTCCTCATTATCATGTATTACTGATTAATTATGAATTTAATAGTTGTGCATGTAAATTTTTATAAATGGGAATTGAAAATAAAATTTAAAATTATTATGTTCATAACAGTTGATTGTCAATAGTTAATTTAAGTCAAAGTTAAAAAAAAAGAAGTCTTGTCAGTGAGATGTTTACAACTGTTATGTCTAACAGGCATAACAGTTGGGTTTGTTTTTAAAAGTTGGTTCTGTTTTTAAAAGCAATTGCATATAGGCATAACAGTTGTAAATATCTTACTGACAAGACTTATTTTTTTAACGTTGACTTATGTTAACTATTAACTCTCAAACGTTACGAACATAATAATTTTATATTTCATTTTCATTTAAAATCTCATTTATAAAAATTTATATGCACAACTATAAAATTCATAATTAATCAGTAATTAATTCCTGATGATGGAGGAATAATCCGAAAGCGCTTGGATAGTCAATACTCACGATTATTGGTAAGTGAATACTTTACTTTTATATAAAAAATATAATGGTGAAGCAGAAAAAGTTAATAGTCATCGATATGTAAGTGAGTATGAAATTATCATCTTCCTTTTGAACTTTACCATCAAAGAAAAAGATAAGATTCCAGTCATACTAGGAATCAATCATAAAATATTACTTTATAAATTTGAATCAATCCAAGTCGGATTCGAACCAGTAATCCCTGAAATTAATAAATAGTACTGAATTACACCAAACTATATTTATTTATGTAATAAAATATCTACTTAAATTTATATAAACGATGTACAACTATTACAATTTTAAAAAATTAAGTAAAGAAATGTTTCTTTTCTTGATAAAATACTTTAACATTGATTAAAAATAATAATAAAGATATTTATATATTTTTATGAAAAAAATACAAGATAAAATGGATGTTATAATAAAATTTTCCGATTTCCGTGGCGGAGAAGCACAGTCGGCTTTTTTCTGGTGATCCCGGGTTCGAATCCCCCGTCAGGGATGGTATTTTTCATTCGTTACAGATTTCTATTTTCATATTCCCATGCACAAGCTTCTTTATAAGATTCTCTGAGGAACTAATTCATAAGTAAATATATATATATATATATATTTTTTTTTTTGAGGTTGAAACTCACTATTAAAAAAAAAGACATATTTACTAAAAAGAATTTTTATTTTCACAATTCATGATTCTAAATGGTAATTTTGTTAGAATAAATAAATACTAAAAATGGACGTAACATTAAAAAATTTCAATAAATATTCTTATTTTTAGCTTTTAATTAAAAACATACGTCACCTGTTACGATAAATTCACATTTTACGAAAAATTGTTCTGTTTCTAATTTAATAACAATTTTTATAAATATTTGCGAACAAATGTTTGGTATCAGTCGATTAAATATTTTATTTAAATATATTTTTTTTTATAAATAATACTTTATGCTGTACTTGTCTACGGTACGCCTCCACAGCTAGGCCCTTCGGGCGGGTTGCCCTGGCAGGCAGCGTCTCGAAATGGGATTAATAGGTGACCAAAATTGATTACTTCTTGTGCAAAATTATTTCTGTTTAAATGATGATAATTGATATAACGAAAGTTAAATTAGAAATTTAACTCTAGAAATTGATATTAACCAATCGGGATTTTCCGCTATTGATCGTCTTCAAGGTGGTTGAAAAAATGTTTCACAGCCCTAGGACCGACCGATTTCGAGATATTTACGATTTTCGTCCGAAAATTCCAATTCGGTTAAAAATTACAAAATTTTCCCAAAAATTCAATATATATATATATATGGATATATATATATATATATATATATATATATATATATATATCGAATATATCTCGATTGTTATATAATAATATAACAAGTATACACCTATGTTTTTCTGTTTAGCCTCCGGAACCACCGTAACGTATTACTTTAGAGCATGAATGAGGGCGATATGTATGAATGTCAATAAAATGTAATCTTGTACAGTGTCAGGTCGACGATATCTGAGATGTATGATTAATTGATACCCAACCACCAATGAACACCGGTATCCACGAGTTAGTATTTGAATACTATATACGGAAAGTTACTTTCCGTATAAAAGTAACTTCATTTTCTGGGATTTGAAACTTAGAACTCTCGACTTTGAAATCAGCTGATTTGCGATGACGAGATCACCGCTAGACCAACCCGGTGGGTCAACAAGTATACACCTGACCACCACGAGATATGTACAACGAATCAGGATTTTCCATAGTGATCGGTAGATTCTGGGGCTAAACTAAGGAGAAGGCAAACACAGACACACATATAAATACCGTTTAGTAGGATAGGATTTTGTAAATTTTTCAACATTTTTTTTTAAATCTTATTTCTAAGTAATAATACATGAAATGTATTTTTTAATTTTTTTAATAAATGTAAACATTCGTGGCGTAAGTTTAATTACATCGCAATAAGTCATAATTAATTGTGATAAAAAAAAAAATTAGAAATGAGACTTCTTTAAATTTTGTTTATCATAGGTTTTTTTTAAAAATATTTCATTGTTAACTTCTAGTCAACCAAGTTTTGGGGAAGATAAATAAACACATACACAATAGTTCTATATGGTATATTTATAGTAGCACATTACCACTGGTAATACAATGGAAAGATGATATACCGCAACAGGACATTGTATATAGGCAGGAAGGTATCATTCGGCGATCAAACAGCAATCCTCTATACCCTGCCCATCAACTAAGTTTTCTAAACTTTGACAAGTTTAAATACTGAAACTGTAAGATGTGTTAGGTACTGTTTTTTATATTCTTCAAACGTAATATATCTTGACGGCTGCAATATACTTGGGCGTAATTTGTATTCATAAATATTATATACAAAGCAACACTTTCCAAAAAGTGTTCTAATGGGAAGGTAAAACAGAGACGTTGTTTTCTGAGGGAATAGATAGGATAAAAGAAAGGTAGAAAATTCTCTCTCTCTGTGTGTGTGTGTATATATATATGTATGTATATAAAAATATAATAATAGTAAAGAGAGCGTGCAGTGTGTTGGATGTCACAGTATATCAGCTAAGATACGCAGTGACAGCTGAAAATATGCTTGTCGACTAGACTCATCCTCTACTGCAACAATATTTTACTTTTATAACCCCTAAAACTTTATGACATTCACATTGTTAATATGTATTACCTCATATGTATTTGTTGGCTTATAGCTAAATCAATTTTTGTATTAAAGTATAAACCATTAGGCGTTTCTGACAGGCTTTGATAATAACATATAAATGTACCGTAATATGACTAATTTTTATTTATTTGTATACGGGTATTACAAAATATAAATAAATATGAAATAAAGAAATACGATAAATGAAAGTTTTATTATTACCCGACTATTCCAGAAAAATTGAAATTTTATGTAGATGTACTTTTTGTTTATGGTCCAGTAGCTTCTAAAACGAAGCACTGATTTAAAAAAAAATCAGTTGAATAGTTATTATGATGAATAGATACTAATCATAATGTATGAAATGGTTACATTTTTATATTAAAAAATCAAAATGGTGGATGGTATACATCTATTTCATACCAAAATAAAATAACATGAAACTACCATTCAATTTTCCATACAAATGATTATTCATTAGAATAAAAAAAAAAATAATAATAATAATAATAAAAATAAATAAAAGTACAAAAATAAACTTGATTATGTAATATAATATGAAAATTAACGCAATCAGTAAAATTTAAAAAAATTCTAAGTAATTATATATTAAAATTATTTCTATTTAACAATACCTCCCCGCGAAGTGTAATGTTAAACTAATTAAACTGAAAATGAAGCATTTGACTTTTTTAACATTAAAACCTCCTTTTTCCTACTTATTAAAATATGAAACAAATCTACTAGCAACCTAGTTGCTTGAAAACATTTTTTTTCCGTTATGTATTGTACGATAATGTAATACAAAGAAAGTTACAACCAAACAATGTTTGAAACTATCTTCAAGAAAAAATTTCAAATAGAAATTCTATAAACTGGTTTTTAAATCCGTATAACGTTTGACAATTTTTGTGTATTAGTCAGTTACGTACAATATAAATATAAAAAAAACACAAAAACAAGAAAAAATTAGCTTTAATTTAAAAACAAAATTTCATAAATATTTTCCTATAATTTTTCCTTTTTTCTTAACATTAAAGAAATAAAAAGGTAATGCTCAGGAATTCACCTCATTTACTTACAACTAAAAAGTCAGCTTTTACATAAACTTAAAAATTTACATTTGTGTGATTATTTTGGCAAAAATAAAATAAAAAATAACAAAATTTGTCCAGTTCGATTTAAAAAAATTCCTTTCGGCACACCAGAAGGTGCAGGTAGATTTCACCCGTGCTGAGTAGGGGATACAAAAGATTTCTACTTTAGTTAAGAAAAAAATTCATATTTACTCAATACAATGATTACAAGTGAAAAAAAAATTTCACATGTTTAGCATACGACAAGCCCAATCTCAAAATTCCATCAATATCTTGGTCATCCCTTGCCGTAAGGGTTGGTCATATCAAAAATTGTTTCAGATAAACGTTTAAAGTAATGCTTAGAGAAATAACGACCACTTTAAACTGATTCGATACTGTGCCTATTAAGGGAGATATTTTTTTTTTGTCTTCGATAACCAATTTTTTCCACCACCTGGGCCAATGGTTGGTGATATCAAAACGTTTTAAGCCCTTATCCAAAGAATAGTAGGGACTTTAAACGAATTCGATATTTTACTTAATAAGAAAGTTATAGCGATATTTTGTTTTTTCGAAAAAGCCTCTCATTTCCACCCCCACGGTTTAATTTTGCCCATTAACGAACTCAATTACTGATTGAGATTTTGGTTCGTTATATTTTATATATCAATTTGAAAGTGATTATCGCAAAATTACTGCAGTTATCGTGTCTACAAGAAAGTGAGATATACATAAATATATTTATAAACTTTTGAACTGACGGTGGTTTTGGGATCTGGGGGTTGTAAAACGCGAAGATATGTCGAAATTTTCCAGAAGTCGAATCATGGTACCCATTACAATAGGTAGCTTTCTTATGAAATCTACCTAAAAACTTTAAAAATTATCAATATTTTGAAAAATAAATTAATTTGTTAAAGAAAACAATATTTTTATTTTACTTTAAATATTTTATCCGCATTTTTCATTTAGATTTACAACAACAAACATAAAAAAGATATAGGACACCAAATTTGTATGAACCTGGTAGTTTATTATTTCTGAACAATTTAAAATCACTCTTCACGTGAAGTGTTGAAATAAAAATCATGTGTCATGTTCTGTCAAGTAAAGAACACAGGAGCTCATATCACAGCCTGTTGTGCTCAGAATATATATATAATTTTTTTTCTTTTTTAAAAAAAAAAAAATACTACGTGAATACATCCTAACCACAGCATGTAGGGAACGTTAGGTATTATGGAACGCCTGCTGCTTCTTGCCATGACTTGCCCGTCTGCCGTTCCTGCGTTAACAGAACAATAGAGAGGGGGGGACGTAGCATGACGTCATATCCCTTTCCCTCCCCCAAATTATTTCTCCCTTTAATAACAACGCATCATATCCTCCTTCTCTATACTTCTACAGAATCACTGCCCTTACGCGTGCGTGAACACCCTTCCCTAATATTTTAACACTACTGCAACACTATAGATATTGAACCTATACTGTTTATCAGTTTGGCTTCGAATATATCTATAACGTGATAAGAATTTGATTTATGGAAAATATTTTTAATATTAATCATAAATTGATATGGTAGGATTTCACTAGTTTCCCAATTAATATATTTAATTACCGAAAATCTTTCTTTATATTTTTTCTCGGAGATGCGCATTTAGGGCCATCATTTATAAATTAAATTCACCATATCGATAAGAATTTCGAAAATAATTGTCATTAAGTATCATCTAAATAATATTTCTACCTGAATTCTCTGAAGCATATACATATTCTATGAAACATCAATATTTCTGTCTAATTTGATAATCTTTCTCAAGATAATATAAAATTTCCTTTTCTATAAATTATTATTACCCTTGTATACTACATTTTTTAAGTGATCATATTATATAAATATTAATCTATCTAATTTCTTAATTTATTTAATTTAAAAAAAAAATTAAAAAATGATATAATTATAAATAATGAAATATTCAGAAAATTCATTAATCTTTTCAATTTAGGGTTTTACCATGAACACAACCATGAAGTTTTAAAATTAGGACCTTATTTTATCAGCTTGTTAATCTGATAGTAGAATGCCAGCAATTAAATACAACTAGTCTACACGTAAAGGGAGTGGTTAGTAT